>NW_022601438.1:2509606-2682114 GCF_009176505.1 Sitodiplosis mosellana | reverse complement strand
CAATAAATTTTTTATTTTTGTTTCACTTATATGTGTTGTGAATAGAAATTGCGTTTTCATTCTCGGACATTCATATATATATATATATATACGGTATGTGCGACCGTGAGCTTTCCATGAGACAACGTTATTCAACTCAATCTGCCAATTTTCCATTATACAGCAGTGAGTGTTTGTTCGTTCGATTTTTTTTATGTATATACCATTGCATCAGTTGACATGATCAAATTTTCGGGCGAACGAAGTGCTGTTGCACATTGCCTTGTTACGGTTGCAGTAGACACCCAATTTTCAAAAAGATGACACAAAATGAATCCAATCAGAAGAAAAGTCTACCTTCATATCAAGCAATAACTTTAAAAATTGCAATCGACTGTGATCAATTCTCACTTAATTGAATTATGTATTGAGTGCCGTGTGAATGTGTGTCGTCCGAGTGTCCCTTGTGATGATAATGATAGAGACAGAGATCGATGGAGAAAGAGCGCCACGAAGCTGAATTGATTTGCATATTGCGTTCCATCGCTTATGGTTAAAAAATGTAATTTGTTCTTGATTCGTCGATATGAAATCCCGTTGAATCCCAATCGAAGTGAAAATGACCAAATTCAGATGGACATCCTTGTCGATGTACTTAAGGCATTATGGTTTTATTGAAATGAACATCTGCCTTCGACCAATTTCGACTCAATCTCTCTCTCTCTCTCTCTCTCTCTCTCTCTCTCTCTCTGTCGCTCTCTGTCTCTGTATCGTTCATATCGTTCTCTCGAAAAGACGAGCACATATCGTAAATTGATCCCGAAACAATAAAATGTTCCAAATGCCTAAATAAAATCGACATTTCATATAATTAGAGTGGATATCAAACATCAGCCTCAATGGATAGATTTTCCGTTAGCAGCTCTTTGTTTTTAATTATTTTTGTCAATGTGTCCGAAGGTTCGTCACTGGCCCTCGGCAAATCTCCCAAACACATACACACGAGCGCACAAACACTGGATTCGTTTAGTCAACTGCCGTCAAAATGAAGGGACTTCTGTTGTGTGATGGAATTAAACGACACAACGAATGACGCGATGTGAATACACATGACATCAATTGTACGGAGTTTGTTTGTAGGCTTTCCAATTCCACTATTGAGCCCATTCATACATCAGAATGAATGGCACATCAAACTCAATTCAATTCAATTTAATTTCGAATGCATTCGCATGCTATGCGTATGATGGTAATGTGTACATAGGCAGCAATTCATATGATTGTTGGCCGAATTTGTTTTTTCTCATGGAATTGTCACCAAAAGCAGACTATTTTCGCTCCTATCTTTTCACATATCTTTATTATTTCAGTGAATAGCGGCGCAAAAATAGAAATTTTTTCACACATTCCATTTTATGATGTTAAAAATGACTCGAAATGTGCACGACGGAATCGTATGTGTCTGGTTAAGAATCAGTATGATGATGCAATGGAACTCAGCATGTAGTGCGCGCCACATACATAAAGATTCAGTTTAATTGCTCTGTAAGCCACAAGTGACAATCAAGAAGTTGAATTCCGTACGCGTGTGCAATGGATGTACTATGCTTTTTTACGACCGTAGATAAAGAAGAGAGCAAAAATTCACAGACAGAGAGACAGAGCAACAGCAGAGGAGCACACTAGAATTGGTTAACTTGAATCATTATCAGCGTTGGATTGGAGTATGTTTGTGTGTGCGCGCGGTAACATAAACGTTAACATCGCCACCCACAACGTTCGATACGCATACCGAGTGTCGTATTTGAGCCGCAATCGCACACCCTCACATGCGGCACAAGAGCTTTTCCAAAACCCCCATTGAACTGATGATATTCGACAAACGTTCCTTTTTTCTGCTTCGGTTGCATGTGTGCGTGCGTGTGTGTTTTCATAACATTATGATGTTGAAATAAGAATGAAATCATCGGTAAACACGCAACGCATCAAAATGTTTGCATGCTTGGGATATTGTATGCAAATTTATGTGCGACAATTGGTTTGGTGTGTTGTTACTCTTCTTCCCATCGAATGTCAAATATATAATGCTTTGGGGTATCGCCCGTTTTCGTTTCTCCTTTGTCTTTTCACTTGCGTTTGTATGTACACAACGAAGAAAATAAAACTTGGGAAAAGTCTTTTTCGAAATATTATTACAACAACACCTAATGCGCGCCGTGTTGGTGAAACTTGGAATGGCAAAATTTCTTAACTTCTACTGTATGGTGTACTATGTTCCAATATCGCCATGGGAATTTTGCTGATAGCGCGTTTGTTGAACGGTTGGCTCGCTCCAGCACTCATCGTCGTCGTCGTTGTTGTCGTCGGCGGCAGTGTAGCAAAAGCACGCTAGTGTAATGGTACTACCATTTACACACAACTTCATTGTATTAAAACCGTGTGCTTTTACTCTCCCAATCGTTCCATCATAGTGCTGTTGACTGCTATATTTTTGTTCCTTTCTTTCTGCTACATATATATATATATATATTGCCGCTGTGCTTTGTGACTGTGTACCTTTGGGTTTGCGATAGCTGTGCCAAAGCTTTTCCACAGCCACACACAGTTCACTCTGTGCTCGGCGTTTCGTCTTCACTCTGCCACTGGCTGGCTCTTTCAATCATGGTAGATGAATTTTTCGGTGACCGAGTTCAAATCAGTGCAAATCTACATTTGGTCGGAATCGGAGGCGTGCGCTCCTCCAAAAACACATTGTCAAAGGAAAACTGTTTGTCGTTACGTTGTTCGGTCCGAGCCTTAGTGTGTACGTAATCGTGTGCGCAATTGATACAGAAGTGTATAGATACATCATCTATTCGTACAACGGCCGGTGCAACTGCGAATTGAAGTGAATGAACATTCTTATTTGTTAACAACAAAGTGACGAACCCATTGATTGTTCTGACCAAGGAATTTAGATATATTGCACAGATTGAACTTCTGCGCGCCGTTGATGACGACAAGAAAAAGTAACAAAGATTGACAAATATTACCTCGTAACTGTTACGCATCCGCATTCGCATGCGAAGTGGAACACCATTTGTCATAGTTGTTCCAAGTGAATTGATTGAGAATTTGAACGAGTTTCAAATATTTGGTGATTTCTTCCTCCCGAGAAAAAAAAACAGACACAAAAAAAAAAACTAAAAGACTTGCTTCGCCTTTAAGTGTGCACTTGAATTCCTTCTAGTTCATTGAAATAGTTATTTGTGTTGGGAAAACCCGCATAGAGAAAGAGAGCGTGAGTTGATAAATAACACAAAGATGAACGAAAACAAACAAACCGAAAATGTGCTCGAGTAACGTCAACACAGACTGAATTGCTGAGTGTTATTTGAAATTAACTCATAAACTGTATGTTGTTATCCAATAAAAAACGAGCATACAGTTTATTGGCTGTGCTTTTGCTGTGTTAATGAATTCGTTTGTGGAGTCGTTTGTGCAACATGAAAATGAAATGTTCCAACTTGTTCCTCATCGTCATATTCAATAGATTTCGGCTAACGTTTGAAATTTTAAGAAAAATGTAACTTCCACTTTTACGCACATCTTATTTAAAATAATTTCAATTTCAATTTCAATGATGATTGACTGTCACAATCAGAATCCCTTTGTTGTTTATCGATGCAGTGCAGCAAAAAAAATCATTTTTTCTCCAACAAAATGCCGCTATTCGATTTGAAATTAAATTATTGAAAGTGTGGTGTCGACGGGTGGGAACACTACACTCTATGTAAAACGCGAAGCGGCGAAAGAATGGAGCCTTCCATCGAATAATAATTACTAAAAAACATAATTTATACATGAAATTTATGTTATATACAATTCATATTAGGAGGATAATTTTTGTGTGTGTGTCATAAGCTGAAATCCGCCATCGCCATCACCACCGCCACCGCCGTCGTGCACACACCACATGGTTTATTGTGTTGGTTCTCGCCAGCTCGTTCGCTCCCATTCGTTCCCTCCCCAGATTCGATTCGGGTTCATATTACATTAGTTGTTGTTTTCATTTCGGTTTCTGTTCGTTTGCGAATATCCTATGTTCTATTATTTGAGTTTACATATCGAACTATAGAAATTTATATAATTTATATTTATTTTTGTTGTCTCTCCTTTTATAACTCACCACTTTATCGTGATTTGAATGTAGCAGATGTTTCGTGTGTACTGTTGTAGTTGCTGTCGTTGTTGTTGTTTTGTCGCGCGTGTTTTTATACATTATTTCATTCGTATTTTCGGTGCCAGTTCGAATGGGGAAAGAAATTGAAGAAAGAAACGACACGAACACTGGGAAAGAATGCTGATAAATAAAGCCACAACCGACGACAAAGGAAAATATACAGCACAATCATCTCTGCCATTTGTACAGAGAGCGAAAAAACAACAACAACAACAGTACTGGGAAAAAATGAATGACTCTTATTTATTTTGAGTTCATAAAACATGGAAATGTACCAAATGACGCGTTTTTCATTTGTTGGGAATTTCAGCTCTCCTTCCCATTATTTTGTTTTCCATTTTCACATTTCTAGTTTATTTGTTTGCTCGCTTTCTTTATTGTTATTACCAGCCATTGCTATTTTTCATATATTTTGTTTCTTTTAATTTTTTTTTCTACTTGCTTCATCCATATTTCCCTCCTGTTTAGCGGCTAAATTATAGCGTAGAACTGTGTTAATCAAGCACCAGAAAATAAAGTGTAAAAGCTTATTAGAATGATAATTTTCCATTCGATTGGATACAATGGGAATTTAATTGGGCTTAGCTTATTTAGGCACATTGTACTGTGTACACGGTACACGAGCCAGTACTGCAGACATGTCATTCATAGATCGCTTTCTTCTCGTGTCTGAACACACACATACAAAACAATTCGGGTGAATAGATAAATTCCCCGCCCATCCTATATCAACAACCGCAATCGTTGCGAATATATGCATTGCATTGGCGAATGCACGGCAAGCACATGGCTTCGCTTTTGAACACTGAATGTGTACCGTGTGGCGAGCACTTAGGCTAATGGCTCATTTTTATTCACATACTCCGGTGTGATGTCGATATTCGAAGCTGTTTGTAGCATTTGTACATTTTTTTTTTCTCACTCCCTTCGTTTAATTGCACAAGATCGGATTCGTTTATTAAAATTTTAAATTTTAGTCCCAAATTTGATGGAAATAGCATGAAATAAACTTAAAGGCATAATTTTCCGCTTGATTCAACGAACCGTTTGCTAAATGATTTCTGTGTGTTTGGACATCAAAAGCGTATTTTACCCTTGACAACGCCCGAATAAGATGAAAGTATCACGATGAAAGCAAAATGGAAGTAAAATGGTTGAGTAAAATCATTGGTCCATTCATTTCTGTAAAGAAAGCCGAAAATCATATTTACGACCGTTATAACGTGCGTATTACTTTTTGGTATGAAAAAGAGTTGGACGAGAGATTTTATTTCTCCTAAAAAAAAATGATAGGGTCTTATAATTTGTGTGAGTAAAAAAGTTTCACACCTTTCCTTTGCATATTAATTTTTCTGGCGACGGACTAGATGATTTGAAAAATGAAAAAAAAAATGTACGTATGGCCATTTTAACTTGTGTGTTCAGTTGAACGAATTGTAAAAAAAACGCGTTGTTACAAGTGATGGCATGTGTTGATAAACATATCCGAAGTTGTTAAACTTAAATATTTACTCGATCGTATGCGAATGCATAAAAACGTTTTTCACTGAGATTATGTGTGTGTGCGGCGTATCCACCCATTGGAATAACTTTTAATAAGTTAGTGAGGCAGATGAAGGACCACACTCAAATGTAATATTCAACATCGTTTTATTTGATTAGAGCATGCGACGCGCGGCTCAAGCTCATATTTAACGAAGAAATCATACGGCTTTTGTTAGCACGAAGTTCCGTCGTCTTTTCGCAGCGTACAGATACGAAGAACATTTCTTTAAACACAAATGAAAAATGAAAAATGTATATCATGGCAATGAATTGTTAAAGCATAGTTTGACTGCTACTACATAAAGTAAGAATAGAAGAGAGAGAAAAACACACACAGCAAATTGGGAAAAGTTATGGGGAGAGCAATTTATGAATGTATGAAAAACTAGTAGTTTATTCCTTAACTTTCAGATGCGATATATTATATATTTTTATTACCATTTCACTTTCTCCGTTCTCAAGAGTATCCACATTCATGCGTTAGCATAAATTTTTGCTTTGTAATCGGTCCACCGAACATACACATTTTCTGAATGTACTCTCTCTCCATCAATTAATCGCTGGTTTAAATCGAACAACATCGTTCCATTATTAGCTGAATGCTTTGCAATACAAATATCAACAGCTATTCCAAGACAATGATAAGTTACTCTTTGGGTTTTTTTGGCCCTTTTCCACGCATTCTATGTAGTTTATCAAACTAAAATTATGGACGAAACTGAAAAAAAGAAGAAGGAGCAGAAGAAACAACATACACAACCACAACAGAACACATGAAAAACGATATTGCAACGAAATGGAACAATTTATTTTTTGTTTGCTCAGCGGGGGGCACCCCCCCCACAACAAAAAAAACACATTCCAACTATGGAGAAGGCAAATTGATTAACTTATGTTTTGTACAAAAAGATAACGTTTGGCGCATGAAAAAGCGAAAAAAAAGTAACAAGAAATTATTTCAAAAAACAAATTGCTTAACCTTGTTTTTTTCGAAACGAAGAACACAGGAAAAAACAACGCGGCCAAAATGAGCATTCATACAATGAAATAGCAATGCGTACAAGTTATTTATTTTGGCTTTCTCATTTTTTTCATCATTCTCGTTGCTCTCTTTTCTATATCCTGACGCGTGTATACATAGTTTTTTTCTTCTCTTTCTGTCATTACTGCCGTGATTCTAACGCCACTCAACTGTTTATTCGCATTTGGTGTAAAATCATGAATTAAATTTTGCGCTCTTATTGTACTATTTATTTGTCTTTCTTCAAACACCACATGATTTGTGTGTGCGGTTTTTTTTACGCGGCCGTTTTTTTTTGCACACACCAATAAAAAGCAAGGGAGTAACTTGATTAAAAATAAACAGTGAATGTGAAGCAGGCTTTTATTGTTGGATATTGTAGCTGTTTTGGTGAGAGCAAATAAAATGTTCGCGCAAACGAGCACGGGCGAGAGCGGGCAACGCAGATTAAAGTGTGTATGTTCAGTATGATTTTAGCCGAATCATGTGCCCTTTTTTCCAAGACGGTAATCGTGATAACTTACGATTTGGTGCCATAAATTCGCGCAACCATGCGTGAGTCTCATACAAGTCCTTCTTTTGCCAATGTGAATGAATAGAAAACGAAGGAAAAAAAGTATCCCAGTTGAAAAGAAACGCGCACACACAAACATTAAACATCGTTATTCAAGTGAAAAGAAAATCATGTTTTTTTTTTTCTGCTGTCGTTTCATTTCGTTTCGTCATTTTATTCGTATTTGTATTACGTTTTGACTTTTCTGTTTCGGTCATATATAAATAGCGAATGGGAAATGATCAAAATAGCCTCCTAGCGACGATGACCACGACGTCAACCGAAATTTTGCGTTTTCACAAATTAATCCGAATGAGTGAAACATCTACTGCGATGTAAGGACTGATTGCGATGTAAGGTCGTTTTCATTAACTTTACCAAAATCGCACACAATCGATTTCACTTTCGTCGAAATAAATTATTTCGATTTGTGTACATTTAACATTACCATATGCGTATTGAGAGTTTCTTTCATTTTCATTTTGCACCTTCGAACTTCGTTGCGGGAATTTTTGTTCGTCGGTCACCAAGCAACAATATAATATGGAACAAGTAGTTTGGTATTGAAATTTTGTCAACTGAAATTTCGATGCCAACCGCTATTATTATATTGCCATTAAATGTTAATAAATAGTAATTATGACGACGATGACGGCGACAACGGCTCCGATAAGAATTTATGCAAATTTGGATGTAAAATGAGCAACTAGTAAACGGACAAGCAATAACTGTACCAAATTGTTTTCCAATTAGATGACAACTTCGCCATTAGTAGAATAAGGGAGAGAACGAGCGAGGGAAAGAAAGAGAAATAGAAAACGGACATGTACCCAAAATGTAGAAAATGATGGTGAAAAGAAAAGTTTTACAAAACAAGTTTAGTAATTAGTATGATCAAATCGAAAACGAAACAGCAAACAATTGTGCGTCTCTGTTGTGTTGCTGTTGGTGTGCGCGTGTACGTGTCGGTGGAGTTCACGTAGTGTTTTTATGTATATCGTGTGACAAATGAGAATGGTCAATCTGTGAGAAGAGTATGAAAGTGTATCAATTTGCATTTAGCACGCGACGACCACTCTTCGAATTGAGGAAATTTGGCTGCAGTTTGTTCACCAGTTGTCGTGAGCATTAGCGAAAAAAGGACAGCGTTCTCGGTTCCTGAAGCGATTCCATATGGTGCCACCTCTGTAACAAACGACACATTCGCAATACAAATATAGCAAACGAACGAACGAGCAAACGAAAGAGAAGAACGAAAAAAGATAATAATGTCGGACACAAATTTGAAAACTAATTCGAGCATTGAGTTGTCGGATATTCGTAAATTGGACATTTTACTGACTCAATGCGAGTCCAGCAGTTGCGAGAATATTTGCATTGATTGCTGTGCTAAACTGGGCAGTGTTGAAGACGATGACGACGACGATGGTGGCGGCGATAATGGTAACGACGAGAACGCTAGTGGCGCTTCGGACAGTTTAATCGGGAACACAGCAGCAACGGCAGCATCGACAGAGCCAGCAGCTACTGGAAAAGAGTTCAAAGGTACTTAATAAAACAAACTGATAGATTAAACATCTTGTCAAACGTTCACCTTTAAACACTTGGGACGTTAGCATTTGTTGTTCATCAATTACAACGATGAGATCGCATGTGCACTGTTTCGTGAGTGTTTCAAAGTGAACAGATGAACGGTATGTGAGGTGTTGTTCCTCAACTCTGGTACATCTGGAAATTAAAATGGTTTCAAATTGAATTTTGCAGCTAAACTTCAGCGTCAGCGAATGGTTTTGTATCCGACACGGTCATCAGATCGAAATGATGTGATAACTAATGTGCCTGCAATCATATCGACAAGTGCTAGTCCAACTAATTCCGTACCACCACCATCACCGAATCCCTTGACCAACTTAGTGGCGCCGTTGGCAACCAAACGGCACGGTCGTGTGTTACAAAAATCGAGCGTCGGCGGCGGCGGCGACGGTGGCATTGGCGAATTGAGCTTTGAAATTGATATAAAATCGTCTAATGCGCCAAACTTGAATCACCAACCGCCACACAATTCGCACACCAGAAGTGATGATCTTACATATTGCACGAAATGTGGCGGACTAACGACCAACGATAAACGAAATCTATCGAAAAAACGCTACTTCAGTTTAGATAAAGAACGTAACGAAAGAACAACGAATTTTCTACAGTGTATCAATGCAATGAATCGCACCGATACGCTAAAAAGTGGCTCCGAGAATTTACTGTCGAATAGCCGAAAGCAATGCTCATTCGACGGTGGAGCGAGTGAAAAATCATTTGGTCGAATATCGGGTGGCAATGTTAACAATAGCAAAATGAAGCAGCAGCTACAGCAGCAATCGAGCGATGGCAGTAATCAAATGAAAAATGGGACAAATTCATCGTTGAAAAAAGGCGGTGGAGGCGGAGGCAGCAGCACTCAACGCGACTGCACTGCAAGCTGTAGCAATCGATCGCTGAAAGATAAATCGAATAAATCCAGCCAAAATAGTTTACGAGAGCCACGAACCAGTCGAAAGAATAGCATTTTTCATTTTGGATCATCGGATCGTGATACAAGCGCATCACAACGTGGAAAAAAGAACTCCACACAATATGCTCGAAAAGCATCGACACGCGGCCCAATCAATTTACACGAAGAACAAGACAGTGAAACGCGCGAAATTCTACTTGGCAGCACCACATCGCACAGTAAATTTGATAAATTTGCTCACGAAATTAAAATTCCCGAACCAGTCGAAGCGGTACGTTAATTTCTATGTTTGATCTTTTGCCATCCATTTTTTTTTAGTTCGGATGTTATTGTATTCGTTCGTCTTGTGCGCCTCTTCTTAACTCAGATATATAGAATAGTCTTTTTACGGATAGACACTTTTAAAATTTATTTCTATTGAATCATTATGCTGAGCTTGTTCCTTTTAATGAACGCGTCGTCGCAAGCGGAGAGGAACTGGCCAGTATTTTTTCTTCTTATTTTTCCTGCTCTTCGAATCGATTCAATGCGAAGCAAAAGCAATAATAAATCTGCACCACAGAAAGGGCGAACAAATATAAACGAACTCACAAATGCTGCACACAGAAGAGGAAAAAAGTGTGAATAAACAATTTAACATATGAACGCATTGGGAAATAAAAGCCCAAAATAAAATATTCGTTTTTGAGTTTCATTCCCTCGCGCGCACACAAAAAAGCATTATGAATACACAAAAAAGGGTATTCGTTTCATTTTTCTCTGTGAAATTGTGATCGCGCGCGCATTTTGCACCATATTTTCAGTTGCTCTTCGATTTGTAATTTTTTTCTTCTTTGTCGAACGAGTACACGTGTGACGCACAGTTGGAGCAGAAAAAAGTCGATTGATTTTTCGATTTATTCTTAGTGTGTCTTCTTTTAGCGTCAGTCGTTTATACCAATTTTTCACGTTTGCATTGCGGTGATGTATGTTTCAACGGATTGACGGCTGCGAAAACACAAAGAGCAACATTTGACATGAAACTTGCTGAAGCATAAATTACGCACAATGTGTTGTATACCCGTTTGTGCAAAAACAAATTTGTTATGTTTGTTCCGTCTTTACTTTCACCGTTCTTGTCACATTTTTTCGGCTTCTTGTTCTCGTGAACTTTCTTAAACGCCGCCACGTTGGTCGCGTAGTGCAGATTTGAAGAAACGCCCGATTCACTTGTTAAACGTGTCAGTGGTAATTTTGAAACACTTTCCATTTTACATACAATGGGCGTTTGATCTTTTGAAATTTGAAACAATATTTACAACAATTTTCGAAAGTCGATGTAGCCTATTTAGCATTTCGTTAGTTATTTATTTGCACGCGAAATATGGTGAGCAACAAAGAAAACATGGAACCACCGAAATATCAAGATTTATTCATTTTTCAAAGCCGTTCAAAGGGGAATGGCATGGAAAATTAAAATTAAAACATGAACGGCTACGAAAGGTGAACAATGAAACCTATCCCTGCCCGTGAGTAGCATAAATCGTTTGAACCATTGACTTATGGTGTTAGCTTAAATATGAATTCAACCTACGGACACGTAATAAATCTAGTGGTGCGTTTCCGTCCTGCAGATAATCACTGTATTTGCTGAAACAAGGCGTCTTCGTTGACACATCATTAATTCTCACACTTTCTGGACAATAGAATAGAAAATAGAAGCCCCATAAGTTTTGTATACTATTGCTTGTCGCGGGAGAGGCACTGAGACAAAAAAGCAATAACACCATCAATACATTAGAATCAATAATCCAATTACATTTACAACATACAAATTGATGTTCTAAACGGAATGAAATATTCATTTCCAACACAATATTTCTCTCCAGAACAATAAAATGAACACATCACCGTTTCAATCGGATAGAATTGGATCACGTTTAAAGACGTTGCTCATAAATAAATGACAGCTTATCAGTTTTTTGTTGCAATTGAACTGAAATTAAATCGACAATTTAACCTCATATTGCACTTGATTCTGAGACATCATTGTGACATTTTAAATATGCGATTTTTGTGTTTGACTTATCGTTAGTTCTAGAATTAATTTGGAATTTCGCCTCCAAATTATATAAATTTTACGTCAATCATTGAACGAAATTAAGCATTATCATTGTTTCGTATGCATTTTCTTATGACAATATTCACAAAGAAGGAGCATTTTTTCAAACCGATCTTTTTTTTTTTTAATTATCTACAACGAAATCTTGTACAAGAAATTTCAACCGTTTCTGAATGCACCACATAAAGCAATGCGATCAACTAGGTGCCATGAATGAACGAGGAAATTTAGTCAGAATTCAAAAAAGCGTTTTATTGGATTTTTTCGCTTGGTGGCAACGCTTGAAAACGAAAATGTGATTTAACGAGGCATCATATTGCTATTGTTCGATTTATCTAGAACGAATCTTACGGTTGAATAAGAATATTTGATTCGTACTATTTTCCTATTTCATTTCATCGTGGTTGAAGAGCTGTATTCATAAAGTGGAATATGTATATTTTTTCGTATGATTTTTTTTCCGTCAATGTTCATAATAGTCGCACAAAATGATAAAAGTTATATTATATTATAGCTGTGACTATTCATCTGAATATTGTCGTTATTGCTTTTATGGGGCGTTGGTGTCATAATTTATCAAAAATGTAGTTATTGCATAATTTTCATGTGACATCTCATTTTTTTTGTGGCAGATTGGTGTTTTTTTTTTTATCAATGTCAATGCGAAATTGAGGTTTTGCATTACTATTCAAGTGCAATTGTGACCATTCAGTCTGAATAACTTAAGACAACTTATCATGCTGGTAACAAGCGCATATTTCATGTCAATTGTTGGATCCAATTTCTATTCCCATTTTGTTACGACTATGAATGCTGGATAGAATGAGAACATTTTGACTTTATACCATACAATTTATTTGACATTTGTTTCAGTCACTAAATCAAATTTTGTTGAAAGAACATAATAAACATTTATCGTCGAATGAAACAAAATCAACAACAGCAAAAATAAATGCGTTTGATATTCTTTGCTGTTTGTATTGTTGTGAGCCAAATTGACATTGTATGTATATTTTTCCAATTAACTCTAATGCCATTAGATGAGAAGTAATCATCATTTTAATTTTGTGTAAATTGATTGCATACTGAAGCAGATGACATTTATATTGGGCCCGTGTTTCAATTCCAATGCAAATGATATCATCAAAAGAATGGACCAGGGGAAAAAAAAGTAATGATCCAACATAATACAGTCAATAACAATAAAAAAAAAATTTGGACAAGCACATATTACTGGTGGATATTTTGAGTATATGTGAATTTGTGTATGTTTATGTCAATTTTATCAGTTTATTTAAATTTCCACACACACAAACAATTTTATATACTTGTTGTATGGTCAAATTTAATGACATTTTCGTACACATACGATGGCAAAAACTTAGTAACACAATCCAGTTTAGTTTTTCACTTGTTCATTTTCGTGATGCTAGTGGATTCTTTGCATATTTTACACCATTTTGATAGAGTTTCCTTTAACAAGAATTTAATCTGGTAACACTGTTGAGTTTTGGAACTAAGCTGAATAAACAATGAAGAATGAAAAGCACTATGTGAAGTTGTATAAAAAATGAGCCAATATTTTAGCTCTGTCAAAACGTAAACGACCCAATTATTGTCATGGTATACGTACAAAATGAAATATTCGACGTGTTTAATTTGAATTTAAGACAGCCAAGTCACAACAACGCAACCTGTTGTTTCGCTTGTTAGATTATAAATTGGTGTATTCTATTCGAAATGCGCAGTAATTACCTAATTATATCAACTCATGACAGAGTCACAATTTTAAGCGGTACAACGAGAGCACATGACGCGTTACTTTGCACACATCCAAGCAGAGAGAATTATTTTAAAAAACCGTCAAGACACGAGTAATTTAAGGATTGTAATGAGTGTGTCTATGACATACTACGTGTTGTGTTTACTATGCTAACATTGATGCATGAGCTATCGAATATGAGCGAATGGAAAAGTTATCGAGTGTGAAACGTGTGCAGAGTCATCGTATTTATACATATAGACACAAAGAAATGGGAG
This sequence comes from Sitodiplosis mosellana, assembly GCF_009176505.1. NCBI lineage: Eukaryota > Metazoa > Arthropoda > Insecta > Diptera > Cecidomyiidae > Sitodiplosis > Sitodiplosis mosellana. The sequence goes on along the minus strand of NW_022601438.1, from coordinate 2,668,147 downwards.
TTATTTATATACTATGCCGATAAGACATTTTCCAATCGATGTTTATGCTCAACATAATGCTTCGGTAAATATCCTTTTCAATAGCAAATAACTAATTTAATCCGTTGAAAAGTACAATCAAACTGTGTAAGAATATAAATGCTTTTGAGACTCGCGTTAAACGTACAAATTACTAATCCAATCGTATTCATGACTGTAATGTAAATGACAAGATAATATAGGGAAGAAAGAAAAGGAGGCTATGAAAAAGCAGACTTTATAGACACAGTAGATACTTCATAAAAATGAAGAGAACCGCATTCACATGCAAATCTGTGGAAAAACACACACACATACACACACACTCACGGAATTAGTAAATAATGAGGTGATGACGAGTCATAAATCATCACTAGCAGAAGTTTGATAAATATCACAGTTGACGCTAAATAAATCAATGTGAAGACATGTTGTCACCATCGAAAGGTGAGATCAAGAGCACATTAACAAACTAAAGTCAATTTAATACGCAGATTATTTTCATGGGTACAATGTTTATGGGCCAATCAAATGCTCTTTACCGATCTGAGAATTCCAGGCGCTCATAAGCGAGTTAATGTGTCTAACATTAATGATAAATTTTCATATTTTAAAAGCAATGTATTCTAAAAGCAATAGCAAATCAATTGTACGAATTTTAATTAAAAAATGTATCGAATTATCATTAAAAATACATTTTTCATGGTCAACCATAACTAATATCTTGATTGGACCGTTTCGACATTGTAAACCATACATTGAGATTTGCAATCGAAAATGTAACAATATAAATAGTTTTAGAATGCTTTGTAAGTGAGTTCAGTTTGTTGAGAGATTAATAAATGCACATAGTGCTCAAATCTTACTTTGCAGCTGTTCTCACTTGTTTTATTGACTTGATATCAACATCTATCATTAATTGGGGGCTCAACAGGGAAAGTTTTAAAAGATCTGTTTTATTTTCATAAAAAGGTGATTACACATCGAGTCGAGTGTAATAGTTAAACAGTGAGCTTACTTTCCTGAACTCAAAATAAATTGTTGAAAAAAATCTGAGACTTAAAAGCGTTGTATTATAGTCTAGTAATACACAGATTTAAAACAATTTACTAGAGAGCAAATGTTTCGTTAAGAGACCAAATTACATAACAATTTGTGAGATCGAAACGACTCTGAATGAGTATAAAAAACAAAAAATCGGAAATACGGAAGTATTAAACGTTGCGAAAAGTACTACAAAAAAAGTAAACTTTTTGATTAAGAGATCAAAATTTTACAATTGTATATGAAAATACATAATAATTTTGTGAGAATCAAACGACTGGAAAACAGTATGAAAATAATAAATTGTGTGATTAACTTGTGTGGCTGAAAAAGAGCTTATTCCAATTAACAAAAACGGAACCTTCACAGGTCAACGCTGGGACAAACGGTATTGCAAACAGCAATCAACACAAAAAAGTGATATAACACTATAAAATAATAAAAAATAAAAATAAAAAAAATAAATTAAAATAATATATTAAAAACAAAAATGGAAAATTACGAAAAACTTAGTTTTGCATTTAAGGAAATGTAAAAAAGAACAAAAATTATGAGGGATCGATTAAAAGACCTCAGAAGAACAATAAATAAAAACACGAGTGAATTATTTATAAAAAGTGAACAATATGGGGTCATAAAACTTGAATGCGATGGTATTATTACAAGTATTGGATACCTTAACCCTGAAATAAGGAGAACTATAATTATGTTAAAAATTTGTTTGTATAGACAAAAAGTTGAAAAAAACATTTCAATTAATAAAATAACTACCGTCAATTCCGTTGAGGAAAACAATAGTTTTGTTGAAACGAATAATAGCAAAGAAAAATCAACATCAATTTCTGGACACAGGCATGAATATAGAGTTTCAGAAAAACAAACAAATTTGGAGCAAAGACAAATACACAGTTCATCACTAATATGTTCACCATCATCCAAAAAAATGAGAACATCGGTTGTTGATACAATCGACAACGCAAAAATTGAAACAGAATTCACAAACCAAGAGTCATCAGGATTCATGGACCGAGAAATTGCCTTTCAAGGGAACAGTGAATCAATAAGATCAAAAAATTCAGCAAGAACCGGTCACATATTGACTTCCTTTCCCTTTTTAATAAAATGCTATAAATTGCTAGAATTAGAAAAAATCAAATGCAAGATGAGAAAGACATAATTTTTTTTACACCTTTTTTGCTTTGACGATCCGTACCTAAATAACAATAAATAAATTAGTTAAATTGTTGACAACTGAGAACAGAGTATACACTATCGCATAAATAATTTGTACATTTTTGAACGATTTGACAACAATGAAGTGTTTCACAGGGACAATATCAAAAGAAATAAGCACCAATAAAAATTCGAGAAATTCGATTTCTATTCCGTAGTCTGATTCATTTTATTGATTGAAAAAATTTCACCATCAATATCAACAAATGAAAATTTTAATTTTTTCTCGCTTTTGAAAAAATTGAATAAAGTACGAACACCACCAATCACGTCCAATAAGGTCGATACTGAGTAGATGAACTTCATAACCACACGAATGCAGTTTAACGGGGCGTAAGCACGAATAGTTGTGTGTTATGTCGACTTAATTATATTTCGGTTTTATTTCGCATTCAAAAATACATAGTACACGCGAACAAAGTTCAATTTGTAAAATTTTTCCCAATTACAGAGAGATAGAGACGATTGAGTGTGACTCGCATCATACTAGCAATTTTTTTTCATAATGAACATGATAACTCTTGGTAGTGATATCTCAACATTTTTGCCACATAAAGTGAATGAAATTCCATTAAAAATATTATCTGCTGTTTCATTTCTATAAATTTCATTACTATTATATATCGATTCAATGCTAGACTTTATGTTTTCGTAGTCACTTTGTTTTAGAGATGGTAACTCTGGCCAAAAACGTTTTCCCTCTTGGGTCTACATTTTTTCAAATGGGAATAGAAATCTAGACTTTCCTATGATGACATTTTACGCACCTGTTGTGGTTTTCACATTGAAAACTGGATGTCCATTTGTTTTAAAAATTCTTATCGTATTTGAATCTTTTAACATATTGAATCCATATGCTCCAAGATTTGCATCCAAAATATAGCTATAATCGGACCGAAATTCACGACTAAGAAATTGTGGTTTAATACCATGTTCTATTATCGCAAAAAATAATCGCCAGAGTGTACGCAAACAAACGTTAGGTGATGGCATAGTAACTGGTCCTCCATTCACGGCACATTTATCTAAATTATATTAAATATCTGTGGTTCCCAAACTGAATGCAACTGGTATGTTTTGATCAACGAAGATATTCAAATCACTAAAAAATTCTTCAATTTCTGATACTTGGGCTCGATGTGTTAGATCTCCAGTCAGCAATAAAAACTCTGGATTGAAATCAGTAATTTTATTGAATACTGTGGTTACTCTTTTTGTGTTTTCACTTTTTAAATATCGATAGTTTTTTGGTGGTTCAAAGTAAACAAAATTTTCTGATGAAGATCCGACAATTTAATTAACTTCATGATTTAAAGGGAAATTTTTTGAAACCATACAGGTTAAAATAAATAAAAAGCGGATCATTTTGTAAACAACTGACATTATTGCAACTAAGGTTCCATTAGTAACACCCGGCAATTTATACTAATCGAAAATAAATAACAAAAATGAAACTGCATGATTGTCGGTTATTGTGGTTATTTATCTTTTTATTCAATCAAAATCAGGCGCAGCACAATAAGCAATACAATTTCATTCGCTTGTGACTTTTAACACGTAAAAATGCTTCATATTCTACTTTGTATGTTTCGCAAAACTCGGTCCATTTTTGCTGATGCTCATCTTTGATTTGCTTACGTGATACTTTATCAGCTTCATTGAACTTTTTCTGGTACTCGTGTTTCAATTTAATTTCCATGTATTGCACAAAGTAATAGTACTCCTTGTCGATGTCGATGTCGATACTCATTTTGTTGCAACGAAACCACTCAGCCGAGTTAAACTGATTGGATTTTTTTTCTGACGCTAACTTTAATAGCTGAACTATTTCTTATCTACAGTCCACGATAGATGTTGATTATTTCAACATAAGTTTAAGCATGCAATCAATGTGCAAACATTCTTACTATCAGTAAGCAATGTGTCCAAAACGCATAAATACGGCATCGCATAAGGCAGTTATCGCATAAATATCGCGCGATAATTTTCTGCTTGCGTTGCCGCAGTATACGATATTTCAATAGCCGTCTTACGACGCACGTTCAAATTTCTTTACACATATAACGAAGCGAACGCAAGCGAGCGTCGCAAGATGACGGCCATTGAAATATCGTATACTGCGGCAACGCAAGCAAAAAATTATCGCGCGATATTTATGCGATAACTGCCTTATGCGATGCCATATTCATGCATTTTGGACACATTGTCAGTAAGTTACTGATATAGTTGTTTACAGGGAATGAGTAAATGTATATCAACGACAGCGCATTGACTTGACATGGTAAGTCAAGTACATGTACTTTGGTATACCTCGTAGCGTGTGCGCTTGTGTGTGAGTGTATCGTATAGTCCGACGGTCATCGTTTTAGTCTGATTCACACGCACACAGATAAACAGTGTCTATCTGTGTAAGGCACTAACGCAGAGGTACACGATTCTCCGTTGACCGATATACATTTACATGTATCACAGGTACACGACTCTGCTATCCCTGGTTGTTTATTTTCAGACAAATACGACCATCTATAGTTTGTTTTCGAATAAAGGTCAGTAGATTCCAATGATAATGCATGAGAGCTAAAAAATAAAATAAAATAGTTAGAATTCAAAATTGTACATTAATTTGTTGCAAAATTGATTTGTTACCATAAGGGACAGGGAATAATTGATAAAAGTTTTGGGGAAAACACTTTCCCATAACTATTTTACTAATACACCTGATTAAGACTTAAGTGCAATACGTCAACATTGCTATGGTTGAACATAAAATTTAACCAGTGACCTACAACGTAATGTTTACTATTTTTATTTCAGATAAGATAAAAATGCTGTACATACATACTTACAATTTATTGGATTGTTTTTTTTTGTTGAATCAATGATGAAACCTAACAAATAATATATTATTTGATTACTTCGTCATAAATGGATTATTATGATTCATTGATTAAATAGTAACATATTTTTGTATTCGATGTGTTTTTTGTATTATTATTTTATATCTTAACAGAACATAGTGGAGCAATATAGGTGAACGGTATTGATAAATTGTGGTTAATGCCTAATAAAAATAACGGAAATATAAAAGAAATATTATTCCAATCAAGCACAAAATTGAAAAGCAAAAATGTTAACAAAGCTTTGCAAATTTTCCTTGGAATCGTGGTTGTTGGTGTATCAAATTCTTCTTCGATCGTGATTGAAACCGAATAAATATCATCTTCCATTGTTGCTAAATATTGATAGAATTTGAAAGTGAAAATTGTACAGAAAATTTCTTTAAAGTTTTCAGTATACTGAGAAATTGAACAATTATTTTGGGAAATGTGAACTTTACTTTCACAACGTTACTTGTAAGCGTTACTTTCACAACGAATACTAGATTCGTAAGGAAAATTTTATCCAAATTTAATTAACAAAGAAACTTGAAACTAATCAATGTCATAACATAAATTCATTATAATTCAAAATTGTTCATACCACCAACAAAGCGAAGTTGGGAGAAATACACATTTGAACCGAAAAATAAAAAATCTCATAAAACAAGTAATGTCAATCGATGACGATTTGGGACCGTACCGTGGGTATGATAAACTGTTATATTTGGGTTAAAATATAATTTCGTTAATAATATTGCCCTGAATTAGTCTCATTCAATACCATCACATAGAATAATCGAGGACGATTCGTTTTAAAAGAGGGGAGAGTTAATGTGTCTAACATTAATGATAAATTTTTGTACGAATTTTGCAAAACAATTGTACGAATTTTAATTAAAAAATGTATCGAATTATCATTAAAAATACATTTTTCATGGTCAACCATAACTAATATCTTGATTGGACCGTTTCGACATTGTAAACCATACATTGAGATTTGCAATCGAAAATGTAACAATATAAATAGTTTTAGAATGTAAGTGAGTTCTTACTTTGCAGCTGTTGTCACTTGTATTATTGACTTGATATCAACATCTGTCATTAACTAGCGCATGAACTTGATTTTGCAATCCAAGAAATTCCAATCGATCAATAAATACTTAAGTTATGGCAGAAAGTGGATATATTGCAGCCCGTTGTGAATGGCAAAACTTGTGATTGACTTGATGTCGTGAATTTGGTTATTGATTTTCTGCTTGATAAAAAAAAACGCTCTCAAATTCACATTGCTTGATTTCAATACTGATTTGGTTTTTATGACAAAAACGGTTTTCAATTTATTGTCATTCAACTGTAGAAGAGAATGGCAACGCTACAATTCAATTCAGGGGAACAATACCCGAATCTTTTTGTTTGTCAATATTTTATTTACACTTTTCCCAGTGAAAACAGTTGATCGATTAACCAAAAGCCAAAAAAAACGATACATTGACTCTTTAACCCTCTGATCGTTTGTTGCGTTTACACCTTAACTTAGTTTCATGAGGCGTACAGCGCGTTAAGTGCATTTTGTATGAAAACTTGATTGTAATTCGAGATAGCGACTTAGTGTCTTTGACAAAGTTGTAGTACTTGACCCGTTCTACAACTTTGCTGAAGACACATATTGCTTATCTCTTATCAGTTCCGCGAAATACGCGAAAAACCGCGAAAACGTTAATTTTCGGCTCCTCATTTTTCACGGAATTGACAAGATATAAATGATGAGTGCCTTCAGCAAAGTTGTAGAACAGGTCAAGTACTACAATTTTTTGAAGACACCATCTCCTTATCTCTTATCAGTTCCGCGGAAAATGATAAGAGAAAATTCGCGTTTTTCGCGATTTTTCACGTAACTGATAAGAGATAACGAATTGGTGTCTTCGGCAAAGTTGTAGTATTTAGCCGGCACTACAAATTTGGCGAAAACAGATATCGCTTATCTCTTATCAGTTACGCAATATACGCGAAAAACCGCGAAAGATCTCCCACCATATGGGGTTTTTGATAATTTTTTTTTTTGCTTGACTGATAAGAGTGACATCTATTTTAAGCAAAGTTGTACAAGACCACAAGTACTACAATTTTCCACATGCTTTATTTCGTTATCTCTTATCAGTTAAGCGAAAAACCGCGAAAAACGCGAGATTTCTCTTATCATTTTTCACGTTACTGATAGGAGATAATGACTTGGTTTCTTGAGCAAAGTTGTAGAACTCAATCTGTTCTACAGCTTTTTTGAAGACAGATATCAATTATCTCTTATCAGTTCCGTGATAAATGGAAAACCGAATATTTGCGTTTTCGTGGTTTTTCGCGTATTTTGCGGAACCGATAAGAGATAAGCGATATCTGTCTTTAGTAAAGATGTAGAGGACCTCTAGTACTACATATTTGCCGAAGACATTAAATCGTTATCTCTTATCACAGTCCAGTTTTCATGAAAAAATACACTTGGGGCGTCGTACGCCCCAAGAAACGAACGCGCGCACATGTGTTGTGGGAGGCAATATCTCACACATTCTTACACATATGCACATGAAATTTCACTGACGTATAGCTAAAGGTTCAAGCTATCGAATGGTACCTATTTCAATGTGATTTTTTTTTTCGTTTTTTGGTACTTTTATTCGAGGTTCAAAGTCGCCTCGGGCGTTGTACACCCGACAAACGATCAGAGGGTTAAACATGAGAAAAGTAATAATAATCGGGTATTAAAATAAAACCATGATTTTTGTTCTCACTTCAAATGTGGTTGGTTATTATTTGTTTGGAATCGCTGTATTTCGTTGCACATTTTTCTTTAATTTTAATATTTGTTTCCCTTACAACAAAAACTCCGTCCACGACAAAAACGGAACACAAATTTGTATACAGCGACCATTTTGCTCGATGGAAAAACCCCGTAATCCAAATTAATACGTTCATATTTTTTTTTTCTCGTTCGCAAATAGCAACAGCAGTCGGTGAACATTGAAACAAATAATTATAAATGTATACGAAAACTTGTGTGCACCGCATTAACATGCCATGCATTAAATTGTTGGAACAACTTGTTATTTCTTGGCTTTGTTGCTATCCAACATTCTATGGTTCAAAGATGTGCTAACCAAAACTAATTTATGTATTTATATGGGAAATGAAAAGCTTACGAACATTTTGCTGAAGCTTAGTCATGCCACCACCAGTCACGTTTGACCGAAAAGTTGGATGGTTGTATATACACACACATACACGTTCAAACAAATGCATTTCACATAGAAACTTCCAAACAGATCGTCGGTATGCACTTCATCAAGCTCTTTCTATTTCAAATCATATCATTGGAATGCGAAAAATTGGAATTTACATTCAACTTTTCTATTATTTTTTCGTTTTGAATTGATATAAAACAAACATTCCATTTGATTCTTAGAAGAAAAAAATACCACCACACCTTGAATACAGCAGAAATATTTGCAATTCCAGCGGTTGGACAATTTACATAATGTACAGTGCGCATGAAATACGTTCACGCACAACTAAAAAAAAAGGCTCGCGTTATTGGTGAATAAATTATAACTGAACCATAAAATATTAATTCCATTAAAGCGACAGAGAAATGAGAATGCTAAGGGATATGGGTATAACGGTATAAAGTATAGGGTCTGTTGTGTACTTTTTATGAACATAAAAACCGCCCTATTGAAAAGAAATCACTCAAATTTCAACACCTGAGCTGTAAAATTATATGATTGCAACCAATTCACGCTCAATTATTGACACCTTTTACGTCACCAATGGTTGAGAAGAAATGCGTATTTGGAAGACTTCCATAAAATGTGCAACAATTTAATTAATATCAAACGATGGGAATATAAATTAATGATAAGAAGCTGTCGACAGCAGGAGGTAGAGCGGTTTTATTTTAAATAATGTTTTGGATATTAAATTGATGTTCATTGAGTAATGTAAATGGCTAATTGGCAATCGCTTAACACTAAAATCGGTGGATATGATTGGGATAAGATTTGAATATATATGAAATCGAAGCAACACGTAATTGATACTTTAGACCGTCTAATTAAAACGGTCGTACATCGCATCAGTATCGCAAATTCTACGACCGATGGATTATAATGGAAAATCTATTGTATAAATCATAACATGCCGACCGCAATATAAACGGAGCATACACGTGCAATAGCTCACCCCAATAATAACTGGAGTATATCTAATGAGTCTATGATTATGCACGTTTATTGATTGGAAATTTAACACGCGCACACAGTGGCTACACTTACTCTATTGTACATAAAGCGGTTTCATTCACACTTTTAACAATAGCGTAGACTGGGAGCGGGCTTATTGATGTCGTTGTAACTAATACCATCCCTATCCTGTTGAAATTAGTGTGCGGATTTGAAATTGTCAGCTCGGAAAGCGACAAACAATCATTAATATCAAATAGTCTGGAAATTAATTCCAGAATGAAAATTAATTTGATCCAAAATGAAAAAGATGGGACTGGTGACGTTCAATAAAAACATCAATTGAACCAGATGCGATGTTTGAGGAAATTGAAAGATACGACCAAGAAACAAAAGAAGATGAGCATTTCTATGCTGGGTTTTCCATTTCATTTGTTGGCCACTTTTGACAATTCCACAATTATCACATTTATTTTTCGTTTCGATAGAGAGTTTCATTGTTCCAATAATACAATTTGATTCCAATCTTTTTCGAATTGAAGATATTTCCTTCGATTCCGGAGAGAAAAAATGAAATTTCGAATGCTCCTCATGATTTTCAATGAAGTTCAAAATATCTTTTATTGCAATCGCCTTTTGTCCAAATAAAACTAACTACATTTCCGTATGATTGTCAGTTGTTCATATCAAATGTAGATGATGCATTTTTCTGAAAATTTAGTCACATATTTATATAATTTGGTAAAATGTTCCGGATTCAACAAGAGTACGCTCCACCCAGTGCCATAAACCATTTGAGGCTGCACTAGTTCTGGGAATATGACATTTTGAAGAATATTTCCATTCCACAAATTATTTGCAATGCTTGTACAATGTACATGCTCCAAACGAACAGGTCGACCAAATGATTGTTTGATACGGGGAACTTATTCAAAAACTAAATGTTCAAGTTGTGGCACAAATTTATTTAGAATTATCAAAAACGCTGGATAAAAATCAATGCCATACAATTTTGTTCTATTCGATTAATGTACTGTTGTCGATTGGTATTACAGAGTTACACTCGGCTGTTTGACAGGTATTTGAATGCAAAATGTTTTAAATTGGCTAACAAACCGAATCAAGCAACGTGATGAATGCGCACAATTGATCGATGCAATTTTTTGAACATTTTTTCGGATGATTTTGTCCATTTCGCTGATTCCAATAAAATCATCGGAACATCCCAAATGCCTGACCTTTTCTAATTCCATCTATTGTGATAATATTGGTTTCGCTTTGGGAAATGCAACATACATTATACGTGGCTTAATCAGTGGTACAACATTTATTTATGTCAAAAATGGAAAATATTCAGCAATGGATGCCCTAATGGCATCTATTCGGTATAATTTGGATGTATAAGTAGATGCTTTCGTCATAAGGTTTACCCAATTGTTGGAAATGATATTTTAAACGTCATTCATAATTCAAGTCAGTCATCTTCCGATAGGGACAAAAGCAATGCAAACTGAACTCCGAACGGTTTTGGATTTGCTCGAATCATTTTGCATATTGCCATTGCGCTTCACTGTGTTGATTTATGTATTCAACGATTTTCGGCACTTGTTGCAGTGTAAAATCCAGGGGTTGGTTGCACAAAAATTTATTTATATGAATTTCAAATATCAAATAAATTTATCCGATATTTTTCATGCGTCGTGTTGTTCTAACGCATTTGCCAGCTATTTATTGCTGCGAATGAGATTTTCGTTTTGTTCATAACGGTAAATATAAGTTCCATCGCTTCTCAATGATCTGACAATAAAGTTCGTTTGTAGCGACATTCGTTTGGAGCGAAAATGTAATACAGAAAAGTTGCGGGGAAAAATGTCGATGATGAATGAGCGGAAAAGTCATAGCTATATAAATAACTGTATAGTAAACTCTAGTGAACTATATAGCTATCTCTTTTCATTTGACATTTTTCCACGCAACTTTTCTGTATTACATTTTCGCTCCAAACTACTCAAATATGGAAACTACTCGAATCACATGTTGATTTGTTCTGAATTTCATTCGAAATTCCCGGAAATCAGTGTTATGTGGGATACTAATAAATTACAGAAGCGCTTATCACTAATCAAGCTTTTTATCACAATACTACTTTGATTTATTGTAAATATACTTATCACAATAGCGAATGCAAAATACACTCTCGAACATATCTAGAGTAAGTTTAGCATCTCAGCGTCTATATAGTCTCACACAGTGTGAGTGCTAAATAAGCAGAAGAGTCACCCTGATTTAACCTAGGTTTTGTCATTTTGTCTATATCATGTACGAAAAGTGAGCCGTTGAGAGAAGCCACCAGCCAAATGGGCAAACAAATTCAAAACCTTCCCAAGAAGAAAAAAAAACTTACACAAGTACAGCAGTTCAAGTGCATGTACGTGTGCCCCAAAGAGCTCATAGCCTGGAGAAGTACTCGCAAAGAAGCTAATGAAAATCATGAAATTCTGCAAATTTTTTCTATTAACATTTTATTTGCATGTATAACTACTATGAACCAGATGCCACGCGAATAACCTAAGTCTTCCCATTGCCAATTGGAAGAGAAGTTTATATATCAGCGAAGTATAGGATTTGGTTCAGATTCGGAGAAAATTCTTATTCGCATCGGTTGTTGAAAATTTTACAGTGTTTTTTAGGTCAAATGTTTCCCTTTTGATATTTTTTATTTTATCATGGTGCGTTTGGACGAAATTAAAGACGTTCCTGACAATATTCAGGCTGGGGAATGTGACATAGTCTCAATGAACGATGAATATGATGGCTACAAGCTTCAAGTGCTTTTTCATTTAAAATATCACAAAAGTTGTAAAACATATATTGGCACTTATTTGATGCTCTACGATGGCAGCATTCAACGGAGTGCAAGCGCATGTATGCCAACGATAGCGATATGAATGTTGAATTGTAATTGTCTGTATGAAGAATTCTCGCGCTGAAACTGAATTTAATTTCCGTATTCTTCGTTCAATTTCAGCAAAATCGATGACGTAAATTGCATTGAGATGGTTTTCTCAAGAGAGTTAAGGGGGAAAAAATGACGAAAAGAAAAAGAACAGTAGTTTTGACAGAAGCAATTTAATCTTGTCTCATCCATTATTCATTATTCATTATCTGTATGCATTAGATTTGATGAATGTTGTGCTGAAATGTCTGATGTGTGATAATAATTGGGATATGAAGTTTTAAACATGTCTAAATTAACACCCTACGCTTATTATTAATGTTTGACAATATCTTCTGCAGCTCAAATCATAACATGACGAAATTTCCGTTTTGTCAAAATTGCGCTGCTTTTAATGATACCCATGTGAATGCGTGTATTTCGTAATATTTTATTAAATTACCCATATGAATTTCCCAACCAAGAAAATGAAAATGGATAAACGTGTCTTCTCAACCAGAACATTAAAGCTTGATATCGGTTAAGCTTCATGAAACACCATATACGCCAATACCTATGAAATTCGTCTACTCGAACATTCCATTCTTTCACAATCTCAATGTGTTTGTCTAGAAAATAAAAATCAATCAAAATCAAGATATATCGAATCAAATCTAAGGTGAAAGCACATTGTTCCTAGTTTTGTTGTGTTCTCATTGTGGGTTAGCTCATTCACCGTATTTGACTGTATACGCCCAAGAGAAACGGCCAATATGTTTATACGCTGTCTATCCGCCGAAAATACACTACAATGACGCTTATTGGACGCCGAATTCAATATATATTCTAGTGTATTTTCGGCGTATTCTTCAGCGTGAAACATATTGAAACATATTCAGGCGCCCGCTGATAGCCATTAATGCATTCATTGATTCAATATGTTTCACGCTGAAGAATACGCCGAATATACACTAGAATATATATTCAATTGGGGCGTCCAATAAGCGTGAATATATATTGTAGTGTATTTTCGGCGGATAGACAGCGTATAAACATATTGGTCGTTTCTCTTGGGCGGTCGGAAACGAGCATTGATTTCACAAATGTTTGTTCAATATTTCCTTTTCTAAGCGCGTCCCAAGCAATTGTCTGTGCTCGAAGCAAACGGAAATTAAATGACACATATAGTCACCGGTTACGTATAAATATATCACATACTTGTATGTCATCTGAATTCTTTCTTTTGTTCGACAATGAAATTCCGAACCGAATTTAAATGGATGAACGATGAAGCAGATGTGACATCGTAGCTGCGCAATTAGCGATTTAATACAGCTGGCGCCCTCTGAAATTTCTGTGTACAGTGTACCAAACTACACACAATGTGTATGATTTGTTGTTGTAAAGAATAAAAGCAGGGCATTCATCGGAATTTAATTTTATTTATTTTTGACAATGCGTTAATGAATAAAATGTGAATGAATCTGCGCGAAAATCAAAATTTTAACCGACAGCCACGGTTATTGTGACGCAAATGATGAATGGAACGGAAGTGTGGCCTGCTGTTACGTGGCGAAATCAATATGAATTTGAATGATATGAGACCAGAGTGCTATAACCAGTGGGTGCCCGGAAGTTTAAAGGTTCAACACGGATTCCGAATCGAATGATTCCCGTTTGGATGTGGCAGAGACGGCCGTGGTGATGATGACGATGCCGAGAAGAAGAATATTTTACGAGATCATTCGATTGGAATGCTCGAAAATAAGGTTATCGTTCAATGATTTCGTATTTATCAGAAGCATGTGCCACATCACATCCATTAAACTTTTATCACATGAACTGTGCTTGAATTGACGCAGGATATTGATGTTCCACCTGTTCAAACTATATAGAATTCACACACTATCATTATTATTGGATGCGTTGTGTCAGTGGGCCATTGAATGGCTGCTTTTCATGTGTCCCACGCCGCTTTCACCCATTATTTGATTGACGATATTCTCTATCAGATGTATGACAAAAATTTAAAGCGCAATAGGCCTAAAAAACGACGCTTTGTACCCAATTCGTGGTCTCCGCGCTCGGATGTCAACATAATCAAATATTTATCTATCTAGTTTTTTTTTTCTTTTTCACGCGTATTCGTGACCTCTTATCCCAATAACATCTTATTCCATTTCATGTATGTGTACTCACTGATGTATCGCATTCCCGATGTGTTAAACGATTTTGCACGATGTGTCTCTCTCTCTCCCCAATGTGTTGAAAAAAAGATACACATTTATTGTGGAAATAAGCCTGAAAACACCGACAACACCATTCGAACCCGTCGGCTAATGAATTAAACACACTATGGCACGAGCAAAACGGAATGCATTTACAGATATAAGCATTTATATTATTGGCTTCACTAGCATAGGAAAAATAAAACGAGAGAGGGTTTAGGAATTGTTGCCACAATGTCTACGGATACTTAATATACCTAAAAAAATGTGCACATAATATAAGCAGGTTCCAACGTTTATGCGCCGTCCGTACGGTACCTCATAATGCATTGCGGATGAGTGAGCAAGCGAGCAAACGAACGAACGAAAAAGAGAGAGAAAGAAAGAATGAGGGTGAGTGAACGGCGGTTGGGCTAGTGCGCGCCACTCTTGTGCGCAACGTTGCCAAACGCACACACACATATATATATATGAACACAATGAAAATTCAAAAGCTGCATTCACAGTGTTTGTCGATATTACTCATTTCCACCGCGAATGTCGGTCGAACCATAAATATATTGCCGGAACAACAAGAAGACAGCCAATGACATCTCTAAACCAACTCATTGAATCATCGAATATTTCGAGCAAATTTTTTCAATCGTGTGTGGCTTGAGTTGAATATAATCAACTTTACGGCGACACTAGCAGCTTCTCTGCACACATATCGTAGAAGAGAGTTAAAAAATCATAGTATTTTGGTAAATGCATCGAATATCCATTGCAAAACATCAATATGTTTTGGTTAACGCGTAGTAACGGCCCACAGAGAAGCTGTTAGCGTCACCGTAAAGTTGATTTTATTCTAGTAAAGCCACACACGATTAAAAAAAGTTGCCGAAAAATTCAATGATTCAATGAATTGGAATTGAGATGGCATTGACTGCTATGTGTCAAATGACCTACATTTGAAATGTATTGTGGCACTATCGCTATGGGTCGAACAGATTCGAAAAGTTCTCACCAATGTTCAACACACAATGACAATCGTATCATTTTTCCTTTAATCCAATGCTATTTTCTTTAACTGTCGTTACAAAAGCCGAAATTTCAAACCGAAAAACTTGTGGATTATAACGAGTTGACCCGAATGAAGTAAAATATAAACACCAAATTTGCCTTTTGTCATTCAAATGAAAATTGCGTGCTTTGAATGAAAACAAAAGCCTCTGTTTTTCATCGTGGAATATCTGGGTTGGGGGCAAAATCAATGGAAAATTCGCCAAAAATTAAATGAAAATAGCTCAACGTCTATGGGAATTATTGAACGCTTAAAAGGAGCAAAACGGAAATGCTGGTCACTTGGATCGAAAGGAGATACAGGCGGAACATTCAACAACAGTATGCGTTAATAATGCAGAAATACGCCACATTACATTGAGATCCGCAGGTGAAATATTTCACTTGAAAACTTTGGGGCAATCCACGGCGACATAAACAAACGAACGAACGGGCGCACTCATGCAATTTGTTGTGAAGCTATGCGAGAAGAAAAATTAAAGGGAGAAATCGTTGTTGAGCATTCAACGTATCTGTTCACAACCCCATCACATCGTAGAAGCCTAGTTGCCTGTATTGGCTCTCGCAATTCACTCCAGCCGATCGTGTATTCATTTGCACATGTTTGCGTTCGAACCGAAAAGCGAATACACAATTTTTCTTTATGAAACCCAAATATAACGTTGGATAGTTAGGCGAAACAGTATTGCGACGACTTCGTTCGTACGAACAGTCCCAGTGCGCGCTATGTGTGTATGCTATATATATAGTGATATGAACAACGCAGCAGAATGGAACGAGTCCTGCTACGTCTACGATTCGGAAGAGCTTTTATGGTGTGCAGCACAAACAACATGGTACATAGACACACACCTATGCGTACATTTTTCCTCTCGTTCCAATTCCCCACCTCTCTCTATGTGTATTCCACTCGCCCATATCGTGCATTCTTTGTTTCGATTTTTTCATGTGTATATAAGCGAAATATGCTCTATCTGAAAACGATTTTCGAGCCACTGTGTGTGCACGAAAGCACATTTGTATTGGCGTGCGTAGCATGTGGAGTCCTTAAATCCGCTGAAATTTTATTTTTCTCTCTTTAAAGTCTTGTGTGTGTGTATGTCTCTCTCTCTCTCTCACTCGCTTGCTCGGCTCTGTGTACGTTTCAAAAATTGTTGCCACATACATCGAAATATAGAACGGCAGCAGCCGCAGCCAGTGTGAGCACAAGAAAAGTATAACACATAGTGTGTGTGTACTGTGTATCACCACATCACATCGCATCGCATCGCATCGTAAACGGAGAATTTCTCAATCAGTTTAGCGTCAGCTATGGCATGACTTGCACCATCAAAACCAACTAGTAGTTTCATTTTTGTTCAAAGCAATTATTGATATTATTACAAACGGCGCGAGACAGAGAGCTGTGCTGTGCGTCCCTTTTTTTCCTCTGAATTGCCACGAAATTTCGATTCGAATTCGCTGTGCACTGTGTGGTTTTGTGAGATTCTAAGCATGAAAATTGATGAATGTCGGGCGAAAAATAAAAATCGAAAATGAAGACATAGAAAAGAGGCGTTCAAAGAATGCACACAGGACATTTTATCGGACCTCGACTATAGAGTAGCGAGTTTGTGCGTGTGTGACGTCGTGAATGCCCTGTAATTCATAGAAAACTCACAAATCTAGCAATCAAAACAGTTTCATTCTTCTCTCGATGTTAATAAAAGGCGAATATTCAGCTGTGTGTGCAAATTCAAGATGACAACAGCAACAAAAAATTGAATTGTTGTTTGAACAGAGTGAAAAGTGTCTGAATAATAGAGATTCCCTCAAGAGTTTTGTGTTCTGCGGTCAAATGAAACAATTTTTTTTTTCTGACAAGGAACAACAACACATCGAGAAATAAGATGAAGAAAGGTTTTTTTTTAAATTTCGTGATGGTGATGTAGCAATGCTTCATTTTTATCGTTCACCGTTTGATTGAATTCCGAGAAAGTCTACACAGCTCGCATTATAACCTATGGTCGAGAAACCGTTGCATTGACAAGTAAAAATTCAAGACAGGAAAAATGAAACAAGAAAGCGCGGGTGTAAACGCAATACAGCATCTTTGATGCGGAGAAACAAAAGCACAAAATCCATTTGAGAGTGAGAAAGTGAATATGTGCGCGTGTCTGCAAAGATCAAATGTAAACAAAAGCAAATAAAACTAGAAATGAACAATGGCACTGTTCATACAGGAATAAACACAAATTGTTCTGAGCTGCGATGTGTGTTTATCTTCGTTCGACATTTTTCCACTCTCTCCCACGAGAAATCACAGGGAAAACAAATAAATAAGTAGCAAAACGATGAACCGAAACTAAAGTGATACACATCGACAACGTTAATATTTTTTGTATGATTCAACGACGACGACGACGGCGACGACGACGTCGACGACGACAACAACAACAACAACAACGGTGCTCGACGATAGCTAGCAATCATTTTACATGAACCTGCCTCTCTACGTTACCACAAACACAGTGTGTTCGTTACTCTGTAACAAAGAAAAAAAGGAGAGCATACTAGGCTAGAGAAGGCACACTTTGAACCTGGCGACGACATGTACTTTTGCTCAACGACTCTGTTTGCGTTTTGATTTTGTGCATTTCTATCGTGACAAAAAGTGTTCCAAATGGAATTCCATAACTATGAACAAAGCGACTAACTAGGCGACTGAAACTAAAATATAAAGTGGACTGATGCCCAATTGAAGGGATGAACATAAATATAACCATATACATATGATGAACGGTTTCCAAATCTACTATTTTACAGAGATTTCATTACAATTACACATCTTATCCATTTAATAGAAATAATTTGAAGAAGAAGAAGAAGAAGAAACAGAGAATAACAACAGAATTCATTCTTATTCTAGTGTTTGCGTGAAAGCATTGTTTTTTGCTTTTTCGAATCTTCAACTCTCTCTCTCTTCTGAAAAATTACGATGAATCTACGTATGAAATTCTAAATGTGATATCGCTTTTGCTGTTTGTAACTCATTCTCTCTCATATTCACTGTGTGTAATATTTATAGACGAAACAACAATAATAATAAAATTATTTAAAGCAGAAAAAAAAGGAACGGAAATTTTAAATTAGGTTTGAGAAGCGCGATCGGTTCAGTGCCTTCACTGACATTCTATTTAGTGCTGTAATCGATATATACATATATTTACAACGAAAATGAACAATTTTCGGAAGAACGAAATACAACACACACACACAAATACATACACAAAAGCTGTAGCAACAGCAGCAACAACAGTGAGAACTAGCGCATAAGTACTGTGACTGAATTTAATCGGAAGTGATAGCACACAAAGTGGATTATTAACATGGAGAAAATGCAAAAATCAATTTGATCGATAAATTTTAACACGACAAAATAGTATAACAACCAAGATTCAGATATGAGTTTTCGACACGATTTCAACGGTCGCCGAATACGGAACAACCGTACGATGGTGGCAATGTGAATACTCACCATTCCGGAACAAATAGCAACAACAATAACCAAATTGACAGTTAATTTTATTCGGCCTCATCGCAACATTTTTGAGCGCGTATGATATTGTACACTGGCTCATTGAAGTGCCTTTTACCATTTTTGACAACATTGTTCAGACGTTAAAGGAAACGGAAGCAAAGTGGAAAATGTATGGTCGCGTCCAAACACAAATAGAATCTCAACTGAATTTATTCAAGAATATCTTGAATATACATATTTCCATGTCATTTTACTCTACATATATCAAATATGATTTTCTCGCTTTGTCACCGAAACGAAAAATAGTTCAACAATGCTTGGTCGTTTCTCTTCTTTGCCTACTGCACAACACTTGGATGCTTGGTGATTAGTATCATATGGTGTGCATGGAAAATTACGTTCATTTTACAATACCAATTTGGATTTCGAGACAAAGAACCGCACGTGTCATATGCACTTAGCCACGAACCGACGGCAATGAATGTGTTTAGAAAATATATTGCGAATATTTTTTTCGAAGATGCCTTTTTGTTGTGTACATCAAATAAGAAAGAAAGAAAAAAAAACATGATTTATTCAATTTTAACGCAATCACAAATGTGAGAGTTGATTCGCTATCAGTAAATTGATGATAAAGAAGGAATAGAAGAACAATTTCGAGTATGTGCAAGTTCTGCTCATATTCTTATTGTACACAACATTGTACCCAATACCATTTTTGCATAATCACTTGAATTTCTTATAAATTTCTATCTGAAAATTTTGGCGCAAATGTCTCACAAACAGACCTCGAATATTCTAAAAAAGAAAACTATAAAGAAAGTATTATGAGTTCCAGATAATCCTGAAACAAAGCGCACCATACTTAGTTGAGCATAGTTTCTTCACTTAGCGTCTGAACATTGATTTATATGACGACGGGGAGCATATTCAAAAGTAGTACACTATCATAACTTTCCAATTGATTGCATTTCATTTTATTCCCGAACATCAGCTTTCTCAGACGACAACGAGAGCGATCGCGCACAACAATGCCAGTTTACGAATATAGTTGGCGTTTCTACAGCGAAAACACACAGTTTATATCATGTAGTGAAAGTTAAAAGACCACGTAAACCAATCAAAGTCGAAGTATAGACAATCAGTTTCACGTCCGATTAGAGTTGTTCTTTTTTCTAAATACATAGAGGAACTTATCATCGTTTTTTTTCAACTATGTGGCTGCTTTCATAATATTATGCTATAATCTATAATAATTGCTCAACGATTAAGACATTTAAAGTCATTCAAAGCAATCGATATATATCAACTAAGTGCTGTACGACAAGAAGAAAAAACTAAGTTTTTACCACCACGAAATGCATAATCGGTTCATGCATACCGCATTTATGTCTATTGAATTCGTTTTGAAGCAACGCAGCAACGAAACTATTGTAAACCATAAAAAAGTGCAGCCAGAGTAACTGCAACCACCTCCAACCGTAAGATGGATATCGAAATAAAACGAGATGCACACGAGCCCAGGATGCAAACAAATAATGAAACCGAAAATTTGCCGAAACTAAAGAATTCAATGCCAACCATCTATCCAAACGATTATGATTTTAATGCGATCAGTGGTTTCGGATTCAATACGACAACCAGTCGCAGTTTTGTACGACCAGCGAAGTCGCTCGGCCAAGAACATCGCAATATATCCGTTCCGAATAGTTTGAAGGTGCTGATGATTAGTTTGATTTTTTTTCTGTGTCGTTGACATTTGATATCATTTGGTGTGGCAGCATGCACGAAGAAGAAGAGGAAGAAGATGATAAAAATGACAGTCACGATTCAATGCAGAAGACGTGCACAATATTCGCTCGAACCATGTGATCAATATTTCTGCATTGGAATAATCCAGGCAATGTAGAATTATTTCTACCATAAATTGTGCCGTTGACAGGAAGAGCATTTGGGAGCCTACTTTAGCTATTTCAATTTTCGTTATGAAAAGAAAAAAAGAAGGGAAAAAACGCGTTGATATTATATTCATGGGAAATTATTTCAACACTATTCTATCGTTCGGTTTATTTATTATTGAAATTGGAAAATTACATTCGGACTTGTGAAATTGAGAAATGGCGCGGAGCGTCAACTACTTGAAGCATTTGTTATTGATGTATAATTGTATGAACTTATGAGACTTTTCTCTATCTATCTCTTTCTCTGTCATTCGCTTGCACCAATTACGAATAATAGCATTTCGGTCACGATGGAACTTATGGTCCGTGTTCCCGATTTATAATATCAACGATGATTTTCTCAATCCATTCGAGTGTCATTCAAGCAAATTTCCTGCAATGAATTTCAATTCTTTTTTCACTTTCTTTTTGAAAATTATCGCTTCAACGTTCATATGCAAATGCTTCAGAATGTCATGAATTGATGTGTAATTTCCCCAGAATGCCGAAGAAATGGGCTTCGATGGTGATGAGAAATATGGCCATTGAAAGGAGATGCATCGTCATAATCATACTTGAATAATAATAACTGAGGGAGTCGATCGAAATGAAATCAATCGAACCGAATTGTTTATTCAGAATGTGATTTGATTTGTGTGGCATTCAACATGTGTGTTCAATCAGATGGTATAAATACATCCGATTGCCTGCTGCAATTAGTGTTCATGTCATATCGGTCCTCCGAACAAGCCGTATGATACAGCGAACGCTTGAGTGTTTTAACGACACAATAAATTGAACAGGAGTTGATGCACATCGATTTTCCTCACTCGTTCAAATGATTTGTCACATGAATGGCAAAGATTTGTAGTATGCACTTTATATGCAACGTTCAATTGCCATCAGCGTCACCACCGTCAACATTATTAGCGGTATTTAATCTCTTGACACTATTGTTTTTTTTTTTTACTTTCTATCTCCTCGTTGGCACTTTGAAACCGCAACTTGTGGTGTGTTGCAACAGCAAAACCGAAACCGGTGTGTAAAAACGCCATCAAAACTGAATCACAAACACACACACACACACACACCGGACAAAGGCGCCAAGCACGGCAATTAATTTCATTTTTATTGACCTTGGCCCATTTATTCGATAACGATCAAAAGCGCCCAACAAATGTCCAAGCAAGAGAAACAGAAAAAAACACCGTTGATAATAACGGAATGCACACAATAGTGATAGAAAAAAAATGTGGGCTTGAACTACTTTGGTATAAACGTGTGTGTGCGGAAATCCTGATGAAACTTGAAAAGCTTAATGAAATATTCAGAACGGCATGAATAAAATCGAAAAATGAATAATTCACAATGAAATGTGTGAGAAGTGAAATAGTTCGTATTAACAAGCGGCGGTAACGACAAAACCTAATGCAAAAGGGCACATCGTGTGCATGCTAGATGCAATAAAATTTGATACACACACACAGTACAATTGGCACATTGAAAAAAAAAAAAATCGTGACAGCCGTTCCTTTTTTTTCTCTCTTCCCACATGCAACGTGCGCGTACACACCAAATGAGAAATATGTCACGTTTCTCTTTCATTTCCCATACTTTCTCCCACTCCGAAGACATATTGTGTGATACAATCGTTGTACACTTTCGACTCAATTGTGTTGTTGTTTTTTTTCCCTGTTTGGTTTGGTTTGCAATTGCGATGTACCACATGCATGTTTTTTAGGTGATTGAAAAATGGTCTAGCGTTCGGTTGAGCAGTGATTCAAAGAGCAAAACCATAATTGAAAATCATGTATCGACAAATCCCAATTTGAATTTGAATGGGCTCAACGGAGGCAAATCAACACAATTAGGACAAGAGGTACCAACTTTTATCTTTCATCCAACTCATTTCAAATGATAAAAACAAACAAATGATCGCGGATTTTATGTGAAAAAATAACGAACAATCCAAGAATTTATCATGAGGTGATAATGGTCGTATTTTCGGCTAATTATTGACAACACCAATAATATGATGGATAGAACCAAGAATAATAATTAACTAAAATACCTACACCCAGACAATTTTAGGCTATGATTGGTTGTGATTTTTCGTTTTGAGTATTTGAGTTGCAGATGTCATTAGTAAATTAGTCTACGAATCAAATTCTTTGGAAAAGCTGGATTTGATTATTGATCGAGAATTTCAGAATCGATTTTCAAAACATAGTTATTTTGATTTGGAGGACGTAATGCATTAAGACGTGCACTATCGCTTTCTATACTCCAAACTATGGTGGAAATTCCAAACGTGTTAAATTTGATTAAGAATAAGAAACAAAACATGCACTATTTAGTTACAAACGGCCTAAAGGCAGATAAAATCTATCAAAGTAAATATTTATTAGGCATATTTTTTTTCTTCTAATTACTTTCGGAATTTCAACCATAGCGTACAGTTCACTATATGTTTTGTCAAACTGTCTATATGATAGATGCGGATTATCTTTGTTTTCGAGCTTTTATCTCTAGCACGCAATGTCATGCGTTCAAAAAGGTCATTCAAAACGAAATAGACAAAAACGAGTAAGTTTTAATTAGATTAAAAAGCGGGAAAAATCACTTTAATAGAATGATAAAGGTTCGTCCGTAGAGATAAAAAGAGAGTGTGTGTATGTGTATGGTTGGCTTTTTTCCATGGAACAGTGTACATCGTGAGTCGGTCTCAAGTGTAATGTTAAAAAAACATACACAACGTCACTGGTGTACTATGTGGTATTAGTATGGAAATCCTTTTTACAACTAACGATTTTGTTGGTTAGTTACGACCGACAGCAACATGCTATATGGAAAAAGTGAAACAGCTCTTTTTCTCCAGAGCTTACACCACCGTCGTGGCTCTAGTGCACGGATCGAGAAGGAAAAAAAAATATTCATGATCAAGAAGTGATTGAAATCTTTTTTTCCCGGTGCACACACAAATGCCACAAACAAACGGTTTGCTTATTGCTTCAAGTTGAAGCCTTCAACTTTTATCTATCATAATAATCAATAATCAGATATTATTCGGTTCAGTTATCTCCATCCACCTATATCATTATATCGACAACACGAAACCACCGGATTCGTTTCCAGCACACAATGTGCATGAATGTGGAAAATGACGCGATACCCTGTCATATATTTGTGATACACTCCGATGTTTCTATAGATACGTTGTATTTTTTTTTATCGATGTGTCCTTTATCTCATTTTGTTTAAAATGGCGCTGAACAATAATCTTGCAAATGAACAATTCATCAAATTAAGCAACAACAACAACAAAAAAACAAGTAAAAGTCAAACAATTTTTTGTTCAATTTATGGTTGCATTCGTGGAATTTTTCCGCTTGACCAATGAATTTTAATTAATTTTGTAAAATTCATGCAATATTTGTCATGCTCCGATGAATATGCATAAAAAGTATTGGATAAAAGCCACTTATACGTTCATTTCTAGGAAGAAAAAAAATAATGAGCGTCTATAAAAAGAACAATTTCTACGTAAATTTTGGTTTTTGAGTTCAAAAAAATCCGAATTCGAATGAAACGTACCTTTTATGAATTCACCGAATTTATTTTTGATTGATGAATTTTACAAATAATTTCAATTTGGAAATAATTTTCAAACTTTTATTACGTATTACTGTTGGCCAATTATCATTTTTTTTTTCTGCCAACAGCGTAGACTTGAAATAAATTAATCATATTAAATGGTTTTTCACTTTGTCATTTCAGGTTTTGTCACTTGGCGCCGACGTACTTCCAGAATATAAACTGCAAAGCCCACGCGTTCATCGGTGGACCATTTTACATTACTCACCATTCAAAGCAGTGTGGGACTGGATTATTCTGATATTGGTTATGTACACGGCCATTTTTACACCATATGTAGCTGCATTTTTACTAGGCGAAGCTGAATACAATCAGAAAAAAACAAATAGATATATAAATACAGACCCAATTGTGATAATTGATTTAATTGGTAATTTATTCGTTTTGTACTGTTGTCCTTATACTGTATTCAATTTAACTAGGGGCTTCTGATTGAAAATTGACAATTCACATACATTACAAAAAATCACAGACAATTGCACACAATTGCACATGCAAAAATTGGTCAAATTTATGTACTAATGACGCAAAATGCAACTGTTTGTGTTGTCCTTCGTTATACATTTGAGTGTGTGTATTGTTTCAACTGGCAGTAATTATATTGTGCGTCCATTCACAAAAAAAAAAACTGTGGAATTTGCGAGTCAGAGTCAGAAGCCCCTTGCAAATTAATAAGTGTGTTAGTGCTTTCGATTGGTCACTTGTTTCGACTGGATCGGAGCTGAGTTCAATGGGGAAGTGCGACACACAGTATTTATTTTGAAAATTGACACTGATATATTTCGAACACATGGAAAATAACACCTGTCCCAATCGTTTTTCTTTCTCGTTTCTCTTCCATAGTTGATGTAACATTTGTGATAGATATTCTAATAAACTTTCGCACAACGTTTGTTAATGGTCAAGATGAAGTTGTTTCGCACCCTGGTCGTATAGCCGTCCACTATCTAAGCGGATGGTTTCTCATAGATTTAGTGGCAGCCGTTCCGTTTGATTTGCTGCTGGTCAACAGTGATACTGATGAGGTAAAATTGCCAACATTTCTACTTATTTCATGCACAATGCCGTGCAATCTGATGTTATAAATTAAACGAAAGACAAATTTTGATTGCATCGACATTTCCACATTTAACCAGAGCCACCGCTTGGAAGTCAATGAGTGGTGTTGTTTTTTGTGCTTAACTATCTTGCTTGAACGAAGAACTTTTCCTCTTCAAATTCCATGAATATTCACATAATTCAATCTAGCATTCATTCGGAATTTGCATTTTATGTGTAAGACTTTGAGTGGTTCTTCTTGAAATCGCTCCACTCCGTTTAAGAATACTCTTTAGATTGTTTTAGATAAATTTTTCACATTCAAGTGGAGCATATGTGAATTTAGAGATATTATTTGATTTTATTTTCACATACCACATGAAAATTGATACATTTTTATACCGTAGTGACAATTTTTAAACGTATTTCATTGAAATAATTGGACAATTCCTTATCTTATGTTTATAAAAAAGGAATGCATTAGATAGAAAAGTGGTTGCGACGCGAGAACGCATAGTCATAGGATGCATTATTGCACTAATAATCAATATGTTTTCTTGAAACGATGCTTTGAGAATATTTAAACTTTACTCAAATGGTTCAAAGCATACGGATGATTTCATCTTCATGATGGAATTGAAAAAATTGCACTTTCAATTACTCATATTTCAAATGGATGAACACATTAGCATTTCCGTTACATACAATACGTATTCCTCCACCGTACGCATTCCTGCATCGGCCAGGCAACTTGAAATCGAGTTGTTCTGCACAAACTTTTAGTAGCATCGTTTGTGTTGCACCACCGAATCTCTGAACATCTGTACAAGAGGAAATGAACAATGTTCCTTACTGCGCAAAATTTTTAGTGGAAAAACGATTTTAATCTGATTATTGGCCTCCATGACACAGGAATCTATATTTTACGTAACAGAAATGCTCATGTGTGTACATGTGCAGTCCATAAGGGAAATATGCATCCATGTCAAATTTATTCATGAACATTATTTTGGTGGTTTCATCAACTGAATCCCTATATTTCAATTTATTAGAATAGACATACAAATTGATTTTTCACATATGCAAGAACAACCAAAACATGGAACAAAGGATAACTGGGTGAAAACTTGTATCAAATCGTACACAAATTTTAGGAAGAGAATTCAAAAAGATAACAAGGGTTGCACGCAATAACGGTGTGAATGAAAATCGTCTTTGTGTACGGTTTTTCCTCAAGTCGTATTGTCCATGTTGCGGCTCTCACGTAATATTAGTTCTTCGGTGTTGTTCCGTGTGATATCGAAATGAATAATAGCAGCAGTTATAACCAACTTTCCATTCAAAATCGTAGCAACAATAGTTCATAGTTGTGTGGTTTGTTGTCTTCTTCTTTGTTTTTTTTTTTATTCAATCAATGTTTAATTAAACTTTCTTCATTCCATATTTTATTTCGTGTAATTAAAAAAATGCATCTTCTCCATGGTGGCATCATTTTGATCTTGGTTGAGAAACGTTTTGTTTTTCTTTAGTTTTATTAATCCGATTTAAACTACTTTTCATGTAATAGTATAACATTGTAAAACATTTTTTTCGTATTAACAATTGGGTAAAAGTTTTTTTTTCTTTGCCTTTGTGTAATGCCATGCTTAAATAATAAAATAACCTACGTTTTTCTTACAGCTTGGCCTGGATAAAGATGAGGTACTTAACATATTAGACAATCCTCAGCAAAATAATTCAATTATACCACAACTTCATGCAATAGTTTGAACACTTGCACACTCTATCCCTTTATACATACTAATTTATAGTTTAATACCTCTCAATTATTGTTTAAAAACCCAATTTTCGTATCGTTCTTCTTTAAATTATTCCCCCCAGCATCAACAAGTTGCAATTTTTTGGTTAAATGTTCGCATTTATCTAAAAATGAAATTTTAAAGCAACACACTGAGCTGACTGCATCATTGGTGGGATCATTGATTGCTTCACCCAAACTAAAATTTACCAAAGCGTCATTTGAATGGTTGATCAGATTAAGGAATATCGATTAATCGTGAATAACGCATTGTACCGTCTGACCGTGGAAATTCTCTTTCGATGATTATTGCACTTGACATAATTGGAAAATGATTATTAGTGATGTACTTATTCTGAACAGGATAATAATTTGATCAGATTACCATACATTATGACTATGAATCGATTTACGAAATTCCATCTATATTCATTGAAATTCAAAACATCTACACACTCGGTAACGTAGAGAAGAAAATCCAATCATTAAAGTACTAAAAGTATTGCTCTACCAATTGTTTCGAAGGAAACTTAGTTTTTGCATTTGTTCCGGAGTATTTTTTTTATAATAAGATATTTATCAATGATTTGCGAAATGAACGAGGATGCAGACGGAATTTCTATTCTATCTTCTACTTTAAATGTTCACGTATTCTCCAACTACATGATGCAAAACTCATGATATGCGTCATTCGATCCCTAGAGTATGCTTCATCTCGTCCATCTTTGCGATGACAAACGTTTCCGATGAAAAGTTGAATTTAATCACTGTTTGCTTGTAAAATATAAATAATGATGTTGAATATTCTGTGGAAAGCGTTGAGAATGATTATGAAAAGAGTGCGTATTTAAATTTCGCATAATCATTAGCACGTCCAGTTCCGCATCTGAGCTTTGAATTTTGAATGGCAACAATGCAAGCATGCCATCCACTCAATGTAGATAGCTGGCCAATAGTGTGGTATCTAAACTTAATAATGTCACATAATCGACTTGAATTCCAAATAATTTACACTTAACAATTTATTAGAAGCGTATCCACAGCCGATTCCATTTATGTGCAGACGAAAAGTCACACGTGCAAATTATTTATGCGAAAGTATGAATGTAATCAATTTCTGTTCGATGATTGTTGTTATTGCTTCGAAAATTTGGTGCTATGTGACTATAGATTCGGCTTGAGAATTGTGCAAACGGATTCCGAATATGTGTGTGCAACGTACATTCGTATAGATGGAAAATTTATGAATTTATCACACAGTTGCGAAATGCCAAAATCCACGTTTACCTATCTGTTGGCTTAACAAACTATATAATCAAAACAGAAAATATCGTTGACTGAAATACCTTGTGCTGTTCGTTCTGAAAGCCATGACCAAAAAAGCAGCAGCAGCAGCAGAACCAAGCAAACTGAAGCATTCTTGATAATTTCAAAAACACGAAACACACATCACATGCCATGAAAATGAATTTTACAAGCGCGAAAGACGACGACGACGACGAAGTAGAAGAAAAAGCGAAAAAAAAAAACTATCTGTAATGTACACATTGATGATGGTGGATGCTCAACAAATCATTCCGTGTCAAATATTGGAATAAACGACAAACGGCCTGTAACGAGGACATTGCAGAACGTGTTCGTACGATTGCAAATGATTTGTACTTATCGAGTTTACTAAAAATAGCCAAGAGAAACGAAGTTGACCGGAACAAAAAAAAAAAACACCGAAAACTTTGGCCAAAATTTATGATGCGAGAATGTTTTCGTTGACATGGTGGTTTTTTTTTCCAAAGCACACTCAGTGTTTACTTGACCCAAATTTTGTGTGTGTGTGTCCCAGTAGCGAAGTAAAAAAAACCCAAAAGCAAACATAAAGCATAACGATGAAACCTTTAAATCAAAACGTTAATAAGCCGCCCCGTAAAAAAAAATGAGCAAACTGATTAAAGTTTTCGCTTGATTGATAAATTGTATCATTTCACTCAACGAAATCAACACAGTGTGTGTATATTTAGTAGCTATTTGCTATTTACCCGAAACGTTGTAACGATCAAGACGACGATGATGAGTGATCGTTTACCTATTTTTTTGATGTGCTGTGTACTACATCGTGTACGTGCTAAGCACAAACAAAACCATTTCTCTTTAATTGCACCTTAAAATGGTTAACAGCGTGATGCCACAACGGATTTTCGGTTATGGCGGGCAAGAGAGAAATACGGTGCGCGAAGAAAGCAAATACGTACAAACACAAATATTGATTGTCTGTATGGTTCTCAAATCAAATATTGTCTATGCCGAATGACTGACTGACAACGAAAAAGAGAAAAAGAAGAAACACAAGTTCAATGCATAAACAACGGAAGGATTGAAGTAATACACAATACAAAGAAGAAGAAGAAGAAAAAAACCATAACACAATGGCACATTAAATTGACGGTGGCGATTATAGCCGGCGGAGGAAAACCGTAACCGATTTATCGAAGGCTGATGACTTTGTTCATCATTTCAATGCAATCAAATTACACACATACATCTTGTACGCTCGTTTTCCGATCACCGTCTTATCACTTTGACCCATGGTTATGATGCTGTTGACATTCATCATAACGCATTAAGACCAGCGTATGATTTGTTTTCCTCTATTCCCAGCGCACATTAACACATTATGACACGAGACATTAGATTCCAAAATGAGCTACCTCGAAACAATGGCTCGAACATAATCGAGACAGACACACACAGAATTTAAATGTTTATTGTTTGAAAATAGATTTATTCGTTCACTTCGTTTGCATAAGGTTCTTATAAAATCTTCCCAATAATTTTTCTATGATAAATTACATAAATATTCGCTTTCCATACTAATACCTAAACAATAATTTTTATTTTATGGCTAAGTTTACTTGGAAGTGCACATTTTGGTGAACCAAAATTTACACTTCAATTTCATTTTCGCCAGTTTCGTTGGTTTCATCGATTGTTGTGGTCGTTTCATCGTCTGTCTCTGCTGGTAATGTTTCGGCTGTGTCACTTGTGCCATTTGTATCGTCTGAATTGTCAGTGCTTTCAGCTGCCGGTAATGTTGGCGATTCGGTTGTTGTTGTGGCTACCGAAGATTCGGTCGTCGATGATGGCAATGATAATTCGATCGATGGTGGAGTTGAAGTGGACACACTTGTTGCTGAACTTTCTGTTGTTGTTGTTAATGCACTCATTCCAATCTATGAATTTAATTTATTCAATATTAGCTCGAAAAATAAAATCATTTAGCGCGACAATTCACTAAATAGAAATTTATCTCTATGGTCTATTTTTGGAATTGGCGAACGTGTGTTCTGTTGTGTTGTGCACAGAGATTGCAATTAATTTTCACTTCTTTTTTGTTTTTGTATGCTTACCGTTGGTGTTAATCTGGTTGATGCCGTTTGTGAGCTAAGTTCATTTGCAACTGTTTCCGAGTCGGAAGTGCTCGGAGTCGCCACCGTAGTTGAGTCTAAGCTTGGTGTTGTGCCCGTTTGTTGATAGACGGTCGCCGTCGGACCTGCTAATGAGAATAAAATGAATGAACATTTTCATTCACAGAACATTTCATGCATTGGCAATTTACCTGGCGGTGTTGGTGGTAAATAGATATTTGTGTTTGGAACAAGTGGCACAACATTCGTTGGATACGGCTGTAGTCGAGGCGGTAGGCCATAGATTGGTGGATAAGTAGGTGGCCCATAAGCGTTTGGTGGATTCAATGGTCCATCCGTTGGGATGAATGTGTTCGAAATGAATGAGGCAGTAGTTGTTGGGGCGCCATAACCTGGCCCCGGAGTACCATATACTGAAGCAGGTGTTCCATAAACGGGTGGTTGCGTTTCATAGACGGTAGATTTTGTTGCAAAACTGAGTGCTGGCGTTCCATATACTGGAGCTGGCGTTCCATAAACGGGAGGTTGTGTTTCATAGACGGGAGATTTTGTTGCAAGACTAGGAGCTGGCGTTCCATAAACTGGAGGTTGTGTTTCATATAACTGCGGCTGTGTTGCATAGCTAGGTGGTGCAGTTCCAATTATTGAAGGAATCTGTGGTCCTCTTGGTGGAAAGATCGAATTCGATGATGGCTGATATGCTGATGGTGGTCCATAAACATTATGCCCATTGTCTGACTCATTCGTTGGGTTGAATACGTTCGATGGTGGTGGATAATTTGAATATGTTTGCGGTTCATAATTTGAATTCCATGATGGCTGATATTCCGGCGGTCCATAAACTTTATGCCCTTTATCTGATGGTACCAGTGAGGTTGGGTTGAACGGATTCGATGGTGGTGGATTTGTGGCCGGTTGATAGTTTGGCTGGCCATAAAAATTGACTGGTTCGTTTGTTGGAGGTGCTATGTTCGATGGTTCGAATAGGATTTGAGGTGGTGGTGGATTTCCATAGGTTGGGAATGGAGCTGGCGCACCGATGCCAAATGGTTGGAACGGTGAACCTGTTGGCGGTGGCTGTGTCTCAAATGGCCTGAACACTTGTTGAGTGGTCAGTGCTGGAAAGGCGTTACGAAATGCCGCGTGCAAATGCTGACTAAACGGATTAACAATGCTTTCATGTAAGCGCATCGTTCCAATAATACCGGTCGGGAATACCGGCTGTGGATTTGAATAAAGTGGTCCATTTCTTGCGAACAATAACGCACCAAATGGCTTACTTTGAACCTATAAATGTGGAATACTTTGCGATTTAATACACAACATTGGTAAATTAATTTTCTTTTTCAAACACTATTACCTGAATGGCAAGCACACAAGTTATGAATATTCTATACATATTTGGATATTTCTAACGAACTGCACAAGGAAAAAAGTTATCTCGAAAATACGTTTTTCTAGCTACTGATCTGTTCGATCAACATCGAATGATCACTTTTTTCACGTTTGACTAATTGTGGCCTCGCTTTTCACCGAACAAAATTCATCAAACTGAAGCAAAAAAGATCAAATATTAAAAATCTAACTCTCGTCACACTAAACGCCACTGAATTTTCGACTGTTCATCAAAAGCATGACCAAATGCCTTATATACGATTTCGGCCGCTACGCAAACCAATACACACAAGCATTGAGCGCACTGTGTGTACAATGAGATTGGTCCTCTCCAGTTTTGTCAGCAACATCTCTCCAACACACAACTTCTTCGCTCTTTTTTGTCTGTCTCTTTTCTTTCGTTCTGTATTCACATTGTCGCTTACACCGACAGCCACATATTTGTGATTGCATGTAAACATGAATCTTGACGCACTTGCGAACAAGTGTGAAATCAAATTGGAAAGATTTTTTTTTCTTTCGGTAATGTTAATGTTAAGGTTGAGGTTTATTGCTTCGGTAAACCGTTACTGCCATCTCAAATGACACACACACACACATACACACACCAACAAGCTAATATCACATCGGTTGGGCTTAAGTGAATTTTCTCTCCGGTTATAGTTATTCGCGCGCGCGCGAGCTGCTTGATGATTCATCCTCAAAAGCCTCACGGGGTAATCGACATGTAGATACAACAATGACACATGATTGATACAATATTTTTGTTGGAAGATTTTATCATCGTAGGTGATGTTTAATTTGTGAATGTCGTCCACCGTGAAGTAGTCGGTAGAAGAAGAAGAAGAAGAAAAAACAACCAAAAACACAACAGAAGAAAGAAGAAAAAGTACGGTAATTCGATGTTATCGCCTCAAAACGCAAAGCTATGTGATGCTCATACAAAATGATTGTTTAGATGCGAGCATTCACATTTGCGCGTGCGATTCGTCATTGTTACACAGTTTTTGGCGAAATGTATGTAGGACTCAAGTGAATATTCATGTAAAAGAAGAAGGAAAAAAAACAGTCAAAGCAA
Source organism: Sitodiplosis mosellana (assembly GCF_009176505.1). NCBI lineage: Eukaryota > Metazoa > Arthropoda > Insecta > Diptera > Cecidomyiidae > Sitodiplosis > Sitodiplosis mosellana. The sequence continues at coordinate 2,634,677 of NW_022601438.1, read as the reverse complement.
TAATTTCGAATCACACACCAATTTGTGTGTACTATGGCTATGAATACATAGTCTAGCACTGAACCCACCGAATGAGATAGCACAGAATAGAATATCAACGAACAAATGAAACCGGAGAAGGAGAAAAAAGAAGAAAACAACGACAACCGCTCCAAACGTGAACAATTTAATGACTGTACATCAGGCACAATAAAATACTCATGTGATTATGTGGACCGAGACACACGATCTCTAGACAAGACATTGTTGAACATTGGTAATGCGGTTCCGACACAAATAAAATAGAATGTAATCACACTTCCATTTGGACCACCGACATAATATGCTTACGTTGTATTTCATTTGCCCCGTTCAATGAGAAAGTATTCTGACACAATTAGAGAGATCCATAAATAACCATCAAAGCAAATGATGCGCATGAAGCATAATCGCTTTGAATGCGTTCAAGCGCGCTCGCACGCGCACCAAATCAATCTGTAATCGTTTGAGAACCGAATGAAGAGCAAAGATTCTTTGTACACTAGAAAAGAAAAAAAAAACCATTCTATTCTCAAGAGAAAGAAAATTCTGAATAAAAGTAGCATCAACCATGCAATGGGAATGACAATAATTCCGGCAGTGAAAAGAAGAAGCGACTCAAACGTAGATTTTTGGAACAACTTCAGCGGGCTTGAATAGAGATCAAAGACCGATTATTAAGATTCTACACATATTCTAACGGTGACTAGGTGGAAAATTCGAAAATTAAATATTTCAATCGTATGACAAATGAGCGATAAATTATGTATGCAAGATATGCATAGTGTGCTACAACACTCACTCATACACATCCCGAATCAATGTGGAGAATATGATTTTACACAAATCGTTTACCTAATCTCACCGTCTTAAGAACGTACAGTTGATTTATAGGCAGATTTATTCATGATTTACTATTTCGTAATCAATACCGGACAATCCAGCAGTTTGCTCTGTTTTTCATCTTCGATCACAGATAAAATTACCTAAACATTAAAACTGATTTGTTACATAACTTGGATCAGCCCAACTAATTGTTTTCCCAAGCTTTTCAATGTCGTGCTGCACGTTTTTTTTCTGCTGTTCATTAGGCACCATACATAACTTTCTTGACATTGGGTGTCAGATATAAACGTTATTTCTTAAATCTGAGTGTGCTGGACGAGAAGCGGCGTATATTTCATTGCAACGACAAACGATTCATTCATTGGTTTACAATATTCGATTCGATTCCAAAATGATGGAAAAAGTTTATCCAAAGTTAACGACAAAGATTATAAATGGCCGTTGTGGTGGCCGTATCGGCTCTGAAATTGGAAGAATATATATTCATATACATACATACATATTTTTTTTTTCTTTCCACATCTATTTTGATAACACTCAGCCGAGCATATATATATATTCTAAGTTCAGTGTTTTTAAAGATCTCGTCTGGCGGCTACTTAATGAAATGTTTTCAACGATAATTTCACAATCGTACCGGCGGCTTGATTACCGTTATTTGAATGTTTGCGTTCGTTTCAATGGTAGAAATGAGCTTCACTTCAATGACTCCAGTGGTTATGCAAACAACACGCACCTGATGACTAAATCATTCGCATTGCCATTGTCAGAATGGTGCTTTAGATGTAAAAATGAATGTATTTTTTTCTCTTCTTCGTTGAAATGTAGTGAAATGTAGAAATGGAATGTGTTATTTTTTCTGCCGTGACAAAAATATCAAACTCCATAAAAACGAATTAAAGAATATGATGAAATCTTCAGTCGGTTTTTTTTCTTATTTTGTTGGTGTTTTTTTTTTTCTCGTTTTCTCTCAATGATGCTGATCATTTTGCAATGAAACTCAATAACAGAATAGATTCACGTCTCATGTTATTATGTCCATCATCTGAGTGTTGACTCAAGAGTGTTGAGTGCCATTAGGTCTTTTTTTTGTGTCAATATTTGAATGAATTTAATTTGTATGGGTATTCAACTGATCATATCATGTAATTGATGGGATGTACCTATAAGTTAAACTCTCTGGTGGTTAAATTAACAAACGAGATTAATCCAAAGCGTATTTGGATCGAATCGGAAGTTTTGATTCTAGTATATTTTTTCACTCACCTTGTGTATGTGCCACTAAACGACCTACCGTATCATAATTGTGTCGCTTTAAAATGTTTGCGCATTCACACTTCATGTCATGGTGAAGAGAGAGAAAAAAAGAATCACAGTTACTGCCGTGGATGGAAGTGTACCAAGTCGCACATTTCACTTCTCCGACCTAATTCACTCTTAATCTGCTTGTAAATAGTTAAAAAAAAAATTTTCAAACGAACAACACAACGTATTGAGATTACCTGTCCGCATCTTTGTCATGGTGTAATGCTTTCATTTTCATTCTTGGCAAATGTGAATCATTGTGTGCTACAAAAATGGTTGGCGAAAATGAAAGTCGAACGCATTTTACTTTTTTGTTCCTTTTCAAAGTCCTCGTGTCCACTGTGTGATTGTGGTTTTTTTTTTAGTTCGCATTTTGCCTTTCTTTTTTTTGTAAAGTTAACATCAAACGAAACTCACAAATGCACACACACACATTGTTCTATGGATATGAATCGGCCGATTAATTTAAACTCACTCATTCAATGTATTCAGTTTCATTTGTAACCTTATTTAATTTTCTATATTGCTGATGCTCTTCCCAATTTTCCGCTGTCGCTTTTTTGTTCCAGGTGTATTTTGGTTTCAACATACATTTTTTTTTCGCTCCCAATTATGCGTTCTTTTTTGGGTTCTGTGCATGCAATTCCAAATCCCACTGGATTTCATTCAATCACACTCGACTATATGAAAGCAAGTTTTGTAAAAAAAACTTTTTTTTTAAATTTGAAACAAAAAAAAAAAACGACTCTGTTTAATTATTTTTCATCTCTTTCACGTTTTCATTATCTTTTCGTCAATATTTAACATGGTTGGATGCATTGTGCCTTTATTCATTCGGGGGTGCGTGCCGTTGAAATTGGCAAAATACAAAACGAAAATGAAAATAAAAAAAAAACCAAACCAATCCAAATCCAACGTTCAGACAACGACATTAATCGGATTGTTGAAAACAGCTCGTCTTTTGCGGTTAGTTCGCGTCGCCCGGAAAATCGATCGGTATTCAGAATATGGTGCAGCTGTGTTGATTTTGCTAATGGCAACATTTGCATTAATCGCCCATTGGCTGGCCTGCATATGGTATGTCATTCAATTACATCTTTAACAATGCTAACATGGATTGGATTATTATTATGTGATCAGTTCTTAATTTTAAGCCCCGCGCATCCAATTAATTTAATAACGAGCGATTCCACGTTTGCGAAACAGACAAAAGGCTAATGCGAATTGAATCATGAAATTTGTTATAAAATTTAAAGGGCTATCATGTGCTATCATATGCCGCTTGAATCGCTACAATCGCCACAAACAAAACCGTTATGAGTCTGACTTTTTTTCAATACAAAATGATCCGTGAACATCTTCTAATGAAAAAAAGTTAGAATAAAATTGTAAATTCCGTTTCTGAACACACAGTTTATTAAAAAAAAATTATTTGCATAAGTAAACTTAGAAAAACTATAATTATTCCACTGCAAATGATTTCCATTTGAAGTTCGAAACTTCGCAATCAACAGCGCTATCTTACGTAAGTCAACGGATATACACTCCAGTCGCCATATTGACAAGTGACAAATGTTTTGTTGTTTCACATTTCAAGTGGGAATCGTTTCAAGTTGGAACCGACTGAAATGATACCTAGCGGATATGCTGGCCCTTTAAATTTCATCTCAAAATCCGCAATGGTCTTTATCTTTTTTAATTATGTTTAAAATGCAATTGGTTTAACTGACAGATTATTTTCGAATAATTTCTCTCTCACACTTTTCCTCTCTCTCTCTCTTTCTCTTGGTCGGATTCAAATTTTTTAAAATCATCGCTAATGAACAATTAAAATGAAAAATGAAAAAAATATATGCGCGTTTAAGCCAACCTAACCTGTACTAACAATTTATTTGAATATTGGATGATGAACAAGAATTAAGATAAAAAGCCACGGCGAAGCCATGCCATTCTATGTCTGCTTTGTTTCGATGCCAAATAATTATCAGCATTTCTCTCCAATGATTTGTCGATCTATTGCTTTGATTCGCTGCCAATTTTGAAATTATCGAACTGCAAGTGATAACTGCGTTCAAAGTGTTTTGGGTGAACTGAAGTGCAGAAATCGCATAATTTCGAACGAAAAAAAAAAAATGTTTTCCAGAAAAGAAAAGTGAATGCATTTCACATTTTTCTTCTGAATCGATTGATTATTCTTGAAAGAATTGCTGCTCATCATTTGGTTCATTTGAGATTCTAAAGCATTTTATTTTGGTGTCAATTAATCATCAAGTGATATCAAAGTAACCATAAAACAGAACGTGAACACTGTTCTCGAATTTCGTTGAATGGCATGCTGCAAATTTTGGAACTGTTACAGCAATCCAGTTAATCGAGTAAATGTGCTGAAACTAATCGATTGGTTGTTATATAAATAGATGAGCTCGAGTAGTAGTAATTTGTCGATAATCCAATTGTTTATCGTATTTTAATGAACAAAATGCGTGTTTTAACTTTTATGGGTAATTTCCAGTTAATTGAATGAACTTTCCCCATTTTTTATCTCTGTCTCTCTCTCTCTCTCTCACACACTCTCCAATCCAAAAGCAAGATGTACTTTAAAAAAAAAATCTCTATTCATTTTTCTTTCCAAACAATTTTTTCTCTCTAGGTATGCAATCGGAAAGGCAGAACGGCCAATGCTAAAATCAAAAATCGGATGGTTAGACATACTGGCTAACGACACTCACGAATATTACTATCCAAACAATACAGGTGGACCGTCGATAAAAGTAAGCCTGATAATACTCGATCGAATGCACGAATGCCACACAATAAAAACTAAAACAAAAACAAACCAAAATCTGTTCATGAATTCAATGGTGTTTATTGCTCGTTTTAAAAAACTACCATACTAAACCTCCATGTATAACAAATAGAATAATGGCCCTTTGATTGTTTCTTAAAATTCCATCTCAATTTCACTTACAAACAAACCTAACATGCTTCCATTAAAACATTCACAGTCGGTATCCAAAAAAAAACACACTAAACATACATAAACTTGATAACGTGCGTTCTAAACGCCGTAGGATACAACATGAAACAAATTGACCTCTTTCAACACATAAATTTCATGAATCAATAAACAAACTAATAATAATTTTTACACACATTTTACACACTCGGAAGCAAAAAAAAAAAAACTTTCGACCGTAGCCCCATCATCGTTAATTGAACTTCAATTACTCGAAACCTAATTTCTCAAAACTGTAGACACACCAAATAGAACCAAATATTCTTACTCATTTCAATCTATTCGTGTATCTGTAATTTTATAGAAGTGTAATTGTCACGTGTTTTTATTTACTTTTTTCTTATCTATTTTTGCCTCGTCCAAATTTTTATTGTGGTCGTGTGAAATGTCTTATGCAATGTGGTGTTCATGGTTGTCGTTGACCGTATTGTCTCAATTCTACAAAGAAAATTCATATCGTACAATTGTTTTTACGTATTGGATTTTTTTCTCGACGATCCGACGAGAACGCAAGCGCAATTTGTTACCTTTAGGCTAAACCACGACCGAAAACCTAGTCCATGAATTTGCGAATGATCTTTTGCTGCTTCCATTTTTGTGGAAATTTTTTTTTCCGTTTTTGTTTATGCATAAATTTTTATCCAAGCATGCGGTTGGAACGTTTCATTCTTTCTCTCTCTTAGAATGTTTTAAATTCTTTTTCTATTTTCCAAAAAAAAAAAAATCATTATTCTTTTCCCCTTTCCAAATGATTCAAATTTGTTCAAACATAATTTGTTCATATCAAAATAACGCTTGATTATCATATCAAAGTTGATTTAAATTCAAAAAGAACATTTCAGCTCAAAGAGAACGAACAACTTTTGTTTATATAAACGAAAGATCATTTAATTCGTACATTCGACAAAATGCATTTCATTGATCTCACGTTTTCGCGAATGTTACAAAATTCGTCATATTTTTCTCTTCAGCCATTACGATTTTGGTTGCACATGCCTAACGCCGCATTACATTGTTACGCATTTATTATTATTTTTCCCATTGTTGACATGTTGACGTTAAGTAGCTTCATTCGTATATTTAATGGCATGGTTGCCATGCATTTGTGGTTCGAAGAGTTCTACAAAAGATGGAAAGCCTATCGGACAAAATGGGTTTGCATGAAAAGAACACAGAACAATAAAAACAAAATACACAAACAAGAAAAATGCGTGTATTTTGTTGATATACATACAGTGTGAGTAACCATCCGTACATTAATTTACATCGCCAAAATAACGAAACATACCGGTAAAATTAATAACCAATTTGCTCATGTCTTGTTTAACCATATATTTGTAATCTTTGTGTCTTTTTTGTTAGTGTTACGATTTCCATTTATTTTCTACTGACTAATGAATAAGCTCTTATTTATTACGGTCTTATATCACTGAAACACCTACTTTTTAGGTGGAATTCCCTGTTGTTTTTTTTTGTTTGCTTTTAAAATTGAATCATATTTTACTTTTTTATGGAACACTTTATGAAGTGGCTAGTCGTGTGGGCGTTGTGCAGTTAGCGCAAACAAAAAACGACATGACTAAATCGCTCTCGATTTATTTTTTTTTAAATAATTCTCCGCAAACTCTATTACGGTGTTATAAGTGTTATGCATATGCGTTTCATAGTTTTCTGGCAATATTCGCATTTGCTAATGTAATTAGGTCTTTTCAACGCTGCCAGCCATGTGAGTTGATTAAAATTATTCAGATGAATATTAAACCAAAGTGAAATGTTCATAATATTCAGAAAAAGACTGAAACTCGAGAAAATTTCCATTTTGAAAATAAGCGCTTCTTCGTACGTTGAACAAATAGTGAGAAAAAAAGTTCAATGTTGAAAACTTGCTTGATTTAAATCGAGCTTCTCATATACCAATCAAATCATTTTCCAACGGATGCGGCGGCTGACATGCCATTAGTCGAACATTTACATTTTTGCCGTATTGAGTTCGGATACTTCTTCTTGCTCGAAATAATATTTCACAATTAGCACTCAAATTGAGAAGTGAGAATGGGCCGTGTATATTCGCTTTTCTACGTGGCAAAATGTGCCGGCAAACCAATAAATTCTTTTAACAGCAAACAAAAAAAAAACCCCAAAGAAAAAATATCGTTTGCCAAAGTAAAGTATTTGACAGCGATGTGTTAATTAGGTTTGAAAATTCGATAGATCTTTAAGTTTTCTTTTTGTTTTTCTTTCTCGTTTCTTCGTTGTGGCTGCTGCTGTCGTCATCGTCTTCGTCTTCATCGTCAACATGGCAATTCTTTGGCTGGATATGCAATTTCATATTTTATCAAAAATGAAAACCGCCTGCAGTCACGTTACATAACAGCGCTTTATTTCACATTTACATCGTTAACATCGGTTGGATTCGGTAATGTGGCACCAAATACAGACGCTGAAAAAATATTCACCATTTGCGTTATGTTGGTTGGATGTAAGTTGATGTGTGCTGTTGTTCTCCATGTTCTTCTTTTGTTCGTTCACTCTCTATGCCATCCTTTTCGGGAAATTCACCGGCCGAAAATTGCCTACAAAAATAAGCGATAGGCGGCCAACGAATAGCATTATTTTATGGTTTAGTGACAGGCGATTTTATGTGAATTTATTTGATTGTGTTTTCTTTTTCTTTCTGCGTTGCAGCTCTCATGTATGCCAGCATATTCGGTAATGTTTCGGCGATTATTCAACGGTTATATTCGGGCACCGCCAGATACCATACACAAATGCTGCGCGTTCGAGAATTCATACGATTTCATCAAGTAAGCAAATATTCAGTCAATCGAATCAAACGCTGAATTCAGCTTCCGTGGTGCGTTGTCCAATGATTTTGGCGCTTTTTCCCTTTTCGATATGGATGCACTTGTCTGCATTCGAATGGAAATGAAATGAAAAAAAAAAAACGGAAAAAGAGAAAAAAAAGTCATGAAAAACGACATCCGATTCGGAGAGCAGTGTCCATTCGCTAAAGTGTTCCAAATAACAAATAAGCTATGACAAACGATTTGTCGCACACATACACAAACGAATGCACAGTCTTCGATATAGCATAATGCACCATCAATTTTTACCTCCTTCCATTTTCACAAAAAGCAAAAACTGGAGCACGATAATGAAAAAGAAGAAGGAAAAAAGCATTTCAACTCAAAACTCATTTAGTTTGAATTATTAATCCATTTTCCAGATACCGAATCCATTGCGACAACGGCTTGAAGAGTACTTTCAACATGCTTGGACTTATACGAACGGTATCGATATGAATTCGGTGCTAAAGGGCTTTCCAGAATGCTTGCAGGCTGACATTTGTTTACATTTAAATAGAAATTTATTGAATACGTGTGCTGCTTTCGAAGGCGCCAGCCCGGGATGTTTACGGTGAATATATAGGGCAATTTAAACTATTTTCTCTCTTTCTCTCTCTCTCTCTCTCTCTCTCTCTCTCTCTCTGTGAGTTCTCTCCGCTTGTTTTTTTCTCTCTACATTCCCATTCTTCCATGTGTCTACATTTTGTCCGTGGTGTGTTTCACTTGACTCGGTTCAAATTGTACGCACCAAATACTGGAGCGTTAGAAAGCGGCAGCAAATGACGCAATGAAATGGATTATCTTTATGCGAGACAGAGAGAATAGAATTTTCCGAACTATTGCAAATTCCATTTGTTTTTGGTCATATGTCTTCATAAGAATAATATAAAGTTCGAGTGTTTATTTGTGAATCGCAGCTAATTGTTTCAACAATTGTAGAATGATCGTGAATCAGCAACGGCGAGTGAATTAATAACAACCACGAGTCATTCGATGCAACAATGTTGCACACACAACTTCTGCCGAATATTGTAACGGAGGAAAATTGAAAATTGAATTCAGACATTGTCTCGCATTGTCTTAAAATGAATTATTTCTGCAATTGTTTCATGGAACTTTCGCAGCATGTGAATTCGGTTTTGCGAACGAAAAATCGAAAAACTAAGCATAATTGCAATTCTTCCTCGTCATGAATTTCGAACACCGTTTTCATTCTCTCTTCCTCTCTCTCTCTCTCTCTCTATCTCTCTCAACAAAATAGAGCAACATCCATTGGACAGTATGAGTTTAATCCAAACTGCAATCATTAAATCCACACGAAGTGAAACCAATTCGTTTGACAGTTAAAAATTAAAATTAAAAAAATATTAGGAATATATACTTTCATAAATACATATTGCTGTTGGCCAATTCAAGTGATGCGCACACTAAGGTGGGTCGATTCAGTAGCTTTACAAATATCAAAGATGGTTAGTGAGGAATCGTTAGATTTGGTCTAGAGAATTATTTTTTATCCTAAGAATTGTTTCTTGCGCATCACATTTTTGTGAAGGACTTTCCATCGGCTTTATGCTCTCGCAAAAATCTGAGTTTGACCACGAGTTTGTAATTCATAACATGTCCAAGGACAATAAAGTGTTAAGAGTCTGATAATGGGATTTTATTAGAAAATTTCGGTCAATTCGTACTATCTTGACCGCTTGATATCTGTAAACATGTTCAATCGACCCACCCTAAGGCTATGCATGCGAATTATTCTCGATACAATGAGCTAGATTTTTGTGTTCATCTCGCAGATTTAAGGCTTAATTTAAGACAATTCACTGTCTTAGATTGAGACTTTTTATACTTAATTCCAGAAACGAATCGTTTTTCTTCTTTTTATTTCCCATTTATTCATCGTCCATTATGTGGCAGCTGTATAAGTTTATTTAATGGAAAATAACGACATTTGTTTAGCAAGGAAACGATACTGCTGATTATAACCATATCAGCGCAAAAACGACGATAACAAGCGAAAATCATATAAAGGTTGTGTATAATTTCATGAATGTTTATTATTTTGCAGAGCGTTGTCATTAAAATTCAAAACGACACATGCACCCCCCGGCGATACACTAGTTCATAAAGGTGACGTTTTGACATGCCTGTATTTCATTGCACGTGGGTCTATCGAAATCCTAAAGGATGATGTCGTTATGGCTATATTGGGTAGGATCAATCACAATGAATAACATGAACAACATGAACAATCGCATCTTTCATCGACAACTTTTGGTTTTGATCTCTTGTTTTTCTTTTTCTCTTTTTCTCTATTCACTCTTGAATCAATCGAACTCAGGCAAAGACGATATATTTGGTGAAAATCCATGCGTACATACAACATGGGGAAAGTCGAATAGCAATGTTCGTGCGTTAACCTACTGTGACCTTCATAAGATTCATAGAGAAGATTTATTACACGTATTAGATCTGTATCCAGAATTTTATGAATGTTTTGTTAATAATTTAGAAATTACATACAATATGCGAGATGTGAGTTTCTATATATATATATATATATATATATACAACAATTTATATGTACATTTTCTCTCCATATCTCAACACATACACACACACACATACACAAACGCACTGAAAAACACTTATTTCATCTAAATTATCATCTCTCATGATCAAACATAATCACATAAGGCAAACATTTAAGTTGCGCTTGATAGTTTTGTGCATATATTTACCATGTGTAAAGAGTTTGTGCGTGTGTGTTTGAATTGACATCAAGTTTGAATTGACAAGAGCCACACGGATTTCGCAAACTTGGTTATTTGATTAGTGGTTATCTTTTGATATATAGAGAGTATAAAATGTGAAATTAGAACAAAACTAGATTGATCGTCCGGTTCTATATATGATTTATGGGTTTGAATTTAACATTCAAATGATAGACAACATTGGTAGCATCATATTACATAGATTTGGTCTTATACCTCTCCTGTCATTATTTTAATTGAATTAGAGATATTTCATCATTGTCATATTCACACACATACACATCCAAATTACATATTGAGTGTTCTTTAGTTGTTTCAAATTTCAACTTGTTATTCAATTAACTAAGTGCGAAATCAATTACGCCCAAACGTAATTCGAACTCTCTCTCTCTCTCTCTCTCTCTCTCTCTCTCTCTCTCTCTCTCTCTTTCTAATTCCGAATGTATGCAGGAAGAGCAATCTGGCGTTGAGTTGAGACATCGATTTAGACGAACAACATCTCGAGAACGGGAAACTGTTCAACAAACATCGGACAAAAACAGCGAAACTCGTTCATATCGACTGTAAGTTATTATTATTATAAAAACAAATAAAATGAAAAACGAGGAACGTGTCGACAACAATGAACGTCAACCGTGAAAATGTATGAGAAGAAAAATGCGACGAAACGTTCCCTAAAAGTTTGGCGAGCGCATATATTTATTCTCGCTGTTTTTCATTTCATTGATGTCATACGCACACGGTTGTTGAAACATCGATTTCATAATATTTGCTATGTCAAGCATGTTGACACAAAATGTCAATGCGTTGAAACAATAACTTGATCTTAAACCATATTTTGCTTGATAAAGGCACACTGGCGACACGGGCTTCGTTGGAGACACGGGCTATCGCCCAGAAGAATTCTACGAGCCCCGGCACAGATACTCGTTAAGTGATATGATAACACATATAAAGCGCAGCATTCCTGATTTGCGTGCGGCGGTAAAGCATCAGCCATTGGAAAATAAAGAATCACCATGCGGCAGTCCAACAAAGCATCATGGAGACAATGGAGCGGGTACAAGTGGTATGATTGGTAAATGTTCGGCGTTTCGTAATCAAATGGCATTCGGATCAGATGGCATCGGATGTTGTGACAAAGAAACGGATGCCGTTACATTGAGTGCTGTGCAAACGACAAGCTGTACATGTGGTCCAACAAAGGGTGCACCCACTGATAATGTCACCACGCAAATCGATAAAACACGTTGCGATTTAGATGAAGATGATGCCGCACTGTCGAGTAACAGCCATCATCATCACTATCATTATCATCCATATCAGCATACTCATCGGCCACAAGCTACCCATGAAGCCGGGTAAGAATAGTTAAACTTTCGAATAATTTGGAAAATTGAAAAAAATATACATACTGGATATTGAATGAAAAATTGTTTTCCAAACATTAGAAGTTCCGTAACAATGCAACTAGCCGAGCTTTCGTCACGCATGGACAATATGGAAATAAGCATAAAAAAAGACATAAAAAGTATTTTAGAGATATTGCAACAGCCATCGGGCATCGGTCGTGGAAAATTACTCGAAACATTGCATGGTGGTGGGCAACATCAAACGAAAGATCAACTGGCACAAGACAAACAAAATCTGCTGATGACATCATCGATACAACCCTCCGAGAGTGATTTTTCATTTGAATTATGCTTGGATACAAAGCGACTGTCACAAGCACAGCATCCATATCGAATTCCAACGGCTGGCACATCACAGATCCATTCTGTCCATCGATCGATATCACAACCAGAATGCACAAACACTGTAGCCGAAAAGAATCTACTACGGTACGTGAAGAAATCCTCCCGTTGGCAAACATACAAACCATTATTCATTTCAAAAAAAAATTCTGCTCACTTTGAATAGGTGTTCGAAATTTTCATCGTTCAACCAAACGCTTGACGATTGTGAGCAATGGACGGCATTTGCACCAATCGCGAAATTAGAATCACTCGATGAACTCGATCAGGTGCGTTAATTAGTTCTCAATTCGAATGCATGCTCGTTATTACGGAGAGGTGTTCGTTATTAGGTGGTAACCAGTATGAATCAATTGTATATTAAATGTGCAACTCACCGTAATAACGAGCATGCATCTCTCAATTCTGTTTTCGAGTTTTTCTATCAATTGTTTCTTTCTATTTCGTTTACAGGACAGTAAACATTCCACTACACTAGACAAATCACCATAATTTCTTCGCAATTTTTTTTTTTCAATTAGGTCTTAGACATTACCATTTTAACATAAATTTAAAAAAAAGCAGAAAGCTTCGAAGCATAGCTACAGAGCACAACTTGAATATGGAAACACATTCGATATATGGAAGTATTTCCCAGTTTATCAGTGGATTGGAATGAACGGTAGAACCATTTATCAGTCCGAATGAAATTATGTGATTTTCATCCGCCTGAGTTAATATTGAGACCGATACGTTTGACTCTCGTGTAGAATGTTTATAGTAAATGAAACACAAAAACAACAAGAAAATACGATTATAATCTTCATTCGAACTCCAATCTCCATGATGAAACAAAAAAAAGCGGTATGAAACTGATTTCGGTTGGATTTATATTTAATTACATATAGCAATCCATTGACTTATCATGCGAGAGAATAAAAATAAACTGTTTTCCCCTTCCTTTTTTCATTCATTAATTTTCATTGGCTGTGTGTTAAGAGTAATAATTATTATTGAATACGTTAGAATGGCCAACGAAAGAATTTCATTTGTTGTTTTCCCTCCGCGCAATGAAAAAGCGATAAAACTGTATTGAAACATGAATTTGTTCCCATTAATGTACAAAAAAGAAAGGAGTAAAGAAGATCGGTTTTCTCCGTTATGTTATCCTAAGATTCACTATTTTGAGTAATTTTTTTAATTTCTTCAAAAACACATCGAAACGATGCTTTTAACCTTACCTGTTGACTCATATCAAAAATAATTTTGAAATGAAATAGCAATTTTTTTTAAATTGAGAATGAGAAAATTTAATCCTATTTAGAAGTTGATATTTGTCGTTGATTTGTTTTTCAAGAAGAAAAAGAACAAATATTTTTGACACATTGACTTTTTTCCCTTATCCACCAGCTTATGCTTTTGTTCCAAGCCTTTTACGAAAACATTCTTTGATTCAAGTTTGAAAGAAGAAAAAATCTACACATTTTTGTTTCTCTAGTATGAAATACTCAAAGAAAACACGATGAATTTGATGTCATGCAATGGCAGATCGTTTTGGTTACGATTTTTAACCATATTTTTCAATCAATCAATCGAATGTACATCATTTTTAAGCAAATCTATATTTAATCAATTTTAATTTTTGTCAATTAAAAGTGTTCTACACGCAAATACTTATTGAGATAAAAGAAACGTTGTTTATTTCATTGCTGTGAATGCAGTAAAATCCAATTTAACTGTGGAAAATGAGTGTGAAGAACGTAAGCCAGCAAGCAAACAAAAATGTAAAAGAATATCCGCTTAAAATGAATGTAAAAGAAAACCGAACAACAAAAAATCTGTTTAAAATGAATTGAATTAATTGATTCTGAATTCGTCGCAAGCAGATACGCGTTGAATAATGTAAATAGTTAAGCTTAAAAAAGTCTACAGAATCCCCATCCTCGTTTTCATTTCCCTGCATTTCCCCGAGATGCGACGAGTTTTTATGCACAAATTTGACTACTGCATCATATATGAAGTTTTATGCTTGACTTGAAACATACAGCAACAGTTCGCGACTGTTGTCCCATGGGCAAATTTATGCGAATCTTCAACATTTTCGTTTCATCTCTTGATATTTAACACACACACACACACACTCACAAAAAAAAAAACATTTTAGATTGATCCGACATGCTCAACTCAATCGGACTTTTTAAGATATTTTAGAGATAAGGATAATACAATTAGCGGTTAAACTAAATTAGAAACGAAAAATGATTTTTATTTTCATCGCTTTCGAATCATTCAATTCCAGATCGTTTTTTTTTTATCCGTTGATTTTAGCAAAAACAAAGAGAAAAATTAATTGTCAAACTTAATAACTTAATTCGATGCTTTTGAAATTCCTGTATTAATTTCTGACTCGTTAGTAGAATGAAAACAATCAGGTCGATACCAGTTTTTTTTATTACGCGCGCATTGTCTTCTAAAAATTTAGCATTATTGTCACCGAAACGGCTGCCGATTGGCAAAACACAGCTCTGCTTACAAGTTTGTATTTCAACGAGTTGAAAGAAGAAAAAAAAAACATTTCATTCAAATGGTACCTCGTAGCTTGTCTGAACCTTCAAGTCAATCGACTAAAAAAAGAACAATTAAAAACAAAAGCTCTACATTTCATGTAGTGCTAACTAGAGACCGGACAGAAATCTTCTTCGAAACGTCATATAATTTATTGAGGGATAAGCGTTGAAATTTGCCGTTCGTAGTCGTTTTTATTCAGGAAATTGCTTTGGGAATATGTAAAAAACTCAGAAGAAAACAAAAACAACCAAAATGACTTATACAGCAACGAATAAAATAGCTAATGATATCTAGCCTTCAATTTTCGTTTTCGATAAAACTCAAGAAAACCAAAATAATTGCTAGATAATGCAGCTGATATAGATCATGTATTTGCTCAGAATTATTGCAGCGTAATTTTGTTGTTGTTGTTGTTGTAAATTCAAACAATTGCATCAACCGAAAGAAGCACACAGAAACAGAGAAAAAGCACAGAAAATATGAGCCGGCCGAATTGACGAACATTTAAAAATGAGAACAAATTGAAAAACATGATAAATTGCAGCAGAATAAATCTCCTTACTGAGTTTAGAAAAGTGATGCCTTTTCGATAGTGTTGTAAAATAGAATGAAATGCATAATGCTTACCTCAGCCTTTCAATTTGCTAAAAGAACAAAAAAAAAAATTATGAATTAACATAGGATCTGTCTAAAATGCTGCCAAACGATAACACTCAAATATATGACGACTGACATCAGATACATACACAGACACTGTTGAAGACGAATATATCACTAGTGCAACACCAACACACAATGAGTTACAATCATAAAAAAGCGAACTAAATGCAAATGCAATTGCATTATGATCGGATCCTAGTCACTTTTTTCACTTTTATTCGGCTGTACAAGTACGTGTACATATGTGGTGGCCTTGCAAACAAACAGAAAAATGCAGAAAAAAATCTCAAAAAAATGATTTAAAATAAAAACTAAGAAATATAAGCATACAATTTTAAATTAGTAAAAAAGAAAAAAAAAGACGCCTATTTGAATTAATTATCAAAAAAGAAACACAATCGATAATAATATAACCGATTTACATACAGTAATATCAACAAGCCAACCAAAAACGGTGTAAATGAAGAAGAAAAAACACACACACAACAAGTTGTAAGAAAATCACGCAGTTAACGCAAATTATAGTGCTAGTAACGAATGTATTAATATTTATATACAATACATACGTACGAAAAATAAAACTTAAAAACAAAAACAAAAGTAAAACGATAATATTAGATGCAATATCAGGCGTTGCTAAGTAATAATATGAAAAGAAAAAAACAAAACAGCATCCGCATGCATAATTTTCATTTGGAAAAATATACATTTATTAATATCAGACTGATATTTTGTAAAATCTCTATGAATAATCTAAAAAAAAACGCTACGAATTATTGACGAACAATTTGCAACAAAAACAACAGCAGCAGCAACAAAGAAAAACGTTTATGGAACCTAGTGGCGAGACTATAGCAGTCTGAGCCAAAATGTTTAGTTTTCATAGTTTATCAAATCGCAAGTTAATTATGCTTGAAAAAAAAAAACACACACACACACACATGGGATACACAAACCATTTTTTGTTGTTGGAATTTTTGTTACATTTTGCATGGCTCAAAAAGTAAAACCGAACAAAAACGTATGCTTTTTCGATTATAACTGTGACCAATAACATCAGTGATGACTTACATCATGCTATAATTTGAAATTGAATGGGAATGTCTCGTTCGTTGCTGGGGATATTCTCTCTCGATCTGCACATTGATCGTATTGAATATATAAAACCTAGACGATAGATTCGAATGGCATAAATGCAAACAAACGATATAAATTTAGCGATAAAATATTATCAATCAACACCGCTCCCTCTAATTGACAGAGATTTTATTTGCTAGTTAATTAAAAATTAATCCTACAGAAATGATAATAGTCCCGAAAACATCCATAATGAATCAGTGGCATTGCCATCACAATTTTTCTTTCCGAAGACTCAATGAAATGCTTCAAATAAATGCACATAGAACATTCTCTCTAAATTCAATAAAAAAAATCAACAAAAAACATATTCGCAGTACTCAAAAACACACAAACACTTACACCTCTATTAGTGAGCTCGTAATCCAGATATGCTCCTCTTTCGAACTCACTTTTAGGCACACATTCATTTTTTCTCTCCTTTTTTTAAATAACAAAGTGTAAATGCAAACTCAAAATGTTTCCAAAGCTACGAATAAATAGGAATTCTTAAACATTAAAAAACAAAAAAAAAAAACAAAAATTCACATCTATGCGAATAACAACATCAAAAATCTCCTTATTGTTATAAAAAAACACAAGGCACAACAAAGCTAATGAACCAAAATTACGAACAATTTGAAAAATAAATAAAAAATTAAAACAACCCAGTCTGCCACATTATTTCTCTCTCATTTTGATTGAAACGAACACGCGTTTCAATCATTTTGGCTTTCAAGTTTCAGATCACACAGAGCTAGGATGGTATGTCAAATGAGTGAATAAAACAGGAATTTAAGAAAAAAAATTAGCCGTACAATTGTGGCTGCATTTCTTTGTGGGTCTTTTCTTATTTGCTCCTTTACAATTTATCAATTGATGTAAGTACAATGGAAACGAGACTGAAATTGCGTAAATAATGAATTTCGATTATATCCAATGAATGATTTCGTTTATTTAATCATATTTGTATATATACTTGAGGGTTGGGGGAATGGGGAGTGTTTTTAATTCAAAATAATATTTCTCCGGCACATTTATCCATTCTTAATAATAAGTTTCCTTTATTCTTTCATCTGGCCCTTAGTTTTCTTTTCAATGGAAACATTTGTCTAAATCTTTTTTTTCACTTTTTATGCTTTTCATTTACAAAAGAATTATTTCACGAATATACAAAAATTTATAAATTTCACTTTTAAAGTTGTTCTTTTTTTTTCTTTTAATCAATCGGACTTGTGTTTCGACTCAGAATTAAAAAAAAAAAAAAATTGATAAAAAAAATCTGTTTGTTCTTATTTGATTTCTAGACGAGTTTTTTTTCTTCACTTTTTTGTTTTGTTTCGAATCACTGATTTACCGCGTTCAAATAATTTGACAATTTTTCTATATGCGTCTCGTTCGTCTTATATTTTCATTCAATTCAATGAAAAAGAGAAGCAAATTTCCCCCTTGTTTTTTAATATTTACATGTTCAAATGAGAACGAAAAAAAAAATCCATTTTCTTATTAGAAACCGTTCATGACTTCGATTTGAAGATACTTTTGATTGTTGCAAATTGTCACCCATTGTGCAGAGCATACATCATTGGAAACATCATCGATCAGTATTCTTCTGAAGAACAATACTTTAGATTCGTATTTCAACATGAAAACTGTTTTGTCGAAAAATTAGAAATTAATTTCATTAAAATTGAAACTCAACAACTGATTTTGGCTTTTTTTCACATACAAAAGATATTCTGGCGGACTGCGTAATAGGATTTCCAAAATGTATGCACAGTTTCATTTGAAAACGGAAGGAAATAATGTATTTTATTAAATAAAAATTTGTTTTTTTTTTTTGTTACAAAATTCAATTGAATTGTGTGTTTTTTGTGGAAATTTCATTTCAACTCTTCCTTAGGATGTTGGCAGTATTTCTAATAATTTCATGTGTAAAGACAATGAATTACTGCATAAAAATGTTTAAATTCGCGATTTTATCACTTTTATCAAGTATCTTCAATTTTGCGTTAGGGTCACACGTTTAGTATATAATAAATATGCCATACCAGTTTTTCTGCGGGACCATACTTCTAAGCTCAAATCAAATGGATAACAAACGAGTAAAAATTGGAAGTATGATCAACATCTGTGTCCATTGACAAACAAGCATAGTAGGCAATATTTGATTATTCCGTTTTTGAAGCGACCCCAATATCGCTGTTTCTGCCATTTTTGTTTATAATAGATCCATAAATTCATTACATTTAATTAAAATTACAAATTTTACATACAATTTTTCTTCTTTTTTCATTGAACTAATTACATTACGAATAAAATACACAAAACATTTTAGCGACGAACATATGTATATATATATATAGTGTAGCGATTTCATTTTATCTAGCATGCGATGTGTGTTGGTTCCTCTCTTTCAAACTATTGAATTTTTCCATTATCATGACTATCTTTTGCGTTAAAATATCACTCGAAATGGTTATATTGTATTCATGTGTGTGTGAGTTTCAATTGTGTTCTCTACCTTCATCTATTTGTCAGTTATTTGCACAGTTTCTTTTTGTATGGATTTAATTGTTTTGTAAGTTTTTTTTGTTACTGCTTCAAATGCATGTACAAAATGAAAAAAACAAAAACAAAGTATTTTAGTTTGATTCGAATCACCAATTTTAAACAGATTCATCTTGCACAATATCGCATCTTTCTAAATAAATATAAATCACATTCATTATGTTTTGAATAAGCTGCGAATTGATCGATTATCGATTTTTTTTCTGGATTTCCCTATCTAAATGGAGTATATTAGAATAAGTTAAACTCATACTTAAATGCGAAGAAATTTTGATCCACCTGATTGATTCTGTTTTGTGTTTTTTTCGTCTCACATTTGTCTCTCAAAATCGCCGATTCCAAAATAAATATCATTCCTATTTGGAAGAAAATGTTCGTTTTCCTCTTCATTGTTTTTTTTTTTTTATTCCAAAATATAAAAGCAAATATCTATGTTGGTTGCTCGCATCTGGTCAAACTTATTTGTATAAGTGAGTCTTATTAATGAAAAAAAAAAATTGCATCGAAGCTGTTTGAATCTTTGGTTCTCTCATTCGTTCAATACCGCAGAGACACCGGTGTCTCTCTAGCTTTTGTTTGACTTTCGATTGCACGATTGCCAGCGGCGAGCTCAATAATTTATTTAATGTGATCTTGATCGACGTGCGTATTGATATCATGTTTGTTCGTCATTGCGATTACTATTTCGATTGTGAATGTCATTCTTGTCACCATCGGGCGAATCAGTGTCCTCTATGTTTGATGTCTCTTCGCCCAAATCAATTCGTTGCAATAGTTGATTGGCACGATTTTGCCAGAGCTTCTCTTCGGCTTTTACCTACGATGAGCAGAAAACAGAACTTGTTTAAGTACCGTAATAATAACTTGAGTTGATAATGAATTTGACGGAACAAAATCGTTTGATTTTCAATAATGAAAATCGTTCTTAAGTTGGATAGAGTTGAGAGAATGTGGCTTGTTCACGGTTGACATACCTTTAAGGTGTTGTCTTTTACCCACGAATCTGCCTTTCCATAGTCGGGTGGATTTGCATATGGATCATAGCCTAATACAGAGAGCATCGGTGCAATATCGGCCATGTCTCGTACTACGTCCTCTGGAATGTGTCCAACCCATTTGGACAACGCTTCCAAATTCACTGGCTTTATTACTTGATCACTTGAACGTTCAACTCTGATTAAATAGGTGGAAAAGAAAAACCATTTAGTTCATTGAAGCACTTCTTCGCATATGTTTGTTATTGAATCGTACTTTGATAGCGATACACCGTTCGGCTTATTGATGAACTCTTCGTGATGCAAAACCGAATCGTTCCAGGGAATGTCCAAAAATTTCAAAATTTTTCGCATCCATTCTTCTGGATGTAGCACCAATTGTTCGTAGTACACCTGTTTGGCGTGGAAAATTTTTACTTGAAAATCATGTTTCATTTGGTACATTTGAAAATAGAAAATCGATATGTTTGCACGATATTTCAAAAACTAGTTCAATTTGCATTTGAAATTCGTGTTTTAAATAATGAAATACCCACCATCATGCATTTATCACTGCCAATTTCTTTGCATTGATTGTGCATTGTTTCAATGGCGTGATTCCATTTGGTCATGCACTGGCGATAGCTCGATAAATCGAAGCCAGTTATAGTGACCTTACGCGATATAATCGAGTTCACTGTGGCACGTCCATCTCGAACCATAAATAAGAATTTTGCCTGAGAAAAAAAAATCCAAGAAAAAAAATGGCTCATCGAAGGAACTTTGCGAGAAAACAATTTGAAAAAAAAAATCAGTTTGTAAATCAATTCAATGCATTTGAATTATGTGACAAAGACAAAAATGCAATATCAATAAACGAATTCACTTACATTTGGAAAGAGTTCGATAACGTATGAGCCCATTTTGAGTGTGAGCGGATCTTTGTTGCACAGTCTTTGAGCAGCGTCACCGTGTTTTGCGATAATTTCCAGACAAAACTGTGCTATGGCACTGTTCAGCACCTGCACCAACATCAAAAACATTAATCATTCCGCACTCACATGGCACAGCGACAACGGTAAAATCAAGCATGATAAATGATTTTTAAATAAAATTCACCTCTTTTGTAATACCCGCTTCTTCTAAACGTAAACTTTCCTTTTCCGACTTCAACCAATGAGATCGTAACTGTAATATACGCGGAATGACTCTTGTCTCCTGTCCGCATCTAGAATCGGTTTGCGTCATGATTATACAAGCGATAATACATCATTTCAATGTTGGTTGTTGTTGCCGTGCTGAATCAAAATGATTCATGTTCACATTGCAACGAGCACTCACCTGACATCTGGATGTGCATCAAGCATGGCTCGCATCAAAGTTGTGCCGGACCGCGGGACACCTCCAATGAAGATTAACGGCATTTGCCGATGATAGGGATAATAATGTTTGTCATTTCCCAATATAAATTTCTACGAAGAAAGAGAGAGGGATAATAAAATGCCATTTCGAAATTACAATTTCCAAGAAAGACGAATAAATGTTCTGAAAGGAATGGGTTATAAATTCCATGTACTAACGCTTTAAAAAACAGAGATAAGAACTTCAACGCAATTTTATTTCAATAATAAAAAAAAGCAATAAAATTTATGTGTAACGCGATAACCGACCTGATCGCGCACCATCACTGGTCCTTTTTCTGAATCCTCTCGAAACAGGCATGTTGGACTGAATTCCGTGAATTTGATCAATATCATCATGGCGCCAAACAGGAAAAACATGCCAAATAAGGCAAGTTTTCTATTTCTATAGACGAAGCGCATTTTTGGTGAATTCCTTATCTTCTCTCTGCCGCGTACCTCTTGTTTAATATTAAAATCGTTGTGAGTATTGGTTTGCTTTCTTATATTTTATGACAGCAAACAACCGAAAAAATTGTGTGTATTTTCTAGCTCAGTTTTCTAATTTGCTTGCAATTTGTACCGTTGGTATAATATCATTTGAATTGACCAATATTTCCAGATCAAGTTTTAATTGACTCGTTGGGTGGTGGTTGGATTTGTGTGTGTGTGTGTATATATGTATGTGATGGTTTTTCGTCAGTTTTTTTTTTTGGCAACAATAAAAATGACGATTCAACAGAATTGGCTTCTCTTTGCCTGCTATGCATCTAAATCAACCATTATGGCATTCTACACGCTATTTCTAGCGAGATCATTCTTCTCATGCTCCCTATTTCATATCTGTATAATTCTACTCTTCTTAGCTGCTGCTTCTTCTCTCGATGGACCTAAATTATCCCACAAAAATGGAGACGATTCCTCTTTTGTTGCCTTCAGTTTTGGTCACTGTACGAGAGAGAGAGGAAAAAAATACGAAACAAAAACTGTTAAACATAACTCAACACAACATAACAAAAATGGATAACAAATGTGTAAAAATTTCTGTAATATTAATGGTTTCGATGATGATTATTATGGCTGTTTTTCTAAAGAAAAAGCGCAATGAATTTATTTGTACCGATGATAAAATACAGTTTAAGCTTGATGGAGAATAAAAAATGTTGACATTTGCATATGAATTATTGTGCAAATTTTACGTGTTGTTTTTTCTTTGATCAGCAGTTGCTGCTGTTGTTGTGTGCACAAGAGGGCGAAGACAATGGAACACTGTGCTGAAAAACACAAACGATATAAATCATTCTGAATTGTGCAAAACGAAAGCACACGCGCACACAAACCGAATTATTGTTATTCTAATATGATTTTTGTGTTCGCATGAGATTTCATTTTTATGCGATGCAGTGACATTCATTGAATGGTGATAAAATCATTTTTCATAAATTGCATCGATATGAACGCACACACACACGCAGTCACATTGGAATAAATTGAACGAGGGTGGAAATGCAATGATCGTTTTTGACGAAAAAACGACGGACGATTGTAACATTCATCGCGTTTGGAAATGACTCTCAATTGAGTGTGAGCACAGCGTGAAACAGTCGAATAAACAAAAGTTCAATGAATCATATATAGATATGTTTGTTGGTTTGTTTGTTTTCGGTTTGAGAAATTCACAACCGAGTACCACAGCCACGTTTACGTTCATCGACAAGCGAGTCAAGCTCCATTTATCCACATTTAGATGGTATAATATAAGTAAACTAAACGATTCTATTTTTCGTGTATAAATATTCATTCAAATTCAACTTTTTGCTGTTCATTTCTTTATTACTGCCGCTGCTGCTGTGTCGTTGTTGTTTTCCTTTCATTAGCATTTCGCAAAATGTGTATTGATGGATCACGTTTTCACGTTTTATTTCATTCATAACAATGCGAGCTGTGCACATCGATTGTCATTAGTTACGGCACACAGGCTGTCAACGTCTTTTGGCATGAACTAGATGAGAATATTACGCCAAAGGCGTCCATGTCATCGTCGTCGTCGTCGTCAATGATGGCAGTGTGGCAACGGCTGCAATGATGGTATGCCACCATATCATCACGGTTGACTACCGTGTGATCTTAATTAGCATATCACAATCAAATTCTAGCGGAACTTTTGTGCCACGCAATATGCGTGCATAAATAAAATTAATCAGGCGGCAGAGCTAGCAAGACTATCGGGGAATAGAGAAACGTTTTGCGCGTTCAATCACGATTTTGTAAGCTAAACGCATCTTCGATAACGATTAACACCGATACTTGAATGCTCAATTGGGTTCTTTTATTTTACAATTCAACGCCACCTTAAATGGCGCAAAAAAAAATACCGCTACACCACTATTCATTGATTACACGTATTGTGTGTGTGTGTGTGTGTGTGTGTGTGTGTGTGTGTGCGTTAATAGAGAAATGGGGAAGAAGAAAAAAATGAAGAATATGTAGCAGCATAGAGAATTACGTCTCGTGGCATAGCAACATATGCTATCCATATGCTTGATGTAGATAAACCGTTTCTCGCTCTTTCTCTCTCTCGCTATTTCTCTCAATCGCTCTTATGGTGTTTGATTTGCTACATATGGTCAATCAGTTGATTAAATCATAACAATGCAAGTGTTGTTGTTTGGAACAATGCAACAACATTTCATTTACGAGACATACAGACGCCGTTATTGCGATTTGCTGTCAATTTTGCATCATCCACTCACAAACCAAACCACACACAAACACACATACACACTCGAAAAGCTCTTTCCGCATTTTTCCTTTGTTCGTCGGTGGTAAATGTTTGTCTTTTAGTAACGCTTATTCCGAAATTGGCATTCTATTCTCTTTTTTTCATTTATTTTATTTTATTCGACTTCATGGTAAAACTATAACTGATTTCATACAACGACAACAACAGCCGCATGGAATGAATGAAAGAAAAACAAAAGAAGAATATAATTTGCGTATTGGGTCTTTCCCACGCTTTAAATTACAAGATCAAGAGAGCATCCAATTTCAAGTGTATAACTTGGCAAATGGTAGATTTTCATTTACACTGAGTTTCTTTTCTGACCACCGACATTTTCCAAGAAAAAAAAAAACAAACACTCTGGCTTTAACTGACTGACTGGCAAGCTGCATTTGTTACTCTATTCTTGTTTGTCGCTTGCTAGTTAAACGTGTCCAGACTGTACAAACATTTTCGTATTTGTTCTACGTCTGTGTAAACGATTTTCGATGAAACGACTATTATCAGCAATTTGATGTGAAATTAATGAAGAAAACAACGTTACATGTACACACAACTAACTTGACCAACCAAAACAAAAAATTATCAATCAACGAACTCTATTTACGCTGCTATCGATTGAGCGTTTTATTTGCAAATTAAAAAAAAACTTTTGAATGCAACTGGAAATAGTACATAAAAGATACAAACCGTTTACGCGATGTATTTTGCAGTTGTTGCTATCACTTCTTTACGGCCGATTTGTCGGGCTCCATACATTTCTCCCTCTCAAAATTGATTGAAAGATTAGCGAAATTACTTTGAAAACAAGTACACTTGTTATATTGCTTGCATCATATATTGAGAATTACAACACTTTTCACTTTTATCCGTATCTCATTTGATAATGCACACACACTTTGATTAACATACAAATTAGTTTTCGGCACACTGAATTTGCAATGAAAAAATTCAATAGAATTTCGATCACGGACAACAAATTAATTGACATATTCCGAATGCACACTGAGAACGCTGTGTTTTCTTTGCTAAAAATGCTACACACTTCTGATTCGATTGGCGAAAAAGAAAACACTTTTTTTTTTCGTTTCCGTGTGTTGGTGTGTGTATTTCTTTTGTTTCTAAGAATTTTTTTTCGAAAATTCACTTTTTGTCTGAATAAAATCACAATCAGCATTCACTAAATTCAACCATTCACTGAAATCCCATACAAATTATGAAATTGTTAATCACACTCGGTTCTATTCTAATTCAACAAATTGTTATTATCTCTACCATCTTTTCAATTTCTGTGTATGTTTTTTTTTTTATTCTCCTGCCCGTGTGTTCTCCGTGTTGTGTGTCTTTGCACCCGGAACGCTTCTTCTACTCTATTATATTCTTCCTCTCTGGTTGTTTTTGTCGTCGTTGCTGTTCTTACTCCGTGGTTATTCTTCTTTTCGATATGAAGAGAGAGAGAGCGAGTATTATTCCGAAGTTGTGTCAATAAACACGCGCGCGTATAAATATGTAGTTGTGTATAGTATGTTCTGACCGAATGAATTGCTTGTTACGTTTGGTGTTCCATGCCGACTATTTTTCTTTCGACTTCTTTCTGTATGCTATGCTGAGTGTGGTTGGACTCTCCACGTTGAATGGACGATTTGGTTTGCCGAGAGCGAGTGAGCAAGAGAGCGAACTATGGAGGTAGCATCATCGGTGTTTGAGACACAGACGTATGTTAAGAGCGAAATGTCAAACATTCCCCGATCAATGTGTTGCGATTAAGTGTTTGACAAGTGGCACCACAACAACACATTAAAAATCGATTTGGTGAATGCCGAAATCAAAATACCGGCAAAACTGATTACGCTGAAAACACTGTTTAAATAAATCGATACAAATCAATTTCACGGTCTAGAAAGTATAAAATTATGTGTTTATTGTGTACGAGTTTTTTTTTCTGGTCTGCGATGAAACTTGAATAGCTTACTGTGATGGCGCTGATCTAATTCAGATAATGTCACTCTGCTGTGGCGGCTCCATCTTTCGTTAAATGAACCAAACCACCGATACAATCAACATGTTTTCAGGCTTTTGTCAAACAAACACTACTGGTTTCATACATTTTGTTTACCTTCCAATTGAATTGACGCTTGCTTGTTTATTTATTTGCTTCTGTCTTTCTGAGACACTGATAACTCTCTTTCGTTTCTATATTTAGTTATTTTCTTTTTATTTATCTTCTTGTACTCCTTGTTAAATTTCAAAGTTTTTTTTTTCAATGATTTTTTCTCTGCATTTGTTTCTTGTCAAATCAAATATATTTTCATTTTCTTACAAATCGTTTTTAAAAAATGTATCTCATTTGTAGTAATTATATATAACAACATTTAAAAAACCATATCCAAAACTAATCTGTTTTCCATCGTTTAAGTACTCCAGCGACTAATTTCCCGATTGTCCTATTAAAAAATTGCCTAGAATGTTTTGTTTGTTCTGCCGCTGGTTTTTGTGCTATTCCTCTTCTCTAATACACTCTTCGACTAAATTTCTTAAGTTTGGATTCTCCATTGCAGCTGCGATACGTTCCTTATCATTTATTTGTTTATTGACTGCATTTTTGCGAAAAAAGAAAAAAAATTTAGCAATTTTCGCGAAATGAAAAGGAAAGGAGAGGAAACAGATGGGACAAGTGAAGAAGTTGGTGGTATTTACTCTCTTCTTCCGTCGAATGTGCGCCCTTTTTTATATAAATGTCCAGTTTTAATTTGTGTTGAATATTTCGTTCGATTTTTATGCGTAAACACAGGCCAATTAATGTAGCTAATGAACAATGCGGCACAGTGGGATTGAATTCAACTCGAACCTAATGTAATCCAATTGGAAATTCCAATTTGGAATGAGAACAACATTTGGATTACTAATCAAAACAACAACAACAAAGTCAGTCGAAATAAATGGAAAAAGATAAAATTTCCAAGGAAAAAGTTTGTTTCCGGCAGCGGATAATTACCACTTGTACATCATCACTAGTTGGTGGCTGTACAAAGATTCCTTCTTCGTATACAACTTTAAGATCTTCGAGTGTTGATGGTTTCTCTGGATCTCGAATTGTTCGCAGCATATCTTCAACATGAATAAAATCACTTGATCAATGAAATCGATTTCACGGTAAAAATTCTCAAACTAACTTGCAGCTCATTCACCCACTTACCATAGATCGTTTCTCTTAATTCCGTTTCATTTTGATAGCCGAGCGATTGAAGTGATGTGGTGTTTGTGTTGTCGTTATTGTCCGAGATCGATTGCATATTTGCTGCTGCAACAATGGATGTTTCGTTCACTTGAAGGGCTAAGTTCTTTGTGCCGTTGACAATTTTATCGACGACTGATGTCTCTGACGATTTACTTCGAAAAAATGATAACATTGTTCAATCAATTGTGATCTCATTCAGGCAATAAAATCAATAATTGTTTCTTTTTCTCGCTGGTTTTCCTTTGTTAACGCTCTCGGTTTCAGTGCCGGGCATGGAACGAAGTCAACGAATAAGATGACGCGATGAAAAATAGGAAAAACCTTGACCAGGAATCGCTTATAAAAACTCACTCAGAAATCTGAATGCTTCAAATGATTTATCCCGCAATAACAGCACAGAAATGTTCTAATGTTTTTGTATTTGCGATTTATTATTTATCGAAATGTCACTTGTGTGACATGAAGTTGCACAGTATTGTTCCCAAAGTAACACTGTATGTTTCATCCCACTTACATCGCTTACCACACACAGAAAAAAACCAAATGACAATGGAGAAGAAAAAAAATGCGAGCATAAATCAAATGGAAAATTTGGCAAACTTACTCGATATGTTTTACAATGATAAGAATTATCAGGAAAAAAAAAATCGAACAAAAAATTGAGTAAATTGCACTTGACCAATTCCAAAGTACAAATGTCATATTCGGTAAGTACGGTCGTGTTCTAAAATCGGGTGAAAGCGAAATATAAACATCGCGCTCGCTTCCCCAGTCCCATTCACCATTGTGTGTACTAAAACTGTTAGACAATTGAATCGTTTAAGTATGGGATTTCTTTAGAAAAATGTTAGACGGTCGTTGATATCGACAACATTGAATTCAATTGTTAGTCGGATATTGGCCAATATTTCAATTTGCACGATTTTTATTTTGTTCAAATTTTCATTTTCACTCCATTCCAAAATTGATGCATTTGAAATTTCTTGATCGTTAATAGTTTTCCACGTTATAAATCAATCAACGCTCATTTGAATCAATTTTCTTTGTACTTCAATTCAAGCGCCCGTTATATTTATTCGGGAACAGTCATCAATCGACCACAAATCTGTGTACTAAATTGAAACAACTATGAATGTATCGCTTCTATGTCTCTCAAAATTGCTATTTCTCACGCAGGCACATACACACACGCACGCAAAGTCTTTTTTACATACACCATATAATAGTCACTCAGTGTTCACACAACCGCACACATACACACTTACATTGCATGGTGGCCTCTTTCATTAATGTTTTCGTGAGCGCGTTAGTTTGTATCGTTGTGTGCGTGAATCAATGTAAGAAAACCCAAATACGAAAGCAAAATAAGAGAGCGACTGAAGGGAACAAGAGGTAGAGAAAAAAAAAATAATGTATTACTCGTCGTCGGTTCTAATGTATAGCGTAAAAAGCCATTTATACAGCAGTACCACCAACACCATAAACATAGAAACAAGAGTCTGACAATAACAAAAATAACAAGAAGAATTAAAATAAGAAAAAAAAATTCAAAGAAGTAAGATTATTAATGAATACATATCGAGTTTTAGTTTGTTTTCATCAATCGTGTGTTCAATTCAAATGAAAAAATACAAATTGAACACAAAACCAGCGCTGCATGTGCATTTTCGTTAAATATTTGATGTGTAAATTGTGTTGAATGCGTTGTGTGACCAAATAGTGTGTATATGAACGAATCATACTAAAAGTCTTTTTCCTCCTCCACTTTGGTGTGTGAATGTGTATTTAGTGTGAATTTGCGGTATGAAATTTTCATTGAAATTGAAAATATGAGCAAAATGAAAATATGTTTCAGTCAGTAGTGTGGGTTATTGAGACATCCGCGAACAAAAATCAAAAGCGACATTTGAGACCACCGAAAGGAAAAAATCCAAAATCCTTGATATTTTTGGTCGTGTCGTTTGAGGTTGAATTTTGTATCAAAAACAAATGCATCGCGGTGACAGCGACAACGAAAACAGCGATGACGACGGTAGTGTGTAATCAACATACAAAGTAACAGTAACCCATCGCACGGAGAGAGAAGAAATACTCTGTTCAATGGAAAGTTGAAGGCAATTGGAATATGAACAACATCGATTCCATTTCTGATTTCTGGTCAAACGTAAATTGTCCCGTGTCGATTGGTTGTGATAGATTCTTTTTTTTTAGTTTTGAGACGCACACCGTGCATATATATATGTGTGTGTGTGTTAGATATAAAGACAGGATAAAAAAAGAAGAAGAGAATAAAATTTTCTGTGCGGAATATATAGTGTGTAAAATTTGTGTATGTGTATGCTTACACCGTCGACACATTAAAAAACCAGTGACGACAATAAACGGAAAAGAAGAAGCGAAAAAATATAGCATACCGAAGAAATGAAGAGAAGAGACGAGTAATGTATATGAAATCAGCATCACATATAATGCTATAGCACACCTTAAGTTACGGTTGCTGCTACCGCATAAAGTTAGATTCAAACAAACAAAAAAATAAATGAAATACAGCGAAAACATAGTACACGAAAAAAAATATATCGAATTTTTGTTTAATTGGAAGAAAAACCAATGGATAGATTCAAGTTTGTACATTCATTCTGATTGAATATGCACACATCGTATGTGTTTTTTTTTGTGCCTCAAAGAATTCTAACTAACAGATGATATTCTTGCAAATGAGAATCTGTCAATGACAAAGAAACAAATTCAGATTGGTCGAAACGAAAGTAATTGAGAACGTCAGTCATTGAATTTGGTTTTTTTTTTTCTTCATCATCTGAAGAGCCTTTCAATTTGTATGCTACCATAAGTAGTCATTTAAATATTTTCTGTCACAGACAATTTTCTGTGGATACATTGTGTATGAGTGTGTTTGACAAAGAAAAAGTACATCAAGAGTGTGTTGTAATTAATTTTGAAGCTGAGAACCATCAATTGAAATTTCAAGATATAAAATGCAGGAAGAATGACATCAAATCCCGAGAAAGAGAGTAAAAACACACCACCGAACTAATTTTGATCCTGTGTGTCCGTGATTTCTACCATTTGAGTCGAATCAGTTTCAGTGTCATTTCATCCACAAAAAAAGGAACATATATATGCGGTGGCCGTACGCCAGCATTTTCTATGATACACTCGCTCTCTCATATATATACACAACACACATACACGTTATGTCAGTGTGTGTTTGTGCCCATATTGTTCCTCCGTAGGGTAATTGAAGCAACGAGAGAAATGGCTTATCATCGTGAATGTGTATGCCTTGCGTTTATTGTATATATATCATTCAACACGTTAACCATTCAACCATCCACATTCAATTTTACTTTACGAACCCTCTATATGGGTATATGTATATATCTATATATACACACGCACGCACGAACTTCATTGTATATTTGCTCGGCAAATAAATCACCATCGTACTTACTCACGCAGAAACATTTCGAATATTGGAAAAAAAAAAACTAGAAGAATAACATAGAGAATCAAAGATGAAGCAGTAGAAATGGTGTAAAAACAATCCCCGTATCCCTGACATTCATATAGAAGAAGAAGTAGAAAAAAAACGTTCTGAAATTGATAGTATAATCAATACAACTTGTGCCATTGCTACTATCGTGTCAATATTCACGGAAAATTCTCATTTGCTCTCGTCTTTTATCTCAACCTTCCAGTCTCTCTCTCTCTCTTCATCACAATGGCTTCACAGTAGATTGATAATAATTTATGTGAGCTAGTATCAGGTCAAGAGATTGCAACAATTAAAATGCAATCCGAACGATACGTATTCAAAAGCGACGTTGTTTGCCTTCCTGTAACCGCGCATATTGCACAACTCACAACAACAACCGAAAATGTATCGATACATTTCGGTTTGAGCACACGAATGTGTATGTTGTCAATGATAGATAAACAATCGCATCTGCAACATACGGCAATATGCATCAGTTCACACCGTTACGCTGAACATAAAAGTGTTATGACAACATTGTATCAAATGCACGGCCGAACCGAGAGAAGAAAAACCGAAGAAAATCCAATATAGAGAGGAAGTGAACAGTGATGAAACTGTGAAAATTCTGTTTTTGTGAGCTCTACTACTTAGGAATAAAAAGCGAAATTTTTTTCAACTGAAAACAAACGATGATAGAATGCTTCTACAGTAAAACTGTGTATAGTGTGTTTTCTTTATTCATCATCTTCTTGAAAGAAAACAACAGAAGAAATAAAAAAAAAAAGATTCTATTCGAATTCGCTTCGTTGTTGTTTCACAACCATGGTTGCATATTTATTACACAGTACAATAGGCAAATCAGTGAAAAATGTTTCACGAGCGAATGGAACAAAATGGAGAAGAAACAGAGCTGAACACACTGAACAGCAACGCGATTCCAAGGCTATTTAAGACGTGACACACACACACACCGCATATGAAATTGGCTATAAAACTACTTACTTTATCAAAACCGATTTTCAAATCAATTGAACTTCATAAAAAAAAAATCAAAAATTCATAAATTATGATCAACCTTCAAAACTGAAACAAAACAACGCGAAAAGAAAGACGAAGAAAAGAAAAATTGTTCGCATCACCTCTGTTTGTTCCAAAAAGAAAGAAAAATTGTTTTGTGAAAATCACTGTAAACACTATTTACATACATTTCATTATAATCTTTGCGTGCACTTGCTCATCCCTCTCTCTCTCTCTCTCTCTCTCTCTCTCTCTCTCTCTCTCTCGCTGAATGAAGATCAGTGTAAGCCATTGTTTGTTTTGGTGCATTGAAAATGCTCCTTGATTTTTCCCAGAATTGCATTCGCATGTTATTAATAATTTTCTCTTTTGTTTATCGAAAGTTTAATCACGACATAAGCAATGTTTTCATTCCACCCGAATGATGAGTCGAGCTCGACATCAGTTAATTGCATTTAAATCGCATGCACATTCGTCTAATTTAATTTTAATTTTCTCAACGCGCACACACACACAAAATGTTCATAACAAATAATTAAATTTCCAACGTTTTTGGATTGAGTATGGAAAATGCGGAGCTGACATTCAAGAAATTCGATCGTCGTCATCGTCGACACCGTCGATCATTTGATAGTGTATCAAATTTGATGCACGCCACAACATAAATATGATGAGCAAAGACAAGGCAATGCAAAAGGATTTGGTTTCGTGTGATTTTGAACGTGTGCGATTGAAAGGCGTCCAAAAATAGAAAGCCAAGCCAATTTTTATTTGAAAAAAACAAAATACCGGAAGACTTGTTCGGTAAACAACGCCAATTCAGAGGCGTAAAAGTGATTATTAGTAGGTGGATTGTTCGTTATAAAAGAGTCTTCACGTCGCGGATGCGCTCGCATTCGCATTCATTCGATCGCTCTCCCAAATAGCCCCAAATGTGAAGAAAGAATTATAAAAGGTGTTTGCGGTCTATTTATTTCTTTCCGCTTGATATGCATTTACATGAACAACTGTTGAGAACTGTTATGAAATGGACTGATAATTCAGCGAGCACTCGGGCTTGTGTTATGTGTTCGCGTTGTGTTGTGTTGTTGTTGTTTTTTTTTTCGTCAAGAATTGAGTGAAAAACACCAAACAAAATCGGTTAATGAAATTCAACATTGGAAATTGTGTGCGAGTGTAAATTGTTTGCACACCGCACAATTTTGCCACCAACCATTTCCCTCAACACACACACACACACACACACACACACCAACCGAATGACTGACTGATTTTCGTTGGCCACAAGCCCTGTTCGTTTGCTTGTTTTGATAAGGTTTTTGATTAGTTCGGCTCCATAAATAACATCATCGAAATTAAATACGAGTCTGAGTTGAATGAGTGTTGTTGCATGTTCATACGGTGTGATTTTAATAAATAAATTCAATTTTATATATCTTTCGATCATCGTACAATTAGCTGAAAAGATTTTTCGTCAAATTTGTACGAATGAGTGTGTGTGTGTGTGTGTGAGTGCACTAAATGGTATCGTAAATTAAAACTCATATTCATTTGATTTACTCACTTAAAACATTTTCTTTACAGCGCAATCATTACCTAGGTTCTGTTGAACAATACATTATCGATGGCGAAAACAAACAAGTCACAAAATAAACAATACTCAATGTCATATTTCATGTAGAGCATAACAAATTTTTACTCAGTTTTTTTTCTTTCTGTTGTTGTTGATCATTTCGAAGAATGCATTCAGTGGTACAAATCCAATTCACCTACATATAATAATGATCGTCGACCGGTGATTGTAATAATTCAACAAAAACAGCAGCAGCAACAGAAAAAGTGATGTACAAAACAGACTATCGAAACGAAACATTTTGTAAACGAGTAGTGAGAGAATATTTGAAAGTGAAATGTAAATGAACCCCCACGAGTGATTGACATGATATCAACAACACAAAATGTTTTCAATCAACAGCGGTGATGATATCATTTATTATTATCAACCGTGTGGTGAGGCCAAAAACTGGCTGGGAACAACGAAAGAGAATACAATGTGAAAAATGTGCTTAAAATGTTTATATAGTTATTTGGATACAAACAATGCGACATGCATATCAAAGTGTATGCGAGGTTGATGGCTGCCACCGAATAGACTAAACACTGACGAAGCAATCAAAAAGAGAAGAAAAATAATAATAATTTTCCAACCCCAAACATTTCGATGACTAGACCAAAAAGTTGTAAATAATTTTAACAGAAAAAGAAGAGAAACAAAAACAATTCTTATGCACATAATTTGGTTCAGTTCGAAATGACACATTTTTAAATGTGTGTACGGAAATGCGTTACTCACAATAATTATAAAATTTAAAATAATAAAAATAAAATAAACAAGAAATGAAATAATAACAACCGACGAAAATAATAATGAAATAAAACAGTCAACAAACACCAGCATCAACAGAGGCAGCAGCACAAGTGTATTGTGAGAAAGATTATTCGGACCGGAAAGTAATATATATATACACATACACGAAGACAGACACAAAAGGAAATCATGTGAGTATTTATCACACCTGTTAAAGATGCAATGATCGTCTTCTTTTGCGTATACACTGTACGTTACACACTGCACATACTTTGTAGATATTCTGCTAATTACTGGCACAAATATACGCTGTGTCCCCATTACGGCATGTTTCTTTTTTTTTCATGAATGACAGTTGAGTTTTCTTTTCTTTTTTCGGCTGGTATGTATGCTATTGGTTTTTTTTCCTCGTTGTTATATCTGCGTGTGCAAGAGATAAGAGACGAAGATGCATCGAACAATTCCATTCCGCCAAAACTATTTGGAATGAACACATATGCAGGTTCATCAACACACACAGACATATGAGCGTGCGCATCGCTTACGTGCGATATTGTGCAGTGCATGCGCTAACCGTTATGCTACACTCACACCAGAAATTTCAACGTCGAATTTTCGAATTCTTCATACTTATTTCTCTCGATTATAATCGGTTGAAGATGCACCTTCGAAAGACATCCAGTTGAAAAAACCATCTCTGTTTCTTCATTGAACATTCTTCACTGAGTGTTGGATGGTATTTATGTGGTAGCGCGATAAACGATTATCGCCTGAAATACACTCTATTTGGCACACACACACACACACACATCTCTCTATCTATTTCAAACCATCATAACAATAAATCGATGTTAATAATGCACAATTTAATATCTATTACATACACTATTTGCCGTGTATTTCTGTCTTTCTTTTTATCACGATCAAAGCGACTTCCTCCAAAATAACAGCTTATGATCGGTTTAACCAGCTTATTTTCTCCTCATTTCTTGATTCGTTCGCTAAATTGGTCGGAAACGGAAGTGTTTTTATTTCGTTGCATTTTGGATTTTAATTTTTCTTCATTTTTTTGCATTGCTTCAAGATGATTTTCTCAATGGTTCTAACCGTTTTAAATCAGTATGAAAATAGAATGAGTTGTTGTTTTTAAAATGCATTAAAATCGAATAACAATAAAAGTCGTCATGGAATTGGCCAAAACTGATGATTTAATTGAGCATTTTGATTTGGGTTTTGCAGAATGGATGGCCTAAGAGCAGCTGATCTACTGCAATTATTGCAGGAGCGTTTCGTATTATTGACAGGTGGTCGCGATCAACGAGGCGCTGCAATACTCAGTTTTCCAGCCACACCGCGACGCGATCGAGCCAAACCAGATGATATTCGACGCTTACTCACCTATTTGTTCACATTACCCAGGTACGAATGAAAAACGGTGTGAAAACACACACACATTTTTCTCGCAAACATCATTTTAACGTGAATATTTTCAAGTGTCACTTCTTTTTCGTTGTTCATTTAAAATCAATTGAATTTTGTGTTCATTTGCCATTTTGTCTCTTCCAAAATTTGCCCCAAAACCAGTGAATCGGCCAAAGCACTTCGTTTCACAATTTTAATCGATATGCGCGGCAACAGCAATAACATGAGCACTGTCAAAGCGATACTGAAAATTTTACAGGAGCACTTTTGTTCCGTTGTACATAGTGTTGTGATCATAAAACCAGACAATTTCTGGCAAAAGCAACGTGCATCAATTTCTAGTCACAAATATAAATTTGAAACGAATACCATATCGCTAGAAGGTTTACATAAATTGATTGACGTCAGCCAATTGACCACGGAATTTGATGGTACACTCACATACGATCACAATCAATGGATCGAAATTCGAATGGCACTGGAAGAGTTTCTCTGGCCAATTGGTGATATGTTGGACCGCATCGAAGACTTACAAGAGGATATATCACGTAGTGACTTTGCCGAAGATGTAAATGGTGCCAAGCATGGCATCGAACATCACAACGATATGAAGAAGAAAATACTCAAATTGCCAATTGAAGAATTGGATTTGCAAGGGCAAAAACTGTTGACCAAATTGAATGCGGATTCGAATCGGCAAGAGCACCATGCATCACATTCATCGCAGAAGAATCATGCGCAAGTGCCAAGCAATCCAGATATGGCAGCGATATTTCAACAAGTGCTACAGCAATTGGACTCCGTGCATAAGGGCCAACAGCACTTGTTGACCGTGTGGAATCATAAAAAGATTAAATTGGATCAATGCTTTCAATTGCGGCTATTTGAACAAGACTGTGAGAAAATGTTTGACTGGATACTACATAACCGTGATGTGTTTCAGATGAGCTACGTTGAAATTGGCCACAATTATTCGCTGGCAAAAAATTTACAAGACGAACACCAAAAATTTGCAATGGCATCCATGAATGTTGGTGTAAACATCAATCGCATACTAGCCGTGGCCGCACGGTTAATTGAAGGTAGGATTTTTAAGTGTTTTTCTTCTGCAAATTTTAAAAACGAAATGAAAAAAGGATTATCACACATTTATTTTAAAAATCAAATTAGGCAACCACTATGCAGCTCAACATATTCGAACGGTGGCAAGTCGCCTGGATCGAACGTGGAAAGAATTTGCAGCTGGACTTGACGAACGAACATCAGTATTAGGATTAAGTGTATTATTTCATCATAAGGCCGAACAGTATTGTGATAGTGTAGCATCATGGGCAGCTGCATGTGAGGCAACTCAACCACCACCCTCCGAAATACAAAGCCTCGAAACGGCAATACGAACACATCAATCGTTATACGAGGCAATGTGTCAAGCATATACTGAGGTAAAGACCATTCATAATCGGCTTAATTATGCCATATTCACGCGCAATCATAGCTCGATTTTGAACAAAATATCGAAATTTGGAAATCGTTTCAAATTTGAAAGAAAAAATCGATCGCAATATTCAATCAAAGGCGTTTCTTTCGTCTACAAT
This sequence comes from Sitodiplosis mosellana, assembly GCF_009176505.1. Lineage (NCBI taxonomy): Eukaryota > Metazoa > Arthropoda > Insecta > Diptera > Cecidomyiidae > Sitodiplosis > Sitodiplosis mosellana. The sequence continues at coordinate 2,596,929 of NW_022601438.1, read as the reverse complement.
ATTTTTCTCTCCATTTTTTAGTTTTTTCATTCACTTTTTTTTTTTAATTTCGTTCCTAATTTTGTTTTTAATTTTGCATTTGTACGGTTATCCGTTTCTAGGTGTATAATGCCTATCAAACGTTGCTAAAAGGCTTAGCATCGATGTTGCAAGTATTTCATGGATTTTCAAAGAATATCTCAATTGAACCAAAAGAATCATCGCACCTGGAAACTGAAAATGATGATGAATCAAATGTACAACTTGAAGATAAATTTTCTTGTTTTACTTTTTTTCTCTGCTAGCTTAAAATTTTGTTCTATTCAAAATTTATGTGGGTTTTTCGTCCTGGTTTTTTTTTTCTTTCTACTCATTGCTTTTTTTGTACATATGTTTCACCTTTTCAAATGCTCCTTTGACTGTTCCCTATTAGTTTTTGTTTTGTTTGGTAATTCCATTTGGGTTTTGGTCTATTCAAAAAGAAAAACGAAATTTCATTTCGAAAACAACAACAAACATGAATAATTCCGTCTCCATGAAAATGCACTTCTAAACTGTCTAATAAGTCACTTTGCTTCGAACTATTTTCTTGCTAAGATTTTAACGGATTCAAATTAAATTGCATTTTATAGGTTCACTCGACGAGTAAGAAACTTCTTTATCAGTTGGATCATTTGGTGCGAGTGTGCAATCAACCTCCGCCACCAGGCGTCCCAGATCATCGCAAACATGTAATTTATTTTTCAATTTATTCCGATCGAATTGCGTGTTTTTTTTTTTACCAACAATATTCTTTTCTCCTTCATTATTCAATAATCAGGATAACGGTGTGAATCGAGTGGAGCGTGCCAATCCGGCAGCTGATTACAGGTAACATTTATATAATGCTTTCTACCGTTAAATTAAGTAATCCTTTTGCCCACTTCAGTGGTGCATTTGACCATTAATTCACATACAATCCCGTCCGAATCGGATAAAATTCGGGTATCATCCAACTGTACGCTACACTCGAATCACATCCATTTGTGACGGTAATAACATTAAAATGTGTATGCAAATACACGATGTAATACGGGTTAAGCCCGTAGGTAAGTTGTTGTATGTAAGATTTTCTCAGTCAGTTGGTCAATTTCGATATCCACACCAATATTTACCAAAGTCATAAATGGACCTAGTTCAAGTGAAGCGTACAGTTGGATGATACTCGAGGTGGGTCCATTTATGACGTTGAAATTCGTAGTAACTGTAGTCAAATTAACTCCCAAATTTTACTTTAAATGTTCACCCTAATATAACCTTGTTTCACACGTGATTTGTTATTTTGTTACAATTGATTCATAATCGTTTTTATATCTTTCTAATTGATTTGTTTTTACCGTTTTTTTCTATTTCCATCATCGTGACGTTAAAAATGACTGAAACTATACACAAATGCGGGCCTTAATTCGACCGTTTACATACGCTTGGTAATGGATGTATTTGCGTTAACAAATGTTTCTTGGGCTTATAGTGAAGGTGCTTCACATGTCTTGGCCGTTATTCACGAAATCCTTGGTCATCATCGATCGCTCGAAAATAAGTGGCATGCCGAAAAGGTTCGACTGCACCAAACGTTAGCGCTACGCTTATTCCAAGAAGATGTGAAACAAGTGTTAGACTGGCTGGCCAACCATGGCGAAGTGTTTTTGAGCAAAAATACGGGCATTGGCAAGAATTTGCAAAAAGCACGAGTATATCAAAAGAGCCACGAGCACTTTGAGAATGTTGCGCAAAATACGTACAGCAATGCGGATAAACTATTATCGGCGGCAGAAGATTTGGCTCGGTCGGGTGAAGTCGATGCCAATGAAATATTTTCCGTAGCGCGTGAATTGGAATTGCATGTCGCCTCGTTTGCCAATCGAGTTGAACAACGTCGCCGTCGTTTGGATATGGCAGTGTTGTTCTATACGCACGAGAAGGAGGTATCGAATTGGGTTGCACAATTGCGACAAGAAATCAGTTCTGACGATACATTGCTGTCGCAGGAGAATTTAGAGGGGACCGAACGATTGTTGCAACAGTGCCAGGATCAACAAGATAGCACATTGAACGGATGCCTACAGACGATTGCACAGGGTGAAGCGCTGCTGCAAGAGATTCGTTCCATGAGCGACATGGACTCAACGGGATCAATTCAAGCCCTTGAAATTGCCATTGAAAATTTATCAAAGCAAAAAATTGAATTGGACGAACTGTGGACAGCACGAAAATATCGACTTGACTACTATTTGCGATTGCGATACTTTGAACGTGATGCCCTAGAAGTGTCATCACAGTTGGAAATGTGGGCAGAAGAGTTGCGTCACACGGAACTATCACGTGACTATGCAAAAGCTGAACAGTTTCTGCGGCTTCACAACGAATCCGTTACACAGATGCAAAATACAACGTATGAAGTAGTGCAACAAGGTCAAGATTTGGTTGCATTATTTGAGGGCGCCGGTTTCATTGCAATGGCAGATAGTACACACAATGCACAGACACGCATCCAACATTTGCTGGAATTTCTCAATGACCGTGAACTCGATCTCGAGGAATTGGCCGAAGTGAAGAAAGTGAAGCTGGAGCAAGCGGTTCAATTGTGTCAATTCCAAAATGATGCAAACCAAGTGATATCTTGGATACGAAATGGTGAAGCAATGCTCATAGCCAGTTTCAGTACGCCGAATTCATTGCAAGAGGCCGAACAATTGCGTAAAGAACACGAACAATTTCAAGTGGCCGTGGAAAAGACGCATACGTCAGCCGTTCAGGTAAAATATCGTGCCGATGCTTTAATCAGTGCCAACCATTATGATCCGCAAAGTATTCGTGACATCGCCGAAGAGGTGACAAAGAAATGGCAACAGTTAGTTACATGTGCTGAAGAGCGACACAAACTGGTCACCGCTTCAATGAATTTTTATAAAACAGCCGAACAGGTGTGCAGTGTGCTAGATAGTTTGGACCGAGAGTATCGGCGTGACGAGGACTGGTGCGGTGGTGGCGGTTCACCAGACAAACCACAAACCATTGTACAATTGATTACAAAGCATCAAGAGCAGAAAGAAGCATTTTTGAAGGCTTGTACATTGGCACGTCGAACAGCCGAAACATTCCTAAAATATACGACACGTTCGCTGCAATACTACGAATACCATCAGCATGGAAGCTGTGAGGCTCGTGTTAAATCGATACTCGACAAGCTTTTGGCACAGGAAAATCAAGTGCTTGAATATTGGACCACGCGCAAAAAGCGTTTGGATCAATGCCAACAGTTTGTGCTGTTTGAACGTTCGGCCAAACAGGCGATCGAATGGATTCACAATACGGGCGAAGCGTATCTATCATCTCGCACGAATGCAATTGGCAAAAGCCGTGACGAAACGGAGAGTTTGCTGCGTGAACACAATGAATTCAAGGGCACGGCAAAGGAGACACGTGAACGCGTCAAATTGCTGATCCAATTGGCCGATAGTTTGGTTGAGAAAGGTCATGCACATGCCAGTGCAATAAAACAATGGGTTGCGGCCGTTGACAATCGATACAAAGATTTCAGCAATCGCATGGATACATACCGTGAGCAATTGGAAAAATCATTGGGTTTACCAGTTGCTCAAGACGAAACAACGTCCACGTCATCACTATCGTCGGCTGGTACGGCTGGCGATCGACATTCAGACCCATCGCTTGAGGCAAAACTCAATGCAACGGCCGCTTCGAAGGAGCTCAACGAAGAAAAACGTAAATCGGCCCGTCGCAAGGAGTTTATTATGGCTGAACTGTTGCAAACCGAACGTACTTATGTGAAAGACTTGGAAACATGCATTCGATGCTTTTTGCATGAAATGCGAAACGGGCAAAATGTACCGGCTGCCTTGGTGGGTAAAGAGGACACTCTGTTCGCAAACATTGAGGCGATTCATGAATTCCATGAGAAAATCTTTTTGCGCGAATTGGAAAAATATGAAACGATGCCCGAAGATGTGGGCCATTGTTTCGTTACATGGGCAACGAAATTCGATATGTACGTGAAGTATTGCAAAAATAAGCCACAATCGAACAATTTAATGGTTCAACACAGTGGCACTTATTTCGAAGATCAGCAGCGCAAACATAAAGTGGAACATCCCTTGGCCGCATATTTGATAAAACCAGTGCAACGAATTACTAAGTATCAGCTTCTATTAAAGGACCTGCAGTCATGCTGTGATGAGGGCCAGGGTGAAATTCGAGTAAGTGCAATCAAATGGTTTCCTCTTTTTCGCGAATTACGTTTTGCCATTTTAAAAATTTCAATCAAAAAGATCAAACGATTTAAAAATGAAAGTGTCTTCGTTAAGACTATGCGGTTTTGCTTTCAAAAAGGAAATTAACGTTTTTTTAAACCAAAAACCGAGTCGATAATTATCAGAATTCATTTTCATGTCATGACATAAACTAAATGATTCATTTTTCTGTTTTGTTTCTGTTTTTCCGTTCAACAGGACGGTTTGGAGGTGATGTTGAATGTGCCGAAAAAGGCAAACGATGCAATGCATTTGTCACACCTTGAACAATGTGATATTCCCATCGATAATTTGGGTGAAGTAGTGTTGCAAGACTCATTTTTGGTAATGGAAAACAAGCAGCTTATTCGCAAGGGACGTGAACGTCGCGTGTTTCTATTTGAATTGTATTTACTATTTGCTAAAGAGGTCAAAGACTCAAACGGAACCAATAAATATCATTTCAAGCATAAAGTGATGACATCAGAGCTCGGTGTCACCGAGCACATTGAAGGTGACGAGTGCAAGTTTGCCGTTTGGACGGGACGGGCGCCGATGATGTCAGACTATCGCATTGTTTTGAAAGCCAATAATTTAGAAACGAAACAAATTTGGGTGAAAAAGCTACGTGAAGTCATTCAAGAGACATACTTCTCGGGCGCATCGTTAACATTACCAAAATCGCCAGCGAAAACCAATAAAGTGACCGCATCGTCACAACGATCATCAAAAGATATGGAAGATACGCTGTGTGAAAATGATCATGATGGAAGTTCATTGGCTAGCTTTGGATCGGGCAATACAACTGACAGTGATAAGGTAAGTTTCCGTTTGCATTGTTTGTTTGTCATAAGTGAAATAAGATAACTGTGGCTCTTCAACTGAATTCACTTCAATCTAAACGCATTATATTCATTAGGCAAATTAGTTCCGGCTCTGTTACTAATTCCCTATTGAAATGAGCTTTTAAGCTTGAAAATAGCAGAAAATAAATGGTTTTTTTTTTGTTAAAAGCTTCAAAAGAAACTTTTGGAAAACGGCAAAATTTATTGGGCGCGTGCTCGTAAAAAGAAAGTCATACGAAAGTGAAGCAAAAAAAAAATCAATTGGTAGTCCAACATCTTTCTCCCTTTCTCAGTGTCGGGCAGTTTTGCATCCGTTGCCCAACCAAATATGTTTATTCGATAATCAATTACGATGTGTTTGTGTTGGAGAAGTCTCTAACATTTTCCACTAGATAACCGAATCCTTGCACAAACACACATTCGCTGACAAATGACTAAACACAAAATGTGTATGGTGTATAAATGTCAGGGAAAGAAAAATGTGACGCAAGCGCAATATTCTTCAATTTCATTCCGAATAAATTCACTTTCTCTCCCTCTCTCTCCCAAAATAAGAACGGCTAAGCTTTCACCCATTCTAACATACAGAAAAGAGTCGCGGTTTTGTTTCTCCCTCCACTCTCTTGCATTGAGTTTAACTTTCCACATACAATGTAATGTTTTACAAAAAAAAAAACGCAATGGCTTACAAGAGGCCGTACAACAATTCATTCAATAATTAGGATTTCCGTTATGTGTGTGCGTTTTTTGCATGCCCCGTTACTCTGTCAAAATGTTCAAACTGTAAAATACTATGTAAAACAATATCATTTACGTTTGATTTGATCGCGTGACCTTTTTCCCTGGACTAATCCAAAAAAAATCTTTCTCGCTTTGCTCTTTCTCCTTGCTTCGGTATCGTTGAGCGAATCATTTCGCAAATGCGCTTTTTTCGTTCCGTTCACAACACGCTCGGTACTAGTAATAAATTGCAGGTTAGCAGTAATTGCGTTCAAAATGTATAATTGAATACAAAGTCTTCGCTCGTTTTCCCTTTGAAGTGTAAACTTGAAGCTTGAGCATAATGACACTTTGCATGTTCTTATCACTGCAATGTACATTTTCACCATTTGTATGGTGTGTGTTTGTGTGTGTGTATGTATGTGAGCCGCATTGAAAATCGTTAAGCACACTATAAATGGCATATATAGACAAGCTTGTCAAAACGATTGAGCTTTTTTTGCTCCTTATCTTGCTTGTGTGTTTGTTTCGTTGTTCCGTCCTAAAAAGACGGAGGTTTTGGTTTTCTGTCAACGATGCTGTCTGTGTGTTATCGTATCGATGTATTTATCAGATCATAGCCAATGTAGCAGCAACAACACAAACAACAGCCACAACAGCATCTATACTTCACTCTATTCCATTTTGCGTTGTTCAGCTATGCTCTCTCCTCTATTGTGGTCTGTTCTGTTCAGTTCAGCTCTGATCTGATCGCCCGTTTCTCTCCCTCTCCCACTCTCTCTCACTCTTACTCTCTTTCTCCCTCTTTCTCTGTGACAATGTGTGAGTGAGTGCGCATATGACCTGTGTTCGAAATTATGTACGTATACCATTTTTCCCAAAGACTTTGGGTGTTGTGCCCATAAAATCGTACACGCAACGCGCGCGACGATACTCATATCTCGAATATGTGTTATATAACGCGAATGTGTATTTACACGAAAAGGACTACACCGCACACACAGCACACCGAAGAAGAAGTTGATGCACAAAGGGAAGAAAATACGTATTTGATCTCCCTTGGAACAGTCAGTCACTATTCAGAATCCGTGTGCGAAAAACCGTATTTTCTATCCTGAGCGAAAAAAACACACAAACAGAGTTTGATTTCGAATTGGATTTTTTTTTTTTGGGACCCAGAGAATACACACACCATCTTTTTTCGTTTGATTTTAATTCTTTTGTTCTCGGTTGCTGTTTTTTTTGGTTGTTCGAATTTTTCGTGTGATTGTTTTGCATTCCACACAAACATTTCGAAGGGTGATGGTCGAACGGGATGCAGACACACAAAATGTACACACGATATTCGTCGTCGTCGTCGACGTTGTGGTGCTGCACAACCCAAATCCGATTCTGGGCCCTCAGCAGCATAGTACAGTGAATTGTTTGTATCATCGTCAAGGCAGAGAAATTCGGCGTTGAATAATGTTCCATTCCGGGCCAAGAAAAACTTTATCACATGCCAAAACAAACACACATAATATTTCAATAAGTGTGTCTCTATCGCTGTCCGGCCCAGCGCTTACGCGCAAAGGAATCCGTACAAATGATATTTAAGTGAATTTCGGTTTTTGTTCTCGAGTGTATTCATGGTTTAAAAAAAATCGGAGCAAGGCAACCGAAATAATTGTTGAAATTGAAATTTTGTGATAATGTAATCAATAACTGGAATGGGCTAAGTCCGAATGGAATTTAATAATTGTTTTTATTTAAGTGTGAAATTAAATTACATCAGTGCTAAAAAAGAAACCCCCAAAAAGAGAAAAGAAAAATTAAGTACGTCATGGGAATTTGTTGAAAAGAAAAAAAAGAAAGAGAACCGCGTCAGACTGGTCAGCAATTTAAAACATTGATAATATCGTAAATTTTTAGGTATCAGTAGCAATTCAGGAGGCATTCGTAACATATCTCTCGCTTTTAACTGGAATACCAAACTTAACTCTCACCCTCTCCTCTATTCTCTCCCTATCTCCCTGCTTGCTTTTCTTCTATTTGCCGAAGCCAATATTTTATGACATTCATTAATTGAGTCGCAGTGCTAATAGTTTCAATCAGATGAACATCTTGTTTACGCATTTCTGAGAATCGTTGTTATTCATTGCGAAACTGCTTTTTTTTTGCTAACTGAAACATTTGGACCGGTGACAATAACAAAACTATTGGGCGACCACTCATCGATTGGCAGACGGTTCGAAGAAGAAGAAAAGAACCTATGGTAAAGTGCTTGCAATGAATACACACGCATTTGCTTACTTGAAATCGATTGCGGTATTATACTTCTCCCGCTCTCTCTGTCTCTCTCACGTTCTCACTGTGTCCTTATCGAATAAATCGTATGCTGAATCCTTTTTGGATATACAAAATAATTGCTATCTATGGTTTAAGCAGTTTCACTTGTTTGGATAACAACAATCGACGCCCATGCCTCATATGTCTGCAATGTTCAAAATTTCTCAGAAAATAGCTATTATTAACAACATCATTTGAGTGACACACACAGCTCGTACAACATCGAAATTTTAAGCTACGCATTCTTTAGACGAATTCTTTCAATTAACACCCGTCTTCATAACGATACGTTTAATGCTTTACTGGGTGAGAGAATACAAGACCGCAGACTGTCGCTTCGCTCCGCTCTGCGTTCTTGAAGCTTGTAAATTCCAGATGTGTTATTAATTTGATGTTTCACATCAAATTATTATCGTAAGCACTACATGGAATGTAGATTAAATCATAGTATACTTTTTTTTTCAACGGACGTAATATTTCCTGAAGACGACAAAGTTGACTGGGTGATGTTGGAAATGTCTGTTTCACAAGTTTTTGTTATAAATCATTTTAATATTATGGAAATAATTAAATAAATTCAAATGATGATATTGTATTCTTCAATTATTGTTTTAATGTACGTTCAATGTGAATGGTCATCGTACATTATTTCACATTGGCAACGAAAACAATGTAAATTTTTTTTTTTTAGTTATCTCAAAATTGAATTACATGAACATGATATCATTTCATTTTTGCAATTAGGCGTGATTGCTTCATTTGAAATAAAAAATACGGATATTAAAATGAATTAGTTTATCACAGTTTATCACTGCAGTAGCCTACATTCCATGTAGTGCTAAAAAGATTAAAATAACGATTACAAATCTCAAAAGATGATTTGTTGAAGTCATTTAAGAGCTTTAGTTAGCTCGTTCAAAACTTTTCACCAAGTTTTGATTAGTTAAATCATCAATTAAGAGAAAATTTCAGGCAATCTACGGGCAAAGTGATGAAGTTGCATAATTGAATGATGAAAAGTGGTGCAACGGGTTTTCGAGTGTGTATGTGCATGTGTACGTGGACGTCGACGTGTATGTATGTGTGTGCATGCCATATTTCAACACATCGATTTAAATCCTATCCATCACATGAATAACCAGGCATCATTGTTCTATTGAATTCATCTTCGAATCCGAATAGGTATTAATCGGATAATCTAAATAAGAATGCTTGAAGAAAAGACTGAGTCAAGATCCTTTGCGTAAATAAAATAAAAAGAGAAAAGTCGTCTTTCACTTGCATATCGCACCCCCTTCGTTCGTTTACTATAAATTAGATCAGATGGGCAGCAAGTGTAAGAGAAGCGCGACAGAGACGGATGACGGAGGGATTGAAAGAGGAAATAAAGGAAAAAAGCTCTTTATCAATACAATATTTGTTCTTGATTTTTTTTTTCTTGGGCTTTTTGCGCCGTTTGGCCATTATTATGAGCTGGGGCTGAACACGCTCGATAAAAATGGCAGTCTTCATGTCCAGTTTATTAGGTTTATTAGTATTATTCCGGTTCACTGAATTCGATATAAAGTGCTAGTTGGTCTATAATCATATAAGCACGTATATTTTGATTTTGCAGTATGCTGTATATATATATATCGGGAGCGGCAAGCGTACTGCTGCATCACACAGCTGCCCGGCTAGTGCCACACTTGTGCTCTTCGGTGTTTTTTTTTCTCCTATTCTCTCTCTTTCTCTCTATTATATTCATAGTCATTGAATTGAATATTGGCGATGATGGAGAGAAGACAAAAATGCCTCATCGCATATGAGCGATGTAGTGTTCAATGTGGGAAACGAACGTCAAATGGCCAACCAAGCAATATATATTCACATATTTGGTTTTTAGCACTACCTGGAATGTAGGCTACTGTAGTTGTTATTTTTTTTTCCCGGGAAAATTTTAAGAGTTTTTAGAACATTTTTTTTATTCATATTTGTTATTTCAAAAGAAGTAATCACGCCTAATTTCAAAAATGAAATAATATCATGTTCATGTAATTCAATTTTGAGATAACTCAAAAAAAAAAATTTTTACATTTTTTTCGTTGCCAATGTGAAATACAAGTAAGTACATTAAAACAATAATTGAAGAATACAATATCATCATGTTGATTATTTTTGACAATATTAAAATGATTTGCATACGATTAAAACTACATTCCATGTAGTGCTTACGATGATAATTTGATGTGAAACATCAAATTAATTAAACCCCTTAAATTTACAAGCTTCAGGAATGCAGAGCGGAGCGGAGCGAAGCGACGATCTGCGGTCTTGTTTTTTCTCTCTTCATAGAAGTAAATTAGTTGAAAGAAAAAGTGTGATGAAAACAGGCAGCTACAAAATTTTAGGTATCTGTGGAAAGTAAAACAGGAACATAGACAAAAAGAAGAAAATTATGGGCATAAATCATGGTTGTTTGGGGGAAAAAAATCATATATGCATATATACATATTCATTTGCATCGCTTCAGCAGCGCATTGATACGCACAAACAGACAAAACCAGATTACATAATTACAAAAACATTGTGTAAAAATAAAATCCGGACCAATTCTAGCAGTAGCAACAACAACAATAACAAGGAAAAGAGAAACTATTGTATCGAAGTTTTGCGGTGCATTGAAATTATGATTGAAAATAGAAAGCTTCGAAAGCGTATACACCTTTTTTTCCTCATTCTATACGTGAGTGAGAGTGTGAGTGTAAGCGCGTGTGTGTACTTTGGGCAAAGAGAGAAAAAAATTGCTTTTTATTGAACTCGAATCGACTTATAGCGACTGTTCTTTATTCAAAATGGGGACTTATTTTTAGTATTATAATAACCTATTTGGAAAATAATTGGAATTTATCCGTGTGTTGTTCAGTCAGTCATTGAGTTTGTTGTGTGTGGTTTTTTCTGCGTTGTTTCCACTGATTACATCATCGAGTTATTTTGCGTGATCGATATTCACACACAATGGCCCAGTTCAAAACCCCAGCGCAAAATCGAATAATTGAGAAGACTCTTTCAGCTCTCGTCGCTTTCCCTCTCTCTATTTATCCAAATTATATAGATATTAATGGAATTCCAAGTAACGCGAGCCTCGTTTCGAAAACTGAATGCATCTTTCATTGCTCTGATACATTGAAAATTGTGTCAAAACCTTCGAATTATTATATTTAAAAACGAACATTTACGATAACTGTTTTTTTTTCTGTTCGGAATTTCTCTCAGCACAGGAAATATCTCCTTGATATACACATACAGACCGAAATCAAATAGAGGGAAAATGTGTCTGTTTAGTGAGTGAACGATATGAATACGTCCATTAAATTTATAAACACTTAATCCAAAATGGACTTTCGATGTCCGTATGGCAACATGGTTCAAGTCACGCATCATATTTATCATCTATTCTTCAATCAATTTTATTCCGCTTAAATAAAAGTACAAAGAATCATCAAAAATAGATTCAAATACTGTTTATGACCAAAGCCACAAGAGAACATACATACACACACCACATATAAAAACACGATAGTACAAACAACAATGGAATCGTTTCTAAAATTAAACATAATCTGCACCGATTCTCCATATCATTAACTATACAATATAATTTGAGACGTTTCAAATATCGAATAATTTTCCGGAGGCCCAACGGAAGCTGTTTCTTATCTATCGAGCAAGGAAAAGTGAAAGAGGGATGCTAATGAATTAATGTATATTCGGATGAGATGAGCGAACCAAACGAAAACAGTTTGGTTGTCGAAAAATCATCGACAAAGCAAAATCAATATCACAATCCACGGTGTTCGGTATTTTTCAAAAACGGAGAAAGTCCATACACAAAATAAATAGTTAATAATGGAGTGAGAATGAAAGTCAATGCGCTTCCAATACAACAAGCGCACAGCTTTAACACGTTCATAAAATAAAGACACCCTGTACACAGAGATAATATAGAGAGGATAAAAACTATTTGAACGGAAAATATCGTTGTCCGCTGTCGACGTCATTGTAACGAACAATCATAAAACAATACAAAACCAGAAAAAAACAATATTCGACGAGTATATCAATACACGTATCAAATAGTTTGTGATAGCGACCGAAGTGTAATATATCGATGTCAAATGAGAATTGGTCGTGTATCGGAGCGCTTCGAAAGATAATCCCACTAAAAATGGGTACCAACAAGTTTTGAGCACAAGTTTTGTTGGCATCGTTATTGTTTTTGGTTTCGATAGAAAAACGAATTGGAAGTACGCGCGTGCAGCGGCAACGACGACGACAAACGGTGGCCAAAGTGAATTGTAATTATAACAATTTTAATTAAAATAACAATGAGTAATAGCAATACGCCACAGCCACAGGGCTTGTTGCCCACCAAATCGCAGAAAAGTCGACGAAAAATTTCATTGCCTTGGTTTCGCCAGAATAGTGTGTCGAATCCACGCGCAGCTCTATCTCGTCAGCACACCATTGATTCGCCTGGCTCATTTCGATTCTTTCGTCAACCGTCCACCAACTATCAAAACCAGGTCATTTTACCCTATCTTTTATTTTCCTGTATATTTGATAAAACTTCGATTTTGTTTTTTTGTTTTGTGTTTGGTTTCGCTCTCTTTCGCATCGGTCATATACGGCGTAAAAATTAAACTCAAAACAACAAAAACGGCTACAAGAATTTAGAGATTAGATAATGAAAATCTTAAATTTCACACCAACTGATAAAATAAATCGAAATATCGAAGAGCCACAGTTTGTTTGTAGAATTTCGAATTATTTGTTTTTTTCTATCTCTCTCTTCTTACTAGACTTTTGACTAACAAAATTCCCAATTGTTGTTTTCACAATTCACTATATAGGCTGGAGGCAATGTAGAAATGACATGGGTTCTAACGGACTATACCGCAACACCGGGCACCAATGAAGTGTCTGTGACAAAAGGACAACAAGTTGAAATTATTGAAACGGTATGCAATGGATCCCCCGACTTTTGCTTGGTCCGTTTGAATATACACAGCGGAAGTGCAGCCGATGGCAGTGGCACAATCGAAGGAATCGTTCCAATTGCTGTGCTTAAACTTGCACCATTCATTAAAAGTGGTCATCGGAAAGTAGGAGATGACAACAAAGAATCAAATGATAACAATGGTAAGTTCAATTTTTTATAGTTCTGTTTATGTCGATTCCTGACAGAGGAAACAAAAACCAAATCGAATTCCGAAACAATTTCGGAGAATCATTCGTTTGCATTCATGTTTTAGTTCAATGGAATGGTTCAATTCAAAGGAATGTGACGTTGAAATGCGAGAAAAACTCACACAATATCATACATGTTTGATCATACCGATTCGTTTGTTTGTTTTATTTTGCACATTTGTCACTCATATATATGACCGACCGAGAAGTAGCTGTATCAAAATGAAAAAAGACTATACTATAAATAACAATTCAAAAGAGAGAAAAACAAAATGAAATACGGCTTTGTGGTGTGAACTGCCGAGAGGCGCCTTTTCAATGAAAAGAAATGTGTGAGTGACAGCAAGACAATTGTCAACATCACAGAGAAGGGAAGAGAGTGAGGTTTTCAAAGCCAATTTCCTTTTCCGACCACTTTTAATTGCATTTCAATGGCCACAATTGTATATATATATATATAAATATGCTACACACGGGCTCCTCTCACTCGCTCGCGCACACTTCATCTTATTTACATGCAATGAGACATCTGTCCGGATGAATGATAGAAATTCGAAAGTGCCTACATTTATGAAACAGCAATGAATTTAATTTATGATCGTCCAAAGAGAAGAAGGCGCTAGAATGCAGTCAGCTGCAAAACAAGCGAAGAAGAAGGAGAAACAACGGCATACCAACAAACAATTGAAGAGATAAGAGAATTTGGCGTCGCGCTTACTTATGCAATATACAATTTTCACGCTAAGTAGCTCGAGCTAAGAAATGTCGCTTCGAATATTTTTCTTTCTCTCTTTCCCCTTCATCTCGTTTACAGTGTGTTCTGTTTATCGTATTTGATGTGGTGGTGGTAGTAGGCAAAGCTACTTGAATATAAAAGGATTTTTATGACTTATCTTGTAGTAAGAACACATTCGCACGAATGACAAACAAACGAATATGAGCATTTTGGTCTCTTCGGAATGTGTGTGTGTGTGTGTGTGTGAATAAAACACATATTACTGTTTAATTTAGACGCATATACTTGTCCCCCATAACGCGATCGCCACAAAAAAAATTTTTTATATTCATATTGACGCAGATTGTTTTTGTTCGTTATGAGAGAGAGAGAGAGAGAGAGAGAGAGAGAGAGAGAGAGAGAGAGAGAGAGAGAGAGAGAGAGAGAGAGAGAGAGAGAAAAGTTGGTCTCGTGAAAATGAATCTGTTGTTCATTTGCAAAGAGTTGTCGAGAGAGTGAAAAAAAACGATGTGAAAATCTCAAATGCTGGAGATATAAAATGTTGACACGAAAATAGTTTGTCGTCACCGAAAAATGAAATGCCACAAAGTACGTTTTATTTTACCCTACCCTGAAAGCCCTATTTTTGACAGTTTTTTTTACTGTTCACGTTGTTAACTGTATGTTTAAATACACATATTTTTCATGTGAAAAAGAGATACGAACGAGATCGCAGTACGAATAGTAGCAGTATAGAGGAGAAGTGAAAATAAGCGTCGTGCTCTCTTTATCTCTCTCTTAGAGAACAAAAAACAGAGTCCGAAGAGTGGGCGAATGAAAAGCAATGATACGAATTGGAACATACGAATCGTGAGCAAAACAAAGCGAGCAAGCAAGCACACAGATTCTTTTTTTTCTCGTTGTTATGTGTTGTTGTTGGATATAATATTCGTTTTGGTTCGTGTGTGCTTTGGCGTTCTTATGTTTGTATCTATATCTCAATCGTTGGTCTGCTCGAGTGTAATTTGATAGTCGCCTGTTTATTTTCGATTGTTAGTACGCGCGCACAGAGCAGAAAAGAAGATTTTTTTTCTTCGATTCTATAGTAATATCACACACAGTCTCTTTTTTCTCTCCTTGTAAGACAACTCGTGAAAAATCACACCGAACAAAACACATATTCAAGCTCTGACAGCATCAACTTACATTATTTTTTTTCCATTGAGTAACACGTCTAAGTTGCAATTGGGCTATTTTTTCACGATTTCGTTCAAAGGGAAAACAAAGTGTGTGTTGTGAAAATGACATCAACTTAAATTGAATTTTGATCGAATGTGTCTCTTTCGTTTTGTGATTGGACTTCATGCACTTGTACAAACGTTATGCAATTTTTGAAGTGCGCTCTCTTCAACATCGACTGTGACATTCTTTTTGCGAATGAATTAATTCTCGACGCAACTGAAGATTTGGAAGTGAACGAATTTTGATCGCATCAAACGAATAGAAAATAACGACCAAACGTGTGTGATGTAGTGAAACTGAAACACAAATCCAGCTTCATAAAGTATACGCAACGAAATCAAAAATAGGAACAAAAACAAACAGTTGGAATTATTATCAAACATTTTTTGAAAAGAAAGAAAAAAAAAACAAAGGGAATCTTGTGAAAAAGTAGTTCCAAAACTGATTCAAATAGAAGATTTAAATGAAATCGGACTGACCAAGTGTGTCACATCGAAACACGCATTGTATACGCTGCATAAATTGTGTGTGTGTGTGTGTGTGTCACCTACGGTGCCTTTGTTCTATCTGTCATGCATTCGATCCAAATAGCAACAAACATTTGGAGTAACAAATCACCGCGCAGCGCAATTTATAAGTAAAACGAGAAACAGAACACAAGCCCCGTGTGCGCGCGAGCGCTAGCTCAAAAATATCAGAACAAAACGATACCGAATTAAATAAAAACAGCCAACAACAACATCAGCAATAACCACAACGAATTTTAAAAGAGAAAATGATTGATGTGCAAATTAAATTGCAACGAGAGATACACAAAGAGAAAAAAGCCAGCAAATACAGCACACTATCCGAATAGTTTGATGTAAATGATATATAAGTGCTCTCCACGCTCTCAATTGGATTATAAAGGAAACTAAAGCGAAATCGTGTACAAAGCTGCACCAAATACCAAACCAAAACGACAATAAGTGAATTAAAAAAAACTGAAAAGAGTCTTAAGCGCTCGAGAGAGAGAGAGGGAGAGAGGGAGAGAGAGAGAGATACAAAATCGAATTGATCGTAAATAGAAATTTCCGCTTGTTGGTGCGTGCTTGTATATGTGGAAATGAATGATTCACCTTTGTTTTTACGATTTTGATCGCGCCAACATTTTTTCTTTGTAATCTGTGTATGACGAGTGACAGAAGCAATGCGTACACTACGTGGAAAGTTGTGAATATGCCAAAAATAAAAAAAACAAATTGCATCGACTTAATTTGATGCATCTTGCGTACGTGCGCGTGAGTGTGTGTGTACACGTGCAGGAAGCGATTTTGATATTCTTTAAGGTTGTTCATGTGTTTGTTTTATAGATAGTGACTAAACACTTATTTTATTGAGAAAAAAAAAAGAAAAGCCGATAAGATTTCGATTGGCTTCAAACAGAATCAAACATAGAAGGGAATACAACAACGCGGTTCATTCCAAATCGAATAATGTTAGATGATTTATTTGCTTAAGTACACGATATTCGCATAGACATACGACAACTTCTCTTCACTTGAATTCAATTTCAAATGGCGACGTTTGATTCGGTTGAGGATGTGCGAGACAATGCATTTTACGATTCAAACACACTGAAAAAGAACAAACGAAAGCAAAAAACCAAAAGCTTGATTGTATCAACAACAAAAAGTGAACTAAACAGTGCAAATGCGGATAGTTTAAGTCTTAGTGCTAGTTGCGATAGTTCAACATTCGGTTTGCGACCTCGTTTTTCATTCCGAAAATTCGGTCGTGGCCGAAGCTCATCAAAATCCAGTTTACTCGACACCACCACCACCAATATTACCAATTCCAATTCAAATTCAACATCAAGCATTGATTGTACATCGAATCCAACATCACCATCATGTGATCCAAACTTCAAATGTCCTATTATAACTTACAATGATGGCGACGATGATTCACAACTAAGTCCGCAAATTGAAAGTAAGTGACGGAAGGATGCATTCAAAATTCAAAAGAATGATTTCCATTTGATAGTGGCCAATCGAAAGAAAAGAAAGGCGAGAAAAAACTCGCATTGGAATCATCATCAAAATGAAACTCTCAATTACAAATCTTCGAGATATTGAGTCAGCTAATTCATTGGTATAATGACCATGATACTTGAATTTTTGTTTTAAGTGCATTTTTTTATTGTACACATAAAAAAGTTGCTTTTATCGAACAAAGGAACTCCCAGCATGAATCAAATGAGTGTGTGAATCACAATCAAGACATTCTTTCAACGAGCGAATTAATCATATACTCAAAAGGATGCAAACCGAGAATGAATTTAAAAAAAAACCGAAACGAAAAAAAACTTTATACGAAAAAGAACGGTCTCGGGTGACCTTGTTACAATGTGTTGTGCGTTTGAGTTATATTATTTCGGTTGACAATATTCTTTCTTGTTATTCATTTAAAACGAATTCGGTGAATACGAGTCAATGGTTATTTGCAATTTTCAACAAATACTTTTATTATGAATAGGATGTGTTTGTTGCTTTTGCGATTTTTGTTGTTGTTGGAACTCATATATGGCATTGCACAGAACGTTTTTTTTCTCACATTTCATGCGTACTTCATATTATGTTTGTAAATTATGTCGGCTGACGCATTGATCAGTTGCCACATGAATTATCTCAATTCAAGCCATAATATCGCTGAGAGAGTTGAGATAAAATTACAAACGATAAAAATAATATTTTTATGTCATGAGAAAAATGTGTGAATTTTAAACTGAAATAACGATCACACATTGCATATGGAAGCCAACAGGCGCCTATTCCAAAACTATGTTGATGTTTTTTTTTTTTGGTTGAGATAATTTCGTAAATTTTTTTTTCAAAAAATTATTAATATACAGCGAAAAAGGAGAAAAAAAGCAGACTCTTACACACACTCACACAATGAGCAACAATGATGAGATTCAAGAGAGAACCGAGAGTTGTAAGAAAACAACGGTTAGCACAACAGAGAGATCTATTATAAATTCTGATTATTTATAGATCGAATTTTTAATGGAAATATTATATGTAGTCAACGTGTTGAATGTGTATAGATTTTTCGTGAGTAGCTGCTGACATACGAAAATAGAACATTTTATTTATATACATGTATCAAAATAATATCAATGTATAGTATAGGGTGAATATGGAATCGTGTGCCTAACATTTTGAGTGCGAACAAGGCAAATAACAAAGCATATATAGCCCCTTTTACACACACAAACTCACGTTTTTTTTTTTTTTATTGCATAGGCAAGAAACATTTTTCCGCCGTTGAATTGGACATGGTCGGGCTGTGGCTTTAAAAAATGATTGTAATTAAGGGATGTGCTGATTACAGTGTATAACATTGTATGAACTCAATCCGTCTTCGGTTTTTTGTTTTTCAAGCGAGGACAAAGTCTAGTTTACATTTTTTCCGAGCAAATAACAACGAACGATAATGTTGTGCGATTTCAACTAAAGAATTATTATTTTTGAACTTTGGAATATTCCACATGAATTTCGTTTTAAACGAAATAATAACGTCCCGTGTGCAAATAAAGTGACTGACAGTCACTCAGTTGTATGTAGCTGGCTAAGTTGATTGAATTCAAAAATGTTGTATAGAAACAATCACTTTTAGTTATTCTTTCAGCCAGTCGTCTAATTTCGGACTTTTGGCTACTAGATGACTATAACTGAAGTTGACTACAGTCGAATATTTTGTTTGAGATAATCACTTTTAGTCAGTGATAGTCAGCCAAAAAAGTCCGAAATTCGGCGGCTGGCTAGTCAGTCACAAAATTTTCACACGGGGTAATATGTGAGGCAAATTAATGATTATTACCCAAATCAAATTCGATTTCAACTTAAACTGTTTGTGACGCCATTTTTAACACATTTTCTTCGCTCCATTTTTCCTTTCGCAGATCTGACATTGTCGACAGAAAACGCAACCACAACAGCATCACCCATTAACAAACGAAGAGGTTTCAGCGGGTAAGTGTTTTTGGTTTGACATAATTGAAATTAGCCTAGAATAAACAAACTTCAATATATTTTCCCACCTTAAAACTACTTATGCCACATGTTTACTATACGTCTACATCTGATGAGTTTTTTCCCCTCTCTCTCTCTCTCTCTCTCTCTCTCTCCGTCTCACTGAAAATTACGCATTAAATTGGCCCATTAACAGGGGAATATTAAATTAAAAACCTAATCTATGTGTTTGAGCTCCTCTTCTTCAAACATTGGAATAGGCAATTTAGAACTATTTTATTATGGTTATAGCAACGGCAAACAGCTAATTTAAATTGAAGAGAGTATAAAATAGTATAAACAATGTTATTAGAATGTGCATGTGAAAAGTAACACATTATGAGCGCCGTGCGATACACGTTTATGAAGGTGTCAACGGCGCGTGTAACAACTCGACAAATGAAAATGTGTACCGAGGATGAATGAAATATATACGACGGGGGAAAAATAGGTGTCATTTCAACACATAATCAAACTGAATTCAATGAAAACTCCAACTTCCGAATGGAAAACTTTTTTTAAATTCAATCTAAACGTCAAATTATCATCAATTTGAATTGTGGCATTTAATTTACAATGGTGATTCTGAATTAACAAATCAAAACACGATGAAAAAAAAACCGTCGAGTGGATTAACGACACCAACTATTACGTAAACATAATTCAGAAAATAGCAGGAAGTTATTGTGCCTGAATGGCTAATTAATATATATAATCTGGAGATTCATGCCATTCAATGTGATTATGACATTCATTATGCCGGCGACTTTGCGATGCCTTTCGTTTACCATTGAAATTGGGAATCACATTACTATTACTATTTGTTATTAAACAAAATTGAAATGAAAGAGAAAACGTCAAACAGGATTGGATTATAAATATAATCAATCTAAGCGATAAATCTACTTCCAATTCCTAGCCAATGTCTTTACTATTGATCCATGTCAACCGTATTTAAATTTTGATTGTTTTCTGCCGTTTGTTCAAATGCAAACCCGATTTTAAACTACATGTGTATGTAAATTGAATTGTCCCATTTCATTTCATTTCATTTCATTTCATGGGTTTGAATTTTTATACAGCGAAGTGCAAACCTGATTGCGCTGACTCATTATTTTATACATTCTTTGAATGTTAGTGCTGTTTTTCTTTTTCTCCTTTTTTGGAATGAATGTCTTAGTTATCGCAACCGAGTGACAAATTGTAAAATCGATAAGAAATCGAATCGCTAATGTACAAAATCGGTATTTGCGTTTGAACAGTCAACAGAGCTGTTGTGTGTGTGTGTGTGTGTGCTGAATATATTTTTCTAACAATATTAATGGCTGATTGTATTTGCAATCGCTTTAAAGTTGGTCAAATAAGCCTCTTCACATCGTTAAGCACCCGACCGATATATGTATACGATATATAGGTGGCATAAGCATTGTGTGTGAGGTCGTACATTTAATGTGGCGCGAATTGGCGTATTTACAAGGCATACTTACGACTAATTTCCTTTTGTGGCAGATAAGAGTACTTTTCAAAAATGAGAACGGTTTAATGGTTTTCAACCAATTTCCAATGGGCATTGTCTGGGATCTGCCTTATTTGCACATGAAACCATGTCTTTCCGTCTCGTTCTCCCTCCTTTTATTCATGCGCAGTTCTTTTGTTGACATTCGGTTTGTTGATCTATCGCTTTGGGCGAACGTGCTTCGACGCCGATCGTCCGGTTTGAAAGCAAGAGAAAAAAAAACTTCACACATACAATCAGCATGTAGTTTCGATTTTTGTGTGAAATATATATATTTTTGCCATATAAAAATTGCATATTGTTGCTCTGACTTAGTGCTTTGAATGTTCTGTTCCGAGCAATTTTTTATCAGCAATTATGTGCTCAATTAAACATTTGTTTTGACGATCGGTTTTTTTTTCTTTCGCTGTGTTGAGTTGAGTCCATCGTATGAAAACAAAGTAGTTTCAGTTTGGCTCGCCGAATAATCGTATACACACATGCCTAAATGGGCAAGAGTGTGCGCGCAGAGGTTTCATTTGACAAAAGATATCATCGATCCATGTGAATTTTCGGCTCATAACCATTTAAAGCACTGAGTTCATTTGTTTTCCCGTCAAGAAATCGTTGAATTGATGCTAATTCATATAGCCTTAATGTGCAGCAAGTGGTTTTCATGTGTATGTTGCATTTGTTGCTACTGTTGCCGAAGGTATTGATAACTTAAATACAAATATTGCGATCAAATATATAAATTGTGCGTGTGAGTACTAGAGGAAGGGGGAAAACATTCAAGAGAAAAAGCTCTTTCGACGAAAAAGAAGGATTTGAAAAAAAAGGATTTCAAACGGAAATTCTTTAAGTTAGAACGTATCAACACCAAGTTTAATTGACGGCCTGAGAAGAAAAACCTTTTTTTCGGTTTTAGCGCTCGCAAATTTGCGGTTCGCCTTTTGACTAAAAAATTTCTGTGTTTGTGTTCTGCGCACAGGTTTTGTAGGAAAGGTTCTTCTTCTCAGGCCGTCAATTCGGAAAATCAAAATATAAAATGCTGGTTTTGAATTAAAAAAAAATTGACTTTGGTTTTCATCCGATAATAAGAAACCCATTAGAGCTTAACTTAAATTTACATCTCCAATTGTCAATGTAAATTTTTTTCTGTTCTTTTCTTTGCAGAAGAAAATGGTTACCGCCACCACTTCGGAAATTATCTCAGGGAAAAGTGGACAAAACGACAACATCCTCAGCATCGTCGGCGACGGCGGTGGCAACATCCTCATCATCGGCACCAAATGATCGGCCATTATTGAAGAAGAGTTCTGAAAAGGCCTTCAAATTGGCGGCAACTGTCACCGCTGAAGAGGAGCAACCATTAGCGCAGAAGACCAATATTAGTCGATTCCGTGACAAATCGAATGCCGATCAACATCACAAATCCGAACATGACCAGCAGCAACAGCTCCAGCAGAGTCACACCGCTGAAGCGGAAAATGAAGAAGAAGTCATATTACCACCACCAATGAAACCCATACACGATTCGCAAGCAATCATCAACAATGGACCAAATGTGGTAGCATCGTCGGTTGTTGAACAAAGCCCGTGCAAACGCGTAAGTATTTGTGCATCGAGTGCGTTTTGTCCCAAACGAATATTTATGTTCATTGTGGCAGGGGAAACAATTGTCGCTGTTTTCTTTTGATATTGAACAAAATGAATTTGGTGATGGGCAAATGGTAATAATTAGACAGCCCAATTATATATTGTGATGTCACACTTATGCAAAGTTCAGTGTAATGAACTTAATTTCGTCCAACATGATTCTCTCTCGTCTTATGCAACTTCCATAAAATGTTATATTTTGATTTCAACAAAACTTTGCCCAAATCAAACACAAATGAGCGTACGCATTCGAGCCGCTTTCAAAAATTTCTTTTTGGCTCTTAAATTATGTGTACTTTATCAGAAGTTAAAATAACAGAAAAACAAAATGTATCTATCGTCCACATTTGATTAAACATTCGCGTCCAAAAGTTGTAGAACGAAATGGATATGTTAGTGTTTCTGACTTTGTAATTTCGATTTGTCGTTTGTTTATGCACGAAAATCGTCTTTCGTTTCTGTTCACTTTTCTCGCAATTTTATTTCTTCTGGTGAAATGGTATGACCGGTTTGGTCATTATTTTTCTTTTCTATCTCGTTCTCGTACTTTGACTCTCACTTGTTCGTCATTGTGTTTGTTCTATGTAGCAGATTGTATCGCTTTAGAATTCAATCTGATTCATCATTCAAATGTGAAACTAAAAGTAACAACCTGTGTATATTTCTTACCTTTTTTTCTGTTTGTATGTTTCGAACCATGTTCGTGAGTTTCTATTTACTTATTTATGCATAAAATTGGTTGTAATTTAATTCATTTTCGTTCATGTGTCATACATCTCATATCAGGTATTATAATAGCTGAACCGGTCCCAAATCACCTGAATCTCATTTTGTACAATTCACACACAGAATTTATTTTGGGATTTAATTGAAATGTTGGCCCAGTTGCAATTGCCCCAGTTCAATTAAATCGCGTTCTCATTTCTCAACACATTGATTTTCGAATTTTGTAAATCACTTTGGTTTTTTTTTTCGTTTTGACTTCAAATTCAACATATCAAATCCACCGAAGGAACAAAGAAAAAAAACAGGGAACATGTAGTTTTTAGCAAAGAATTTGTTTTTTGGTCGTCGTTGTTATTGTTGTTGTTTTTCCTCTATTTGCAACAAAACAAATACACATATGTGATACTTCAACTAAAAATTAAAACCATACCATATTCTTCGTCTATAGACTTCTTCATTATCGTTGAAAACGCTGGAGGGAAATGCAACCACTGATTTAGAAGAAATTGAACAAATAGTTAAGGAGAAAATGGTACTTAGCGTATTTCATTCACTCATTACTTACTTTTAGACTTATTTGCTATTCATTAAACGCACACACACATTTCCTTTTATACACAGGCGAATTGTGATTGTTTTCACTGCCAGCGCCAATGTGGATGTGAATCACGCATACAAATTGGCTGAAAATATAGAAACTTACGTTGCAGAAAAAATGGTTGAAACAATCATGACTCGTCTGTATCGCACTGTAGAGTAGAGAATAAAAGTTTTTTCTTCATTTTTTGTTTGGTTTTTCCTCGTTTTTCTGGTTGGCTTTTGACAAAACAATCATAACAACACATCCACTCTTTGTACACCAATTCTTTCTTTGGTGAAAAGTGATGCAAATGCAAGACATTGTGATATGTGACCATAAAAAGACACCACTCACCCTCAAAATGAGCACTTTGGCGTTTGTACGTTTATTGTACGGCAGCCAATCAAATTGGCTGATAGCCCCAAGTAATAATTTCATTGAATTAATTATGCGGAGAGAGTGTGGATTGTCAGGAAATACAAGGACCATTGGATTTTATTGCATCAAACAGTGTCGGTCTTTTTATGAAATTATCTCAATGCCTTGCATTGATGAAGAGGAAGAGACCAGGAGATAGGAAGAGAGAGAGAGAGAGAGAGAGAGAGAGAGAGGGCGAACACACAATACTATTTCCGCTAATGTGGAAGCTGTTGTTGAATAGGAATCGCCATTTATGCGGTTATTCAAAGTATTTTTTTGTGTAATTTGCAAACATCTCGCTATCTCATCTCTACCTCTACCTACCTCACCCACTCCCTATCCCTGTCTCATTTATTTTCTCTCTTGTTTCCATTTTCATTTGCTTTCGTATAACTTTGTTTTCGTGTTATACTTTTTTTTCCTCTCTTCATTTCAATTTTCGAACGCATCAATTATTACATAACAAAGCAACATATATATATATATATATATATATATATATACCGTATACAGGAAAATTAATGTGATTGAAGAAGCGAAATAAGCGAAATGTCTAAAATCCACACAGAAATGAAAGACAACAAGAAATGTGGTCACGCAGTTTGGGTTGGGGTAAAGAGTCGATCACGATTCTACCATCGAAAAAAAGTAATGGTCGTCAAATTTGCAGAACGCTAAAACACTGTGTGATGGATTGTAAGCTTATTACGGATTTTCGATCAAACAAAGCATATTGGTTTGAAATGAACACTGAACTGAATTAGATAGATGTTGATTATCTGATATATATATTTTTTCTCGTGCATGCTGTGTGAGTGTATGTGATAAGTTTGTAACTTTTGCTGAAAGATGTGGAACAGTTTCGATGCGACCATTGACTTCCAAGAGCCACGCATTTGGTTGTCCTCCAAATCCATTCAGCAACTGTTTAATCATTCGTTTCGCATTACATTATTATATAGAATAAGTGATAGAAGCGCAAGTGGACGCTTGCTCCCCCCTCAGTATCACATACTCATATCATCACTTATTCTATAGAATTTCATTCAAAATGGACTTTTCTGATATTCTCTACGCTTGTAGAGTTTTTGTTTTGGAGAACTTTTGTTTGTTTTCCGGTCATTATCTTGAGTATTCGGCAGTTGTAGAGGGTTTTTTGTTTCACATTATTTTGTCACTCCACACGTATCAGCCATTGCTCGTAGCAATAAAAAAAAGCAAACAATTTAACTCTTCGCCTTCTTTTTTTGTCCGAATTGAAATATTCTGCATACGAAACAATAAGCTGACATAAGTAGTGTTAAATTATGTGAAGCAGAAGATATTTACAAATATTACCAATGCCATGAATTGAGAACTGTATCATCACGAACTGCCGACATGTGAGATGATGAGAATAATCAAATACCACAAATATAGTTTAACTGAAGTGCTGTTTAATTTTTTCTTCATTTTTTAAATGTCAAATACCGAGCACATTCACTTCAATTCGAGCTCAACGATAAACGGTGTTGCGAATTTTTATTTTATACATATAGTATACAATATACATATATATATACTATTCTCGGGGTCATGAAGTGGATGAACGCTAGACTGCATCTGCTTGAACGAATGGTGATAGCGCGCATAACTTTGAACTGCTTGAAACAAAATAGCGTGTAACACTGCAAAATTCGGTCGAATTGAAGTGAGTGGATTGGATGGTTGGAAGAGGGTGTCAAATGCTTTTTTTTAGTAGAATATTTATATTATATGTGTTGTGTGATTTTGCGAATATGCGATTTTAGTTGTGATTCTTTACTTATCATAAAATGTTTTGTTTCATTTACAAATAAAAACAAAAACAAAAATAAAAACAAAAACAGGAACAACATGAAAGTACAAAATTCAAACTTGCTAAAGCATCGAATGATGGCTCGGATTTTAATTCATCCACATCATCAGCCGTAGCAGGCAGTGCTAATGGCGATAACGACGACAATCTACAGGAGAATGACGTTGAAGTAGCTATGCGAAAGCGAATGTACGCACTCAAAGAGCTTGTTCATACGGAGGAAGCATATGTGCAGGATTTATCGCTCATTGTTGATGGTTACATACGCGAGATTCGTGATCCAGATAGTGACATTCCAATGCCAGATGATTTAAAGGGCGGCAAGGAGCGCATGGTATTTGGAAATGTAGAAGCAATCTTTGAATGGCATAGGGAGTAAGTTAAATTCCATTTCGTTTCTTTTCCTTTCTTCTCTTTTTGATTGATGTGTCTGTCATTAGCCAAATTGTCAGGCCCGGATACAAAATGTCGTCTCATATTAACATTTAAATAAACATTTGCTTTTTCTCCCTCCCCTCTCTCTATCTCTCTTCTTCTCTGTCTCGCTTTTCCACCGTGCAGCTTTTTCTTGAAGTCACTCCAAAAATGTATACAAAATAGTATAGAATTAGGACCACTTATAAAGCGTTGTGAACGAAAACTTCATATGTATGTGATCTATTGCCGAAATAAACCCGTTTCCGAGCACATCGTGGCTGAGCATTTTGGTTATTTTGAAGAAATTAGGTCCAAGCTCAAGCATAAACTAGTTGTGAGTACATGCAATCCCATATTTTCGCTCCTTTTTTGTTGAACTTCATTCCACTTATCGGCGCTCGTTGTTCTTTCTCGTGCTATAGCTATGTGATCTATTGATAAAACCAATCCAAAGGATTACGAAGTATGAATTACTGTTAAGGGATATTTATAAACACACTGAACGTGCTGGTATGGTACAGGAGCTCCCGAGCTTACAGGATGCCATCTATGTTATGAAGGTATGTGTGTGCGTGTGTGTGTGTGTGTGTTGTGTGCAACAAAATCAACTTTCTTTCGCTTGAATTACACTTTTACACACTCACACCCGCCGTCTAATCCCAATTCTAATCCTCACTCACATTTATGCACACAGGTTGTTCCAAAAGAAGCGAATGACATGATGGATGTAGGTCGTTTGCAAAAATTCGAAGGGAAAATAACAGCTCAGGGTAATTTACTGTTGCATGGTCCACTCCTTTGTACCGAAGGTACCAACAATGCGGAGCGTAACTCGAGTGTGGCCATCAAACCGCGTGAACTACAGGTATTTTTGTTCCAACAAAGCATCATCTTCTCGGAAATTGTTGGCAAGAAAACACAATTCGTGAACCCTTCATACATTTACAAAAATCACATTCAGGTAAATACTAATTGCGTATTTTTGTTTGTTCCACCAAAATACAATACTTGATTTTATGCGACGAACTTTTTTGTTGTTTTTATTGCATCTATATCCCATAACTTCATTGCAAGTATATTTTATTGACCGAATTTCATGCAATTTTCATTACAGTTCAATAAACAGGCAATCATTGAGGAAATGTCTGAAAATCGATTCATGTTGCGTTCAACGGATCCTCAACGTCAAGAGATTTGTTACGTCATCGCCACACAATCGACCGAACAATGTCATGAATGGGTGGATACGATAAAGAATATACTGCAGCGGCAATATGATTTATTGAAAGCACTCCAAAGTCCTATAGAGTACCAAAAAGAACGAATGAAGGAATCGTGAGTTATCTAAAATTTCATTTCTGCAAACACAACCACACACACCCGCATACTCTTCTCTCTGTCATGTTCTATTAACTCAAAACCAACAATTTACTTTAAATACGAGCGCTCAAAATCACAAAATTGCATCAAAAGTGCAGTAGGATGCACCACATTCAAACACAGATTGTGGCCAATCAGAACATATGAGCTTGATGAGGGAAATGGAAAAAAAAATAGAAAATCAGAAGAAAGAAAAATGATCCAAAGACAATTGCGAATGAACGCTCAAGCTTACATTCTGAATATCTGCACATTGCGTGCATTTCACAAAAAAAAAAGAAAATCCATTTTGTGAATTGAGGAGACCTTTTTAATCGAAAATGGCTTCAAACCGATCATTCTTAACGAAATGATGGCCAAAATGAAGCGGTTGACTGTTAATTCGTTTGTTTTTGGAGAATTTTATGGTGACATATTTAAATAAATAAACTTGATCACTGGATTTACAATAATAAGAGCGATGAAGATGATGAAGAAAAAAAGAACAACTCTTTTAACACTTGTAACTCGTTTCACTCATAACTCTGTTCTCTCTATATCTCTTCTTCTCTCAATCTCACTCTGAACGCATTTCGAACTATAATTCCATAATTTCTTTGTTCCAATATATTCTTATTCGGAAAATGAGTGGAGTAGAAAAAAACAATATGAACAAAACCATTTCGCGTCCATGGTTATTTTCGTTGA
The DNA here is from genome assembly GCF_009176505.1 of Sitodiplosis mosellana. Taxonomy (NCBI): domain Eukaryota; kingdom Metazoa; phylum Arthropoda; class Insecta; order Diptera; family Cecidomyiidae; genus Sitodiplosis; species Sitodiplosis mosellana. The sequence continues at coordinate 2,568,326 of NW_022601438.1, read as the reverse complement.
TTTGAAGATATATTTCTTCCAATTTAATAAATATTTTTTTCATTAAAATTACGTGCAAATAGCTATGAACGGTCCTATTAACATCTAACACAAAATAATGGTACAATATAATAAACAAAGGGAAGAAAAATCAGAGATGTAGAAAATGTGATTTTATGCCAATGATCAAGTGTGCGAGACGAGTGTACACATTCTTTTTATTTTAAATTAAAAAAACAAAATAAAACAATGATGTATCGATATCCTTTGATTTTTTTTTCATCAATCAAAATAAAACCAAACATTGAATCCGTATAATAGGTATGGTACAAAATAGAAACAGAAATAAATTGAAATGCTCGAACATTACGAATTTTGATAGACAGCAATTTGACATATTTGTTCCTAATAATAGTCTGTATGGTGCAACCATATCGTGTTCAGCTTTGAATGAATAATAAAAACATCAGTTACAACAACAAATACAACAAATCGAAATCATTACGGAATATAAATAAAAAAAGCAATAATTTTTGAATCCAATTTACAAAAAAAAAAAAAAATAATAAAGAATAAAAGAACATCAAGCCCTCAATTTAGCAAACACAAGAATAAAATAAAAGAAAATTGCCATGCTTTCAAGTTATATTTAAGCGGTAAAGAACAGATGTGTTAGCATTTTCATGAATAAAATTTTGTGCTCTTTTCTCATATATTAAATATATAAACCCAAGCATATTAATTATACAGAAAGAATTTCTAGAACACTGGATGAAAAAGGTGAGAGAAACAGCAAAACAAACCAAACGAAAGGTGTGAATTTAGCTATTTTTATAAATGAAGAGGAATCTGAATTTTTAATTTAAAGACCAAAAATGAATTGTGAGAAGCAAAATGCTCAACCAAGAATGAAAAACAAAACCAAACAAAACAAACATCAACAACACACACATATATGTGAAATTGTCGACTGAATGAAATCGCTCCGTTTCACTTTATTGAGACTGTTGTCTCTTGTCTCAAATAAAAATTGTTCACTTTTAGCCCTTTTAGTTAGCAAAAATTCATGTTCGATAACTGTACTCTATCTATCTATTTCTCTTTCACCACCATCAAAACAAAAAAACAAGCACTGATAGCTAAATGAAATAAACACTGGATAGAGTGTGTCGCATGGGCGCGTGTAATATGCACGCGCATCAAACAAACAAAATGAAGAGTCATAAGTATTATATAGTATTATAAATAAACAAAATATGAATAACCTTAAATGTCCACCACTACTGTTTATTCTTCTAATAATTATTATGAACAAAAAAAAAGAACAAAATATACTAAGTTGCATAGGATTCGATAGATTCGAATAAAACAATTTATCCGACTTCTGTGTTGTGTCGCATCGAGAACGAGGAATGTCGAAAAAGAAAGCAAAAATATAATATTAACAAAAATCTCTGTGGTGTATATAGCTGGCAATAAATGAGAATTGGACTTTGCATTGAAATATGTTTGGCCATAATAAATGCAATAGGAAAATGAATAATTCACGACGCAAATAAAGATATGAAGATATGCATTTTTTTTCGATAATGATCAGATCATGTATATTTACAGCTAATAAAAACAAATAAATATATTCAAATGATTTATCAATTATCAAAATTTTTCAGAAAATTAAAAAATTAAATTAATAAAAAAAAAAAATGAAATAATAATAATATAATATTTAAAAAAAATAGTATAAAACACAAACCAAAAGTTATATAACACAAATTTAACAACAACAAATATTCAAACATTGGAAAGAATAATGAACAAAACCAAAAATTATACAATACTATACATTGCATTAACATAATATATATATGATATATATATATATATATTGCGATTACCACCATTTGTCTTATACACACAAACGAGAGCTGAACCAAAGTAGGATGCAAATAAGGTACATTTGAAATACAGAAAAGAACAGCAGCAACAACAAAACAAACATTCATAAATGTATGACTTATGTGAAAGATGAGGAAAAATGATATTTAAAACAAAATATTCGGCCTTTTTATTTCATATGATTTCGCGTTTTGATATTGCTATGGTCTTTCAATCAGATGGCATTCCATTTTACAATTGATTAAACTCTCATCGTTTTTCTCTCTCCTAATGTCAATCTGCGATTAATTCATTTTCAAGTTTTTGGAATTGTTTTTATTTTAAGTTAGTGCCTAGGTTCGTTTTCCTAAGTTAGTGCTTATGGTTTTTTTTCTTCTGATTTTACCAATTTTCTTTTTATTTTTCGTTAAAATCCATTTCATTCAATTTCATTATTTAACTAAGTTTGTATTTATATCATTTTTTTTTTGGTTCGATGGATTTTCTGATTTTGGTTTTTTTTATTTTTCTGTTTCTTTTTTTGCCATTTCATCGGCATGAACAAATATAGTTCAATGGACAGTTCAATGTTTCGCAACAGTAATTATTTGCGCAAAACAATCTCCGTACCGTCATCAGATTTGCACAGCAGTAGTGGCAGCAGCAGTATTACCACTTCCACATCATCAAGCAACAATAATGAACTCACCCAGAAGGTAAGAGCTTCTACATAAATTAAAAAAAAAAAACAAACAAATAAACCCAAAATGACAACTTTTAGTTAAGTGTAAACATTTCAATTCATTGCTATTGGACAAGAAATTAATAAACGTATGACTTACTATTGCTCACTAATTCTCATTTTTCCCGTTTGAACGCTTATGGAATATAACTAACAAATAAAAAACAAGGTATCGTAATAGATGTTTAAGAATAAACCAATAGCTTATGTGAATCTAAATCAATTATTTCAAACAATGGATGATTAACACACTTGCAAATACATTGATTTGACTCAAAATGAATGGAATAAATGGAACAACTTTTGATACATGACGATAATTATCATATGAACGCATACGAACATTCTTGAACGGCAAAATTTAGTTAGTGCAGTTCATGAATATTCCTCTGCATTCACACTACCCAAGCAATGTGTATACATCTCTATTGTAAGATTGCTCGGAATATTTCACATATAATTGCTAAACGATTTCACAAAAGGCTTTGATCCAAACGACAAAAATAAGACATAATTTAAAATAGCGTAGTTTGCTGATGTATCCCATAGTACTATTTTGGCTGCATGCAGTAGATTGAATAGCAGTATTCTTTTTCTAATAAAAAATTATACGTTGCTTCAATGTTAGGAAAAATAATGAAATTTAGCTTTAAAAATCCTGTCGTTTCGTTACTCAAAAATGATGAAAATAAAATATGGCGTCAAACAATTGATTGGCAATAACATCACTGTTCAGAATGAATGTGCTCATCTTTTTCTTCACACAAATAATACATATGGTGTCATTTTGAATACATCCGAACGAGAAGATTAAAATTTTCTAATTTTTTCAAATTATTTTTAATTACTTACCTAAAAAAAAAGAGTTTAGTTTTCAATAACCAAAATAGTTTTTTTTCCTTGCATTCGTTGCGTGTATATTATTTTTTAGTGACGAAACAGAAAAGTGATTGAAATATGTGAACGTTTTTAGACTTAAATCAGTAGCTGTAGATTCAATTGTTGTAATCATAATAAAAACATTCTCACAAAACAGACAAAAAAGAGAAAAAAATAAACATAATTTGATTTTTACATGAAATTTACACTAACCAACTGATTCATTTTGTTTTTCGATATCAAATTCGACCTAATCTCGTTGCCCTAAAAAAATCAAAAAGAAAAGAGGTATTGAAGTTGAAGCTGAAGATATCTTGTGGATCTAATCTAGAATTGTATTGTCGGGATTATAAGTCAAGCGAAAGAAAAAATGGGACTAAAAATGGCAAAACTCGATTCATTAAGAAAATGCATTTCAAAATAACGGGGTTTGTTGTAACACTCATATTGACTTGGCTATTTGACCAAAGCTTGAACATAATTTTAATTTAAGCTTGGGATAGAGAATGTGTGGGTATGAATCAATATTACGAATATCATTTTGAAACTCTATGTGATATTTATTCAGAATCGCATGCTCATTATTGCTTCTTTTCTTTTTTAAACTTGCTTTGGGTTTATCCATTTCGGGCATAGCCAGTGTGGAAATTAAAAGAATACTGCGTCAAACGAGCATAATAATAGAAATCAACAAAATGATTTGCGTGCTAGCCAACACATTCCGTGTTGATGGGGCAATCAATCATATCAAACCAACAAAAATGATAAACCCCTGCAAAAAGTCAGATCATCTTTCATTCTAATCTCTTGCTAAGCTCCCTGTTCCCATCACGCTACAGCATTGTACAAAACAAAAATCATTGTTCATCTCGGTGTGCGGCAACTGATATCCAAACTGTTGCATATGATCTAACCGAACTGACCGAACTACTGAAAATATTCAATACTCAATACGATGATTATTGCTTTCTATTTTTTTCTTCTTCATTTACAAAACCAAAAAAAAAAACAAAAAAAACGTACATACACAAACGCATTTGTAGAAACTCTCACTACCACTCAAACTACAATCGTATAATTCGAGTCACACGCCCCACAATCACAGCGTTGGCGTTAATATTGTTTCTTCTGCATCGTCATCGTCGACAACAAAACCACATTCGACCAAACGTTCGCTGCATATTTTCGATAGCATCCAAAGTATATTCCAAATGAATAATCACCACAATCATAGTTTCAATGAACGTCACCATCACAATAATGACAAAAAACATAAACACAACCACACACTAGACACAGCATCTGCCAAACATAACAGTTTTCGACATAGTGACAGTCACAATAAATCAAAGAAGGACTCGTCGGACCATCGAGATACGAAAAAACATGGTAACGTCACGGCCGCTACCGCCACCACCACTACTACCGTCGCCGATACGAATGCAACCAATTTGGAAGCCGCTAGCAAAATGCAAAATGTCACACGTATTTTAATTAATGCGACGAACCCGAACCAATCAAACGGTAATTATGCCTGTTCAAATATGCCTGTTGAGCGTGCACTACAAAGACAGTTTATCTAATATGCTCCCCGCCGTCGCCTCTGCCACCGCTTTCGTTCGATGAATATCAATTTATGCATGCGATTTCATTCGCAAAGAAAAACACCTGAAGTTTTCTATTTTCAATCAACTTCCGCTTTATTTGTTCATTTTAATGACCGTCCCCCATTCTGTTTTTATTTTTGCTCTTGTTCCAAATACTGTTCTTGTTGGACGCGTTAAGGCATTCGGATTATGTATTATTATTGTTTTTTTTCCTCAATTTTTCATTTTGAAAAAAATTCCTTTGAATATGAAACTAATATGTTATTCTAATTGCTTTTATTATTATTGTTATTGCATCATGATAAAAAAAAACGAATAGTTGATAGCTTTGGTGAACGGCATGCATTAAGTAAAGAGTTAAATTTGAATGCGTCCAACCAACCATTGTTTCTCACGGATGTTGGGCAGAATAATATCAAACCACAGCATCGCCGGTGGTCTGAATATAAAAATTTGAATTTGGTATGGTATAGTTGTGTTATTGTTTTCTTTTCTCTTTTTCTTTTTTTTTCTTTTATTTATTCTATTGCATTTGTTTATTTTTTGTTACTTAGTTTCCTATTTGTTTTTGGTGTAGACTTCAGTTTTATAAAAATATATAGTTTGTACTTCAGTTTTAGTTTTGATCCATTCAATTTTGGCTTTGAGATTGTCTGGATTTCAAATTCCAATTTGTAGATTTACCTATTTTCTTCTTAATTTTTTTTTTTTCGTTGAAATTCATGATATTTTCTAATATGGTATTTTATTTGGTTTTATTTCCTATTTTTTTCTTTTCTATTCTTGGATTCAATTCTATTTAGATTATTCCCGAAAAAACAAATGATTTCCATAATCGACGGCCATGCACGACATCACCATCGATCCAGCATTACAGTCTCACAAATTTGAATTTTGATTTTAATCAGTCGTTAACAATGGGCAACAATGACGTTGACATCAGCAATAGTAACAATGTATCACCAGAAATTGTGTCGCGATCGAAAGACACCGTTGCCGAAGCAGGCCAGTCGGTGGTGTTGAGTTGCCATGTTCGGAATGGAATGAATGCAAAAACGGTTTGGCACAAAATGGAACCAGACTGCATGATAATCACGAATTCATCGACCAAATACCAATCAACGTATACAACCACTGGCGAAGCACGTTTGCACATCAATAAAGTTGAGCCACAAGATAGTGGTGTATACGTGTTTGCGGTTTCAAATCAATTTGGTGGCATTGTACAATGTGCAATCGGGCTAACGGTAATACCGCCAACCGAAAATGTGGACGCTGACGATGCCACTTATTGCACCGGTGTGTATGTGGAAGTGGTGAATCCGACATCGGTTCGTGTTAGTTGGGACTTTTCGTCATCGACCACAAACAGCTATATCATTGAATATTGTCGAACCGGCACCAATAATTGGATCATAAAAGATGATAAACCAGTGCGAGCACGATACATTTTGAGTGGATTGACACCGGGTGAAAGTTATACGTTTCGTTTACTGTGTCCAAATACAAATATTGCCAGTTTGCCCAGTGCATCGATTACAATGCCACTCAGCGAACAACATATGTGGCAACAACAGCAGTTCAACACGCGATACACGTCATTGTCGGAACTGGGACGGGGACGTTTTTCAATTGTTCGTCTTGCAACTGATGCGGTGACCGGACAAAAAGTGGCACTAAAACAAATTTCACGGAAATATCAAGATTTGACCAGTACGCAAGAAGAATACAAATTAATGGCCACCGCACAGCATCCGAATACCATTCGCGCCTTGGCTCTGTTTGAAAATGCACCAATGCAGGGGATTGACACCATTGTTATGGAATTGTACGCTATTTCCGGATTTTATTTCAATTTTAACTTATATTTTTCTAAATTTATTCTTAAACAAATATGTTTTCTTTTTTTACAGAGTTCAAGGTCCAATGTTGTTCAATTACATTTGCCAAATGGATTCGTATTCAGAAGCTGTTGTTCTACACTACATGCGCCAGTTATGTGATGCTTTAAATTGGTTGCACAAACGAAATGTAGCCCATTTGGATATAAAACCGGAGAATATATTGGTGGGTCCTTCAACCAAAATGGATGCATCTAATTTCACAGCCGCCGCCGCAACAGCAGCAGCAACATCATCAATCCAATATCAACAATTGAAATTGATTGATTTTGGTGAAGCATTCGGTGCTCTCAACCGAAACACAATTCTTCCCCCGTCAAATCTGGAGTTCTCCGCACCCGAAATGGTGATCGGACAAGCGACCGACACAAGGACAGATTGTTGGTGTTTTGGCATTCTATTGTATGTCTTTCTGAGCGGTGTCTCACCATTTTTGGATGATTCAGTCGAAGAAACTACGACAAATATTCTCAAATGTGATTTCTCATTCCCGGATGAGTATTTCCACGAAATTTCAAACGATGCGAAAAATCTCTTGCGACGTTTGTTGGTGCTACAGGGAAATGCACGAGCAACCATGGCCGATTGCCAAACGTGCCCTTGGTTCATACAAGTACATATCCATTTGTATTGTTATTAATTGCAATTTACAAATTGAAACTAAAATTTTGTCGTTTGTTTACTTGATAGGAACCAGCAAACAAGCCTATTTCGACCGTTAAATTGGAAAATTTTAACCAAAGAAGAATGCGAAGTTCGGTTTCGTTGCTCCAGACAAGCTTCAAAAACAATTAACTTGGCAACATAATCCACCAACTAAAGATTGGAGCAAATTACCGAATTCCTCTCCAAAGTGACGATATTGTGAATGTAATTTTATTTTCCGAGCTCTCCAGTGACACCATGCAACAATTTCATCTCTAAAATGTATTATCAAAATATCAAATAGATTAAATTCGTAATTGTAACGTCATTGCGCGACTGAGAAATAAAAGAATGAGTCTATCGAGACATTGTAGAGAGAATCTTTGATTTATCGTTTGTTTGCTTGTTTCAGTGGTTTTATTTGTATTCGTTCAATTTTGACCGAACATCTTCACCCAAATAAAGTATCGGAACAAATGAAGTAAAGATGTAAAAGATTTCAATTTATTTACTTGAGAAGCCTTATTTTGACATTTTAGATGGATAAATATGGTTTATTTGGATCATTGAAATTATTATCTACACGTTTGTTTCACCCGCACCATGTGTTTTTACAAACAATCGATTGGCTTCTGCTGCAGCCAAAATGTGGACATGGAATGGTTTGTTTTGCAATCAAATTTAAATAAAATGACGTAATTAACAAATCAGTTAACGTCGAAAAATAAATAAATCGTGATCAATTTCTCGAACGCACGCACTATCAATCCAATAAACTGCTCCATGCATGGTCGGCCCGATTTTTGTTTTGCAACAACAAACGGTCGATTTTGTTAACAAACGTTACGGTTGGTCTAAAAATTGATATGTACTATTGTACTTATATGAGCGTACTTAAGCTACCACTTCACACTGAGTATTTAAAGATAACAATTTGATTGGCAATGCAAAGTGCTTGTCAAAGATCAAGTGTATGTTCTTAAAATTGGTTTTGGATCGTATTCAAATACAATTGTTTCCATTTTCATATTTTGACTTTTTTTCATTTGAATAAAACAATCAAATTGTGATAAATGGTGACAATGGATTCAATAACACTAATTGCCGAGTCACTGAAGCGTCAGGTAAACACAAACAAGATGAAAAAAGATAAGAGAATTCACCCAGAGTTTCGATTAAATTGCGACTCACTTTCACCGGTTACCAATTCTGGTTTAAAGACATATTTCTCTAGTAGAGTAATATGTTTTTTTTTAAGCAAATCTTTCTAATTTGATTCAATGTAGGGTATTGAATATGTATTCGGTATTGTGGGTATTCCAATTGTTGAACTGTCGATGGCAATGCAAGCGGCTGGTCTCAAATACATTGGCATGCGAAATGAGCAGTCGGCGTGTTATGCAGCCCAGGCAATTGGATATTTAACACAAAAACCAGGCGTGTGTCTAGTGGTTCCAGGTCCAGGTAAATTCAATCAACACCTTCAAATCGTACGTATTGAGTGATTGAAATGGTTTGTTTTCAGGTTTATTGCATTGTACGGGAGGAATGGCAAATGCTCAAATCAACTGTTGGCCATTGATAGTGATTGCCGGTTCAACATTCCAGGATCATGAAGGGATTGGTGGTTTTCAAGAGTATCCACAAGTGGATGCGGCACGTATTTACTGTAAATATGCTGTTCGTCCGCCGACTGTTGCCTCCATTCCAACACATATTGAGAAAGCGGTGCGTCTGGCAACATATGGACGACCGGGTGTATCATATTTAGACTTTCCAGGCAATGTTCTTCGAGCTACGGTTTCAAATGATGCCATATTCGATGAGTATACTCACCCAAAGCCGCCGTTGTGCTATCCAGATGCTGAGTCTGTACAAAAAGCCGTGGAATTACTCAAAAATGCAAAACGTCCTTTAGTTATTGTTGGAAAAGGGGCAGCTTATGCCCGAGCAGAAGAGCCGATTCGACAGTTGATCCAACAGACAAATCTTCCGGTGTTAGCAACACCAATGGGAAAAGGTGTCGTACCAGATACATGTGATCAAAGCGTTGCTTCGGCACGTACATTGGCTTTGCAGAAAGCCGATGTTATTCTTCTGCTGGGTGCTCGTTTGAATTGGATTTTACATTTTGGCAGAGCGCCTCGATATGCCGCCGATGTTAAAGTCATTCAAGTCGATGTCTGTCCAGAAGAGCTTCATAACAGCATCCAAAGTGCGGTAGCCATACAATCAGATATCTTACCTTTTGCCAACCAATTGCTTAACAAAATTGGATATTATAGCTTTGGCAAAAACTCAGACTGGTGGAAAATTTTAAAGCAAAAGTGTGACATAAATCGCAGAACAGTCGGTGAGATGGCATTAAGCATAAGTGTGCCATTGAATTACTATTCAGTTTTCCATCACGTTCATGAAATTATACCAAAAGATGCGATTATCGTTAGCGAAGGAGCGAATACAATGGACATTGGAAGATCAATGCTGCACAATATATTACCAAGACATCGTTTGGATGCGGGAACATTTGGAACAATGGGCGTATGTCAGCTTCAAAAACATTACGATCGATTTGATTGCTAAAATAGATCGTTTTTTCTAAAACCATAGGTCGGACCGGGATTTGCAATTGCAGCTGCACTCTATTGTCGTGACTATTTCCCAAAGAAACGTGTCATTTGTGTGGAAGGTGATTCGGCATTCGGTTTTTCCGGCATGGAAGTAGAAACAATGTATCGGTATAAACTTCCAATTGTTATTATTATTGTGAATAACGGTGGCATCTACAGCGGTCTCGATGCAGATACCTACAAAGACATTCGCAGCGAAGGTGACTTGACACAAATGTAAGTGCATCTCAAGGGAAACCAATCAAATTACTCTACGCTAAAATGATGACAAGTTTAAGTAGTTCAATTTATTCTACACTGTTTAGACGCCCGCCAAGTTAAAAATGTATTGAAGATTCGGCGTAATTTCGGTGTGGAATAAATTAAGTTCAATACTATTTGTAATACAAATATATGTATTCAACTTAAGTTAAATTACTCCGAAGCTACACCGTTTGTCCAGTATATTTTTAACTTAACATATAGGTGGCGTTGCATATTGATAATTTAAGTTCAAGTTATTCAATTTATTCCACACCGAAGTTACGTCGAATCTTCAATAGATTTTTAACTTGGCGGGCTCTAAACAGTGTAGAATAGTCTTGAATTGTATTGAATTGAACTACTTAATCTTGGCATCATTTTAGCGTAGAGTAATTTGATTGGTTTTTCTTGGGATTTGATATATTGTGTTTAAATAAAAGCAAATGTGATTGAATCTCAACTGCAACATCCACTCTCAGCACTCCACCATCGGCTCTAACGGTTGAAACGCGATATGATGAAATGCTTCGCATGTTTGGTCATGCTGGTTATTTTGTGAAAACCATTCCGGAGCTTCGTCAGTCGTTAGCAGATGCACTCAAGATAACAGATCGACCGACAATAATCAATGTCATCATTGGACCAACATCCGATCGCAAGCAACAGACCTTCAATTGGCTCACCGAGTCAAAGCTTTGAACTTATTTTACCCACATTCGCATGTTTATCAGGGAAATTTCGTATGGGGATCGGTTTTTTTTTTTTAAATTTACTTATAGCAATAACAAAAACTATACCTTCGTTTTGGCAAACAATAAAGACTTTTTTAATCTTGTTTTTGTCGAGTTTCAATTGGAAGAATGTATTTTACACCGACGAAGTTGTTTCAATGCGAATAGAGGACAGTCAATGGGAGTCCAACAATTGAAAAATTGAATTTTAAAACTTCGATTGAGTACATAGACGGTTAGGTTTTTGAATAAAAAGCAATAAAAAAATTTCACTGTTGTCTCATATCGTCTTTTTTTCGGTAAAAATTGTGATGTTTCAACAAATGATCGCACACTTTGTATGAAATCTTTTCTGATTTGAAGTTTATCTTTTAAACTTAATAATTCTCTGGTGAGTCTAATAAATTCATTACCCTACTACTAGTGGTCGATTTATTTTTCGATCGCTGTTTAAGAAAATTGAACATTGCTGCGGTGCGGAAAAGTTTGGATTACGTATGTAATTCGTTTTATTGTGTATTGCGGTGGTGATCCTCGGCATGTGCGAATGAATTCGACTCAGTGCTTTCTGTGCTTGCTATACAAAAAATGAGGTTACCTGGATGAAAAATTGACTAGGCGGCCAGGTAGTCATTTGAGTTTGCAAAGCGATCCAAAAGTGGTGTCCGTCATTTTGCGAACCGATGATGCAAAATTCGTCTTTGAGGTCGCTGCTGTGAACAGTTCCGGCACCATGTTCGCCATTTTGCACATTTGAGGAACTGGAGCCTCGCGCACCAACTTCATGTGCTTGTCATTGACCTTGAATTGTTCACTGTGCCGCAACGAACGGCCATGATGAAATGATTCAAATCGGCACCCGTCTCTTGATCAACATGGATAACGACATTTTTCCTTCAGCTATTGATATTACTTTGACTTTGACATTTGATCCATGCGATACGACCTCAGTCACATCATTTACACTACCCTCAGACCGTAGCTGTGAAATATGAACTAAACCTTCGACACGTTTCTTCAAACACATCAATTGAACGAAGCAGAGATGGTTCATCGTTTACCGCAAGTCTATGGAAATGTGTATCGGTATATACTTAAACGTATACCTTTGCGTTGAGAGCACGCGTCAGCACGCGTTAGCCAATACTTTAGTGACAGCGAACGCGTTATTTAACGCAAAGGTATATCAATGTATATATACCGGTCTGTACGCAGTATAGACAATACAATGAATTGCTATACATTTACTCCATCTCTGGAACGAAGCAACCGAATGGTACAATGTTTGCTACGCGGCCAGAATAGATCTTTTCAGCCTTTGGGTCATCGGGCAATGGTGTTGCGCTTCGTTTACGAGGTGGTAACCGATTTCGTCGACCACGACTTGTGTTTCGGCTTCGATTTCGACTCTCATCTAATGTAGAAATTCTAATAAATAAATTCATTTATTTTTGAGAACTCATTTACTAAGCCGATCATTGTTTTTCTCCTGAAAATCTTTAAAGTTTTAACCTTTTTTGTGATACCTTCAGAGCTTTAATGCAAATTAGCAACTGTTTCAAATAATTATCGCATCATTGTATACAGTGCTAGGGGGTAGACACGATTAGTAAATTAGAATCTAATACAGTAAATTAGAGAATATTAGAAAATATTAGAAACTGAAATGTTTGATGACTTTGACATGGCAAATGCTATGCCAATACAATTTTTTATGAAGATTTTTGTTTTGTTTGATGAAACAAAACGGTAAACAATACCGTTATTTGTCAACAAGTCTGTCAATTTCAACGCATTACCACTGTGCCTAGTACAGAGACGTAAAATGTTCGCCATTTAGTTTTACATTGCCAATGCATTTCGTTATGGAGATTTTTGTTTTGTTTATTTTTTGTTGTTTGTAAACAAATCTGCCAATCCTTTAATATTACCTCTGTATATTTCGTATGAACCATATACTAAGTACAGAGGCAATGCTAAAAGATAGGCAGATTTGTTTACAAACAAAACAAAAAAAACAAAACAAAAATCTCCATAAGGAAATGCATTGGCAATGTAAAACTAAATGGCGAACATTTTACGAGAATATTAGAAGATATTAGCACTTTCAAACGATTATTAGAAATATTAGAGAAAACTAAATGAAACTTGGGATATATTTCCAAAAATTAGACAGATTAGTGATATTAGACCAATATTAGAATCCGTGTCTATCCCCTAGATAAAGTGACGTTGTTTATACCTGTCTTGGGATTGATTTCCTGATAATCGATGCGACGTTTAGAACATTAAGGAATACTTTGAATTCACTTTTCAATCAATCTGCACATTCTGTACTTAAAAACAGCATTATAAACAGCTGAACAAATCAGCATTGAAGGCAGTTGTGTTTTGCATGTTACAGTACATTTTACTCTGACAATTTGTCGCATCCGAATCACCGTATTCATTTAACACTATGACGGTTTTTGGGTAATCCAGGGCCCCAAGCGAACTTTAAAGGTGAATAAAAGTACTAAACAGTGTATAAACCAACCGGAGTTAAGTCTCATTGTATAGATTGAACATTTCTCTACACGAATGACATATGCACATATGCATATGTGTGAGTATGTGTAAAATACAGCCTTCCGAAAAACATGTTACGCTGTTGTTCTTTGGGGACCACAGGGCCCCATGGCTATTTTATATTGTAACTGGACTATGATAAGAGATATCGACTTGGTGTCTGTAGCAGTGTTGTAGACTAGTTTATGTACTACAACTTCGCTGCAGGCATCAAGTCGTTATCTCTTATCAGTTACGCGAAAAGCCGCGAAAACGTGAAAAACGCGAGTTCATAGTTTCTCATTTTTCAAGGAACTGATAAGAGATAACGAGATGGTGTCTATGGCAAAGTTGTAGCTATGGTCAAGTACTAAAACTTTACTACAGACACCAAGTCGTTATCTTTTATCAGATACGCGAAAAAATGATAAGAAAAAATTCATTCGGCTATTTTATATTGTAGGTAGATATAATAAAACTATTCGATCCGAATTTATGTCAAAATAAAAGCCCTACTTGAATGAATGACAAACATTGTTTTTTTTTTCAATTGTCGTCACCATCGCTAATTGTCAATGTAAATTTACATCATTTAGTTTTCACTTCTTTAAAAAACTGTTGAAACACTTAATGTTGTCATGGATTGAGGGAAAATATGTATAAAAATATGGCAAATGTCTGAAGAGAAATGAAATTCACAGACCGAAAAAAAAAGACATACGCATATGACAACATGAATGCATCAAATTGGACAACGGAATGAAATTATTTTGATGCTTCTTTTGAATGGGTTTCTTCTTATTATTATTCTCCTCCTCCTTTTTCTTCTTCTTCAAGTAAATGCAACAATATCTCAGTTGAGAAAAAAAAATCAAGGTCAAAACCGATTGACAAAATAAGAAATTGAAAATGATGCAGCCAGTGCTGCAGTGGATTGAATTTTTTTTTATCCGATTTTATTGAATGAAACCATAAGTGTCTTTATGCTATGTTCAATAACAAAGAAAGAACCGTGCGTCTCGATCATACGATCCCATCGCGTACCATTTGTGTAAATAGAAGTATCGACCGTATGTGATATTTCCCACTATCGAAATGACAGAGTTACCATTTGTAATGAACATAAAGCACTCGAACGTAAACACGCGCGTCTTCGTAGAAATATTTAATGAACGATCAACGAAAACTCAAAACATAACTTGGACGATGCATGAGGAAAAAAAAACATAAACCGTTTGTATTTCTTTTTTCTCTTGTTGTTCTTCTTCTTCTTTTCTGTTTGATTGAATGCGTACGAATGCCACGAACAAATGTAGCAAGCAACGCAGAGTGTACGTGTTAACCTATTTTACCAAGTTTTTGACTCGAATGCAAGCGGGTGTGTGCGTGTGCGTGTGCGTGTGTGTATTGGTGAAAATTTGTTGTTCGCACAGACCACTGCAACGGCTTCAATTCATTTTTTTCTTCTCTGAGCTGTTCGTCGATATGTTAAGTGAAACGTAAATGCGTCAATCAATTCAACTCTGGTACGGAAAGAGTATTCTATTTCAACTCAAATATAATATTTCAAAACAATTAAAATGGATTTTTTTGAACAATGTTAATGAGTAAAAGGCAAAAAATCGTTGTGATTCTATGAAGAAGCGAAGAGTAAATTCAATGGTTTTCATTGTGCATTGAACGCGTCCATTTTTTAGCAGTTTTAATGGGTGTTCACATATGTGTATGTTTGACATTCGCATAGACAACGGCCGACGTTCCCGTACAATGTGAGTGTGTGTTTGTTCAATGAACTCTATATTATGTGATGCCGTATTCCGCTGGCTGAAATAAAAATCCGTACAACAACAGAGAGCATCGAAACGTATGTATACACACGAATACGTATATTCGGTTGTTGTGTGCAAATGTGTGTGCGTGTGCGGTGTTCAAAGCAACAACAGCACAAAAAATAATGGCCGATTGTATGTCATGATGGAACAATAAGAGAAGGAGCCTATCAAACAACCATGCAAATACGAATTCATTTCGTCGACCAAATTACACACAAAAATTCTAGTGAAATATCAAATACAATTGTTGAACGTAAATTAACAAATAGTTTTCCCCAAAAAATACTTTATTGACTACATCGTTGCTGTTCACATCGTAAGTGTATTTTATAAAGAAAAAAAGAAATAAATGGAATAGTGAAAGCTTAGATAAAAAAATATATATAAATGCCATGAAATCATAATACACATCGCTTATACACAGAGATAGAGAAGTGAATACAGACGAATTTTTTTTTCTTTTCATTGAATATGAACTAACTCGAAAAAGAGAATGATAAATTGCGTTAACTTAAACTAGCTGAAAATGATGAGTGTACGTGAAATTCGAGAAGTGTGAATATCCAATTGTGAACGCTTGAAATTTGGTCGAAAAATCAAATTGAAGCAAATGTGTACACATATCGGCAGAAGTGTAGTTGCAAAATGCACATATGAATGTTGAAGTAGAAAGGAAAAAAAACACCAATGCTGACTGTATCGTGAAAATACAGGAGAGCAAATATCAAATGGCTTTGTGCGCCCCATATTCAATTGGTTCAGATATTTCTTTTTGTAAATGACAGATATACACACAATCTATAATAATCGAGTTGTCTGTTATGAGAGCCACCAAGAAAGACAGAGAGAGAATGTGTACAGAAAGCATTTGGTTTTTTTTTTCATCTTCTTCTTCGATTCTGTTTGGAAATGTGCAAGAAAATTTCATTTTGAAACTGTCTATTATTTATATCTCCAAGTGTTGATTTGTTGAATAGAGCGATCCCGTCGTTTGTGTATTGCATTTGCTCATGTTCGATTGCTCGGTTCAATTCGATTTGTGTGCGTGTATTGAATGCCGTTCGTTACATGTATGGCACAGCAAGGCTTTTGAGTGTTGATTCAAACAACAACAACAATAACATCAGAAAAAAAGAGGTTTCGTAGAAGTGCCGAAACGGGGACTCTATTTCAAACTGACAGAAGACCCATTTCAGCGTATATATACATATATGTATGCATTTTCATATCAGGCAAAATGAAGTTGTGATCTGATTCATATGAAGCAAAATTTTTGTCGTACTATTCACTCGGAATCGACGAAACAAAGTGTGTGTGTGTGTGCAGCCGAGAAAAATTATATATTACTCTTACGCTCTCTTCGCTACTAACAACAAAGACGTACTTTTTTCGTAATTGTTTGCATTCCTCTTTTTTTTTAGTTTTTGTTTAAAAATAAAATACAACAAAACTGTGCGCGTGTGTGTATGTGTGTATGCGTATGCAAGAGTTGTTTCTATGGCAGTTGATTTATTTCTGTGCATGTATGTGATGTGTATGAGAGAAAGAGCGCGCGCGTATGTGTGCGTGTGTGTTTGAGTTCGTGTTTCGTTCGGTAACACTGCAATCGTTGAAAACGTTACGTAGATGTGTTTAGAAAACAAACTGTGTCACTCTTCATTATAATCAGATCTATAAAGCCACAATTTGGTGGACACATCGATTCATAAACAACATGAATGAAACATTCGTTGCATGATTCAACTATAATTACTATGAAAATGCCACCGATGTTGTTCTGATAATGTTTTGAAAATAATAATTTTTTTTTAATATCAAACATGGATTCATATGCATTACGAAACGCATCGCTCCACCACAGTAAAAAATCAAATTGATTGATTTTTATTCTAGTTGTCAGCAGTTTTTACTCTAATGGAGAAATGAAGAAGAGAAGAAAAAAAACAATAATCACGAGTCTCTTTTTTAATGTTTACTAATAAAATGCAAAACGATAATGAAAATGAGTGGCGAAGGTGAACGACGACAGCCGCCTATAATCATTCATTGAATAAAGCGCGAACAAATCGAGCTCGCCTCGACTCCACTCGCATATTCTATTGTGAAATTCGCACGCAATAAGATTTCAACACAATGAACTGAGCTGTTGTCTCGGCTGTTGTACTCTCAGTCACTTCGAGTGTTGTTATTGCTTTGCCAAAAGTTGTTCAAACACAAGCATGTGTGCATTGCACACATCGATACGCACACAGATGATTTGTATGCATAATTTAACCAAATCAGCAGCGGCACACTATGATGCTATGCAATGGCATATATGCAAAAATAACAAGCAAAACAATTGGGCATCGCCGATAATTTACTTTTTACGATCATCACTCTTCGTGTATTCTAAGGGCGATATGTTGATATTATTTGATTTTATTCATATTGTAAAACTAAATCTTCGTTTCATTTCCATAGGTCAACCATAACAAGAATTGAACATTGACGAGTAAGTGGTGGGAACAGTAACGGAGCACCGCGACTACAAAAAACATAAATAATGACTTTGCTTATCATACGGGCGAATTTAGAGAAAAAAGCCGTTTGAATGTTTGTCCCGATATTATGGTATCTCCCTCAAAACCACATCATTCGAGAGTCGCCAGCCAAGGACATTTACGTATGTATTTTCCCTCCATTTCGTTGTGTTTATTGTTAGCAAAATGTCAACTCCGATAACAATGTTGGTTCGATCAGGATTGCTTTTCCCGGCTAATTTGAATGTGTTTTTCTATTTTTGCTGCCATTTCCAGATAAATGTAAATTAGTTAAGGGACCCAAACCATTGACGCATTTTAAATTTTATTTGGATATTGAAAAGCATCATATTGAGAATAAAATTGAAAAATCGATCAGAGAACTTGGCGGCGTAAGTACAGTTTATATCAAATCAAATTAAAATCGTAATCTCATTTGAGACGAATTATTCGAAAAATTAATGCTTCTCCTTCTAACGCTTTCTTTTCGAAATTTGCATTTGTGCTGCAGTCAATCGAATTTTTTCTGGCGAAAAAAGTAACACACTTCGTCACCGACAAGCCAATCGATCGAGATGGTAATTTATTGAGCGTTAGCAATCACTACTTGTCACCGTCATCGTTGCTTTTATCGGCACAAACAAAAACCCCGTCACCGGCTCAAACAAAACCAGCGTCCATACAATCGTTGCATGATTTAAATATCAGTGATGAAAAGCAGGCAGCCGCGGCGGCAGGTTCAAGACCAAAAAGTCGTGCAGATGCAATGGTACAAAGGGCACGTACTACAACGCAACCACTTGACAGTAAAAGCGTTCAATGTGCCTCTTCGCAATCCCTATTGCAAAATCCAATGCAATTAGCTCTCAACTGGGGTACACCGATTTGGAACACCGACTATACGTTAAAATTTTTAGAAAAAGTCTCGCTCGCGCTTAAACTTGAGAATCCAGCAACACGCACCACATCAAGTACAAAATCATCGCATCATCATCACAACCACCACCACCATCACAAAACTGCAAACGTTAAGCATTTGAATGGTGAATACATAAAAATTGAATCGACACAGAAAGTAAGTCATGCATTTCGTTTGTGATTGGGTATCGAAAGTTGTATTATTTTCTTTTAATGCATAATTTTCAATTTTAGATAATGTACTCCAATTGATCTAACACATATTTCTCAATTTCAACAGCAATATCGTCCATATTATCAGGAGTTTAGCAGCTGGCCATCAATCAATTTTGATTGCACCTTGTGTCCATTTCAAACGCGAAGCGATAAAACAATTCCGAAAACAAAGAATTGTGACAATCCCAACGCCAACGCCAACGTCAATCCAAAACACACGAACGACGATTCGTTGGCCAACGTGAAAATCAAAGCTCCGTCGACGATCAACGCAAAAAGTATCACCGACGTAACAGTGGCTGGTAGTGTACAGATATCAATTCTAGCTAAAAACAATATAACAAACATAATTGAAAGTACAATGACACGTAAAACCCGAAATAAACAAGTGCGCGAAGCAGCCATTGATGCGTGTAGCATTAAAACCAATAACGATGATGTCAAACCGAATTCCGAGAAATGTGGATATTGTGAAAAGTGCCGCGTTGAATATGATGTATTAGCATTGCATCTACAATCGAAAGAACATTTGAATTTCGTGAAAAACAATGACAATTACATAGCTCTGGACAGTTTAATAAACAGTGGAGCTACAAATGTGGAAAACTTTTTACGAATCAATAGTGGTCAAATGATTAACGAAACTGAACGGAATGGTATGCATAGTCCGCGCAAAGATTCACTAATTAGTACGCGTGTTAATTATTTGAGTCACACCAGTTTTGCGGAGCATAAAAGTGATAATAATGACACTTTGGCTGCTGCCGCTAAATCGCACAAGCAAATGAATGGCATTGTGCAGCGCAGTGATGAACTGTCACCATCGAAAGTGAACAATGTCCGAGAGAGGCTACCAAAGTACTCACCGCCAATCACACGACGATCACAAACGAAAAATGCAATACAAGCGATTGTGGACGATCAACCGATCACGGATACAATCAACGCAAAAGTTCCACCGGAAAAACTCAACAATTCCACCACCGTCGACTTTCGAGATGACGAACTGAATTTCATTTCAAAAGCAGGTAAAATCAAAACCTTCCGACAAATGCATACGCGTATAAATCTATCAATGTTGATTGAACCATCTTTTCATCAAAATTCTTCGTTTATTTTTCGATTTAGACAACGATGTTCAAACCAAATCCCCTTCAAAACAAGGCAAGGTAACAACCATTAATGGTAGGAAGAAATGCGATGAACAACAACCGACGGTAGTGAATCATATAAACGATGAATCGCCGGTGTTGCCAAAGCGTTTAGTCCGAGCATTCCCGCGTTACAAAGTCATTGATGGTGTACCGAAAGCAACGAATGAACGAGCCGCAAAGCATACAAAATCGAATGCCCTCAACAAGAGCGCTGAATTGAATGCGATAGAAAAAGAGTTGGCCGACGATGATGAAAAGGGCATCAAAGACCCCATCACCGGGCTTATAGTTAAGTTTAAGCGTGTCCGCGAATCGGAATTATCAAAACTCACATTTGAGGCGGACAATTTTATGTTTCCAAAACGCGAAGAGCTGCCAACCGATGAGGATCGTCAGAGTACATCGGAAGTTGATGGTGATGCCTCGTCGGAAATACTGTCGAGCGATGTGAGCGGCCTTCTTCGCGATACATCGCTGAATAACACATCGCAAAACAGTAGTTTGAATTTTTCCACCGCAAGCGATCAGTTCACGAGTAGCGGACGAAGGAAAAAGCGTCGTACTCAATTTGATAATTTTAAAAGTCCAGCACAAACGAAACAGAAATTTCGAGCATCCCTCATTCAATCACGATTGAATTCCGCAAAAACAGTAACACCAACAACGCCAGCCACAACGAATGGATCTCAAATCCCGGTCAAACCATTGACTGGCCGGGGTGCGAAAATATCAGCCGCTAAAATAGCAGCAGCTGCGACAGCAGCAGTAAAGGGAAGACGAGGACGAGGTCGAGGCAAAAAGCAACGAATGTCCACGTCAACCAATGTTGCGATTGAGGCACAAGCTGATAATTCGCTCGATGATCGAATGGGGGAGAATACTTATATTGGCGGCAAACTTTTAGCCACAGATTATTTTCAAAATTTGAAATTTTCATTCGAACGGGTCCCATCGAACGAACCATGGTATCTGACATTTCAACGACAGGATGAACATCGCGAACGAATGTTCGAGTATTGGGGAAATACAGGTACCTGTTTTTGAAAACGATAAAGAAATAAACAACATGTTGACATTGAATTGTTTTCCTCCTACCACCTGAATAGCGTACCGAAAGCTTCCATACGAACTCGGACCACTGCCTCCTTTAGAACCGGATTGTTGTCTGCTCAGCAAATTGACAGCAATCAAAGCAAGCAAACAGCAAAGGAACCGACGCTCGACTAAATCAAGTAAGTATTGAACCAAATCGTAAAGCCTGCCTATGGACAGCAATCAACAGATTTGAGAAATATGTGTTTGTAACATAAATTTTTTTTCTCCATTTGCAAAAACTAGACGTACACGTTCCAGTTGAAGTAACCAATACAAAATTAACGACAACATCCGAGGAAAATGCGGTCTCAAGTAGTAACAGTACAACAACCACAAATACTCCATCGCAAAAATCGAATACCATTTCACGAGCATGCGACGAGAGTGACAATGATCGAAGGCCTCAAACCAGTACCTTGTCACAATTGCTTTTAGCTGATAGTTCATTAAATAGTATTGCATTGCCGTCGGCAATATCAAATAAAAAGAAAGCCGTGCTGCTTGATGCATTTGGTCAGCCGCGAAAATCGCCCAGAGAGCATGCATCGACACTGGCCATTCTCAGTTCACTGGTTCAGCAACGGCGGAAACGAATTAAAGAAATGAATGGCGGCATATCACCGGAAAAAATGCCCAATTATAAAGCGGCTGTTGCGGCGGCCATTGCGGCTCAGCACAGTGCTGATGTCAGTGAAAGCGAAGATGTGATGGACGAATGTGAGTCTCGGCTACAAATCAAAGCCACCACCGAAACGGATGTGAAACCAATGTCGAGCCGTCGACGATCAAACCAAACGCCAGTATTCGAAATAAACAAAGGCACCATTGTCGATGCAAATGTTCAACAGTCAAATGGCGGCTATCATTCAATGGAACAATCTGATAAAATATTCCGTTTGCGCAAAGGTAAACGACGTCAAACGGAAAGTGTGAGCAGCAACAATGAGTCCATTTCGGGTAAAATGGATAAAACCGATAACGGCACTGCCAATGACAAAGATGACAAATCGAAAGACCATGTTGACATACCGAAAATGCCAGTCGACGAATATGTTGACCCAAATAAAACGGCCCGTGACCTCGATGACCTACTATCAAACTGTTATTTGGACGCGGACAGCGATTTAAATCACATACCCATCGATTGTTCAGATCTCATTCTAGTAAATACGTCAAAAGATTTTGTGGAAATCATTGAATCTGTGAAAGATGGCCCGCTCACCTATCGCAGTCTGCAGCGCGGCAAGAAACGGCACATCAACAAAACTGGATGGCCATCATTGCCGAAGAAACGCCTACCAAAACGTGAAAAAATCGACGAGAAAGACGATATAGACGAATCGGCAGTCTCTGATGTGTAAGTGTCACTTTTTTCGATAGAAAAAAAGATGAAGAAAAAAAAAACATGAAAACTAAACGAATATCGTTTGCAGGCAAAATTGCGAAAGTTGTCATTCGGACACGGAAAACGATCTGAACGATGTGCCCATGGATTGTGAAAATGATAATTCAAATCACGTATTAGAAAAAACGCCCAAACACGATGCTGACGATACGGTTGAGTCGTCGGCGAAAAATAGTCCAATACCGTTCCGCAGTGTAACGCGTCGTAAAAGACGTAACACCAACAAAACTGGTGAGTACAATGGGAATGCTTTTGCATTGGTTTGTTTTTTTGTTCTGTTTGTTTTGGAAAGTGAATGTTTGGTTTTAGGCAGCACGATTCATTTTATAGATGATGATAATGATGAAGAGAAGAGCCGAGCTTTGCGACACGATCGCCGTAAGATCCGAACACCATTTTGTGATGACAATGCCGTACAATTTGTGGTATCCGCTAGTTCGAGTGAGAAAGCCGAAAATTCGGACATATTCACTGTGTCATCGGATAGTTTCTTAGACACCGATGTGAACAATGATACAGTTACCACGGCCAAATCGCGGCTGTCGGCTGACTCCCGGTTATCGGTCGACGACGAAGGTTCTATATCCGACGAGTCAACCGCCAACAACGAAAGTAATTGGCATTGTCGCTCTTCTCTACGACGTAAGATAGTTTCGTTATTTTTGCTCCCCATGTGTCTATCATTCACCATAACATGAAATAATTCGAGATTGTTTTTGTTTCTTCTTTTTTTTTCCGTTGAAACCATTTCGATTTTTTAGGCAGCAACAGTATTGTAGAAGAAGAGACAAAACAACAAAAAGGCTTTCCTTCAGTTGAAGAATGTAAGCTGCTTTGATTTGAAAGCTAGTGTCATCCTATTAGTCTTTCAAACTAATATTTTCTCCTAATTTCATCAATTAGCTGCTGCATCAACCACCAACAAATCCGCCGCAACCACTGCCACTACCACTACCACAACGACCAGTATTTTGGAGCGAACACTAAAGAGTATGCACTCAACGCGTTCAAAATTCTTGCGATCACCGACATTAGTCAAGGGCACAACAATCGATCTGAACCTTCAACCACTTGTTTGTGTACAGAAAATTGCCGACAAAGATTTACCACCGCAGAAGCTCTGGATAAATAGTCTGGCATCGTCAACAGTCAATACCACAACAACAACAACAACAACAACGTCCGACGATTCCGATGTGGCAAAACCAAATAATCGAATCAATTCATCACCGAAAACCAAGACATCGCCGCGAAAGTTGCGAAAACCGCGCGGCCGATGGTATCGTGAACGATAACGAGTCACAAACAGGTTCAACTGTATTGAAATTTATCTAACTATTTATAAAAATTCAATTGCTTAGAATGTGTTATTATCGATCATCAATTAAATTTTTTTTAATTCGTTATTTTGCCCTGTGACTTTCAAAACACGGTGATTGATAATGATGATGATGACGGTAGAATGGACCGTTTTTATTGCATCCATAGAATACACACACACACACACCCAGAGAGCAAATACGCAAATCTTAGTTTTACTTTTAGTATTTTTAACAAAACAATGTTGTCGCGATTTGTATTATCATTTTTTAATTGTAATCTGTATTTAAGAGGATAAAAAAAATTTCAAGCGTTATAAATATTTTCTGAAATTTAATGAAATAATTTTTTCCCCTAAAATAAACCTAAAATTAAATAGCATAATTCGAATCACACAAAGAAATGTAGAAGAAAAAGACGAAAAATTAAGATAAAAATTGTCAATGGAAACTAAAGTAATATATTTTGTATGCGAATCTAAGATTAGTTCAAAATGAGAGAAAATAATAATAATAAAGAAAAAAAACATCTGTGTTGTAAGAAAATTGACGTTTTATTCCACAAAACATTGTTGTTTGTTTATTGATTTGAAGAATGACCACACTAAAATTCGCTATGGCAACATTAAGCATATAAGTGACTTTTATCAACATTTTCATAAATCACATGCCAATGTCAAAGGGAAAATGTGACAATTGTTACGTGCACATTATTTGGCGGGAATTCGATAAATGCTCGATTTAAATAACCGTTCAATTTTTTTGACAAACCTTCGGATTATCGAATTTGATATGGACATTTCTGTAGCAGTTCACATTGGATGATGTTAGGCATGCTGAGAGTCGTAGTGTAGTAAAAATTGATTGGGTGTAAAAAAGTCTCTTATACGGGCGAACCATGGCTGGATGTAAAAAGATGCATATTCAGAAAGGGTTTTTTTCAATGAAAAAAAAAAAAATGATTTCAATATTCAGATTTTATTCCTAGAATACTCTTCTTCTTCTTCTTTTTTTTTGAATGGGCCAGTTAACAATCGGAATCCTTCGTTGTATTTGAACATGAACAGGTTCTTAAGTAAATCTAGGCCCTCAACAAACAATGAACTTTGCCAAGGTTCTATTATAAATATTTTGGTGCAAAATCTAAACATTTCTATCGTTGTGCAACATACTTAATTTTACTTGTTTTTCTATAATTTTTTTTTTTCTTCAATTTTGTGATTTTGTTTGGCTTTCCATTTAGATTAGCGATTGAGCGTAGCATGACTCAAGCTGCATGAACGAAACGATTGGGCCATGCGTATTTTGTTTGTGGCGTCGCCAGCTCAGTACATCAGTAAATTGCGAATCTAATTCGCGTATAAAGCACGTGAATACATCTACTCATAAGATGTGCATTTGTGTGTTGCTACTACATGTTTAAGTGCTGGCATATTTAAATTTGAGTCTGTTTGTTTTCTATAGCCGGGATTCGAATTAAATAAATAGAAAATAATAAAAAAAAAGAAGAAAACGTTGGCAATATCAATGTTCCGATGACTGTATGTGTGTATTTCTACCTTTGAATCATTACCAACGGATCATGGATTGGCCAAGCGTTTTAGCGTATTTTTGTGTAGTTTTTTGTGTATTTTTTTTTATAGTATTTAAATAGTTCTTTGTTCTTCTTTAAATAAAATTAAAACATAAATTTCTCGAAAAAGAAAATAAAATAAAAAAAGAGCTTGTTGTATTTTATATAAAATATTATAATCGGGAATGGTCAAAATTTTGTTGAATTAATTTTCTATTCTCTATCTCTCTCTTTCCATTTCTCTCTCGATGTGTGTTTTGTTCAGTTCATAAAGGTGTGCTTTCATTCACTTGAAATTAATTGTTCTTTTTCCAATTTCTGTTTGTGTTTGTCATCTTATATGATTTATTGTTGTTGTAGTTGTTATTTGAAATGATTTTCAACCAAATGAATTTAGTTGAATTGCTCGGGCAAAACGTATGAAATATCTGAAAAAAGAAGTGAAATATCAATAATAATTTTAATTATTTAATAATTGAATTTTAGAATGAGATGAGGGATGAAAATCAATACATACCATCCCATGGATGGCGGTAGAGTCCTTGCTTAAGTCGTTTTTGATCCATGTAATGGCCAATGAAACCAATGCTACGACCCAATACGAACAACGAATTGATGGCGCCAATGTTGATGTACTCTTGAGCTTCCTCGCTGCAATCGAAAAACGAACGGAAAGAGAAAAAAAAAAACGATCAGCGTGAAATTTCAGTTTTTCATGGAAATTTAACGTAAATTTGTATGCATTATTATTAATTGAATAATGCATAAATAATAATTAATAACAGTGAATACAACGAAAAACAAATGAACAAACGCGTACCTAGTGAATGAACCACAATTTCTCAGCATATCAACAAATGATGTGGCAATGACACCGTCAACATTCAAAATCAGATTCGGTTTTTTGCTGGTGGTGATTTTTTCTACTTCCAATGCGTACTCGAGCAATGGCTTGGCTGGGAAGTTTTCCATGACGAATTCCTTAATAATTTTCACACGAACATCTGGATTATTGATTGATTTGACACGATGTCCGATACCCATGATCAATTGACCCTTTTTACGCATTGTATTCACGAAGTCCATTGGATGTTGATTGGAATCGTAGGCTTCGGAGAATTGTTTGGCTGCACCGTCCAATGCACCACCAAAACGATCACCGATCGTCAATAAACCGCTTACCACTGATGAAACCAAATCTTTGCCAGCACGAGCACAGACAATTGTGTTATGGGCACCAGATACGGCCGGACCATGATCAGCTGTCACCATCAAGCACATTTCAAAGAATTTACACACGTATGGTGGCAATGCACGTTGGAACCACAACAATGAAATGACACCACCGATGCCAACATTCTTGTTGAGCACATCACTGATTGGCATACCAGCGTACATGAGCTCTTGGCCACGTTCATCGCAAATGGATGTCATGAACGAGGCTGGCTTACGGATCAATCCCAATTCGCGTGCCCATGAGTAATCCATTGGAACGGTTGGTGGTGGCACTTCTTCGACTGGAACAATTTGACCAGTGTGGACCAATTCGTTGTATACGGAACTACAAGTTGAACGAAACGATAGAAGATTGAATTAGTTTTTCATTAAAACAAGGAGAATAACTGCGTTTGTCGTCTACAATTATTAATTATGGCTACTTACGCAATCAATTCACCGAGTGTATCGAAGGAGTCGGGCACATGAGCGCCGGCCTCACGCAATCCACGGTTTTTAGCGGTGGCAGTTTCACGATCTGAATTGGCGCATGAACCAGCATGTCCGAATTGCACTTCCGATGTAAACATGCTTGCACATGTACCGATACACCAAGCGACCAATGGTTTTGTGATTCGGCCATCTTGAAGTGCTTGGCACACTTCGTATTCCTCAGTACCGCCGACTTCGCCCAACAACACAATCAATTTTGCATCTGGATCATTTTGATAGCGGAGAATGTGATCCATGAATGTTGTGCCTGGATAACGGTCACCACCGATGGCAACACCCTCGAACACACCATCAGTTGCCTTCGAAATAATGTTATTCAATTCGTTTGACATACCACCCGAACGTGATACATAGGCAACGCTGCCCGGACGATAGAGTTTTGAGTGTAAAATGTTGTCCAACATACCGCCAGTGTTGCCAATTTTGAAACAACCTGGTTTTACACCACCAACTGTAGCCGGCCCAATGACGGCAACACCCTTTTCATTGGCTTTCACAATGATTTTACGTGTCAAATTCTCTGGAATACCCTCAGCAATGATAGCAATCGAACGAATTTGCTTGAATTCAAGCACTTCCATTGTACTATCGTAGGCCGAACGCAACGATGCAAAGTTAACAACCACATCAACTTCCTTGTGCTTGTTGATAGCATCGGTCATATGCTTGTAAACTGGAATCAAAATTTCTTTATGTCCCCAATAGAATTTCTGTTTGTGATCGCCGGTGAATGGATATACCATTGCTACTACTGATGGTTCAGTACGGCTGTAAAACAAAGTAAAAGTTTTGCATTTGAATTTGATCCAATTTTCATTAGATTTTAATGAATCTAACTTAACTAGGCGAAATTGTATTTAGGTTCGCCTATGATCAATTGAAACTCACCGGCAAATGAAATCGAAGTCGAGCATTGATTGAACGGCTCTGGTTTGCATACCCCAAACGATAGCCTTTGTGGTTTTGCTAAATAATTGTTGATACTTGTTTGAATCGACGGTTGTTGTTGTGGCTGTCGATTGACGACGAACAGCGCCTAAAGAAATATTTGTTGTCAATTTAGGAATCTTCGGACTAACAACGGGGTCTGATGGGAGATTTTTGTTTTGGTTTTTGATTTGATTGATGTTGGTCGAGACACAAAAATGGAAATGTTGGTCGAATTCGAGTATCGGTGGTAATGTTTTTTTTTTTGGTTTTGTTCATGATAGTAAAATGTTTGATTGTTGTGTGAATTCAATTTGGGCAAAATTCGAATGTGTGTGGGTGTTTGTCGATTGAAACGGGAGACCATAGATGATTTGCATACATAACATATAAATAAAAAAGGACAAAAACAAAAAGATTACAAATTTGTTTCATTAAATATAAATATGAAATAAAATGTGTGTTTGTGTGTTTGTGTGTTTGTGTGTTGTGGCAAACAAGTGGTATTGAATCCGTGTGTGAATCTTTAAACAAATAAATATTGAGAAAACCACATATCGAAATGATTGTAAATTATGATTAAATCGTGTCAACAGCACATTTTTAGTTCTAACTTCTCCTCATATCTCTCTCTCTCTCTCTCTCTCTCTCTCTCTCTCTCTCTTCTTTCGTTTACTCTTCCTCTTCCCCAAATCAACATGTACTCAAATCGCACGGTAAGCACTTCAATTATAAGTAATTGACTAACATCATAGAATACGTCATATCGTTCATCATATTGAATTAGTGACATACGAAAACAAGACATCAACAACGAAAAACATGTAAAGCATTCGGGCACAGTTTATCTGAAAATGTAGTACCTAGTTTCTTTGGACTGGATAGAATTGCATTAGCTGCGTTGGCCAAGTTGCTGAATACACCACCAACAACTGCAGTAAGACCTATCGATTAAAACAAAGTAAATTTTACACGTTGGAATATGAAATGCGTCAACGTTGTTCTGGATTTTGTTTTGCTATTGCATTCTCAGCATTCAGCATTTTGTCGTTTCCATTTTCGTTTACATTGGTAAAATCGAAAATGAAACAAACAGAAAATATAGGTGTAGAGATTTTTGAACATCGACGAACGAAACAGAAGAGTAAAATAAAACAATCAAATAAATTCTACGATTGACATTTGAAATTCAATTAAAGGTGCGATAAAATAGAGATATTTATATATATATATATATATCTATATGTAAGTGAGTGCGTAAATATAAAATGAAAAGAGGTAGAGTACGATAAGTCAACTTTGGAAGAACCGAAGCGTGTTTGTGCAGTAAAAGAAAAAACAAACGAAAATGTGTGTGCGTTGTGTGTGCATTTTCGACTTTAAAACACAATAGACAATCATGATTTTCGAACGTGGTGTTAGGCGCTCAACGTACGGACACAAATGATAAATGCTTGCATTCATATATATATAGTATTCGAGTAAAATGAATTTATCGAGATAGAGATGTATTCAATTCAAAATGATTTGTTTGTTGGCTGTCTTAATTGCAATTCATTTTACCTGAGTTTTCAGCAATGTTTGACTTTGCTGCGTCTTGTTGCTGTTGACCTCCTGGTAACAAGAAATTGGCGGTAGCAAAATCGGCGCTGGATGTTTGTGGAATTTGGCGTTTACCGAGTGCCATACCGCAAATGGCAGTCATATGAGTCTCTGGGCCGAACACATGCAATGGAATGCCCAATGTGCTACCATATTCACGCATTTTACGCAAACCCTCTTGGTAATTTGGACCAGCACGACGTACATAGATCGATACATTGTGCTCCTTCAATTTTGGTTGGAATTCACGCAATGCCGTAATGATTCCCTTGAATGTTGCGGCAACATTGGTAAAATTGGCAATACCACCGCCGGTGATCAACACTTTGCCCAATGGATGTTTTGGCGATGATGTCATCAATGTTAAGATGGTCTTTGCATACTCATATGTTTGCTGTTCAGATGGTGCACCACTGTATTCACCATAGTTGGCCAATTCGTCGGTACCGCCCAAATCGCAAATCGTATCCGAATAGATAACACTAGCACCGCCACCGGCAACCATGGTCCAAATGCGGCCGTTACGATTCAAAATGGTCAATTTCAATGAGGCACCGCTCTTTGCATCCAAATCAGCAATGTACGCTTCCTCTGGGTAAGCATCACGGCCGAATGGTGGTGGATACTCAATATCCCCCCATTTTGGTCGGCAAATGAAATCAGCGGTTGAATCCAATTTGGCGGCCAAATCCAAAATGTAAATGGCATCTTTTGTTACAACCAATGGATTAATTTCCAGGTAAGTGAAATACAAATCAACGTATGATTGGTACAAAGCGTGTACGAATTTTGCAACACGTTCCTTCTTATCGGCAGCCAGATGGGTGAGCAATTGCTTTTTAATATCATCGATTGTCACAGTCTTGTCAACCGGAACATCCAATTTCGATGCTTTGGCATCAACATCGCCGATATCAACACCGCCTTGATGATAGAACAGAATTGTGTCAGCGTTTCGGTGTGAATAGATGCAAACGTAAGCTTCTTCATCCTGTGTCGAACATTGAAAAAAAAAGCGAGAGATCAAATATTTGCGGATGGAAGGGGAAAAATTTGGTAATCAGTTTCAAATAAAAATGGAAGAATTTTCACTTTAATTTGTGTTAATCACAATGTTTCTTACCTCTTTGTGAGGAATGAATGGTTCAATGATGAAATTTCTTAGTTTGCCGTGAGCATTGCCAATTTTTTGATCCTTTCCCATACGAGCATTGACCCATTCTTTGACTTCGGCGAATTTTTTATTTACAGCAATTAATCCAAGTTTTCCTCTTCGTTTAATCAATTGATCTGGCTTTACGACTAATGGCTGCACACAAAAACATGCAAAGAAGATAAAAGAAAAAAATAAATCATTGTCAGGTATCGGTTTAAATATGTTGAATGCATTTACTTAAAAGAAAACCAGCTTCGTATGAAACAGTAAAAGTATACAATTAGCTAGCGCGAACTTTAAAACATGAACACAACAATTGCACGCCGTTTACACGACAACATGTTCAGCGAACATTTGTGTTCTAGAACAGAATGGAATAAAACGAGTCATGGCCATCCGTTGTGCAGTAGTCATAGGGAAATAAGAGAGCATTATATTTCAGAACCTGCTCACATTTTATACGACATTCAAATACGATCGGCGACATGATTTCACGACTAATCACCATTTTCAACCTTTGATAAATCAAAACGAAACTCCATTCCCGCGTCTGACAGGGAACGTAAAGTTATCGTGTGCTCACTGAAAATTGTGCGCACATGAAACGCGTTTGCATTGAAAAACAAATTGATCTGCAGTAGCACCATAAGAAAATATTGAACTAAACTTCATTTTTAGTGTCTCAATCACAGCGTAGAGATAAATGATACACACACCCTGGTATGCATATAATGATCACTTGATAGCATATAAAATTGTTTTGTTTCCCTTATTTTTCACTGTAATTTTTCTTTCTTACGTTCAACGATTTGAATTCAATTAAATAGATTACCGTTAAGCAACCATTTATCGTGCGTAGACGAAATCAAGGTCAATGGAATGTTATAGCATCATGCGGTTTTATTGCACATTGTATGTGTTTATATTTAAATTAATGACAACGCAATGTTTGTTTCTTATACGACAGAGCAATTAGTCTACATTGTAAGAAACTGTAAGGAGCAGCCAGTGTGTTATAACGAAATGTTCATGCGCGAAATTGTCGAGAATGTGCGACGCGTGCGCGTACGTTGTTCTGTTTTTGTTTGTTTTGATGGTAATTTGGTCGCTTTTTTTATACTCTCTTAAGTTTGTGTGGATGTTTATAGTTTTTTGTTGTTAAAAACCCACACACATACCAAATACAACGAACACTTACCGAAGTTCCGAGCCATGGATGCGTTGTTCGCAAATGATCCCAGTTTGTCTCACTATTTACAGTGGCAAATTGGCATTTAGCCGCTCCTGAGCTGCCGTCCAATAAGCGGTTTAGGATATCTTTTCCGGTGGCTTCACGAATAGCTTTGGCTGACATTTTGTCCTTCTATTTCTCTTAACCTCCTATGATATGTTGGTTTTGTTCCTGTTTATTTATATTTGAAAAAAAAAACAAACGAACACAGAGTCACAAACACAGAAAAAAAAATTAGTAAAATAAATTACGATTGAAGTTCACAAAGTTTGATTGAAACGCATCGAAGCCGATCGCATCGATACCGTGTATGCACTGAAACTGAAACTGAAAAACACTTTGGTGCTGAAGCGCATGTGGAAATGCAATGGTCGTGGCTTCGTGCCGATCGGTTTCGAATTTGGGCTTTAGTTTCGCTTCGTTTTTTCCATTCGTTCCTCTTTCGAAATATTCATTCATCTAGTTATGCAGACGATATTACGAAAACTTTCACTTGAAATTCCTCAAATAAATGGGCAAAACGATCGACCCGAACAAACACCTCCAAATGAGCTTCAAACTCTCAATCATATCATTCGTTGATGCGGCAGCAGACACACATATCGATTGTAATCAAATACCTTAATCACACATGCATACGAAATATACACATGTCTTTCATATTTTCTGCTGATATTGAAAGACACAACGAAAGAAGAGGGAAAAAAACCCGGTGGTGTGCTTAAAATGAAATTAAGTACCATGTTGAAATAAATCGTTATTTAACAATTTCCTTATTTTACATTGTTTGTTTTCTACTTTATCTTTATCGTTATTGTCGTCGTCGTCGTCTTCATTTTCCTAATTACGATCCATACATCAAAGCATAATCGTTAATTTGTCACACGCAATACTCATTTTCGTCGTCATTGAAGTGCAATAATTACAAACTTTCGTTTAACGCACCACGTAATGATTATATTCCGGAGGGTTTGGGTGGCCTACTTCAATTGAGGTAGCCAAAATGAGCAAAAAGAAATTGGAGGTGAAAAACAACAAATACCAAGATCGAAATGTGGTCTGATTTGAACGATTTATGGTTTTATTTCAACACAGTTCATCGTTAAGTTATTAATTGAATTCCCAAATTCAGAGAAAGGTCTTGATCAAAAGCAACACGTTGCCGACTCGATGTGTGTGTGTGTGTGTGTTTGTTAAAATTATTTGAATAAATATATGCATGATATAATGCATTCGATACACTTGTACCGATATGATGAAAATTTTAGCAGCCCAAAATCAACTCCTCTATAAAATCATCATCGGTGAAAGTGTAGACACAATCAAACTCTCACTTTGTGTAACTATCATAGATTCACAGAAAAAATGGCATGATCAGTTCGTGAGGAGAGCAAGAAATACGACGAAATCAACAACGAAGTATAAACCTTAGATTGATATATTCAACCAACTTATACGATCGATTGTTTGCTAAGCTGATAGTTGTTGTTGTTGCTTCTTTTATAGTATTTGCAAATACTTTGTTTGTTGCTTTGCCATGTTGTGAAGTAAGATTTAATCATTTCTTGTTGTTTTGATTTGTTTTTTCCTATATAAGATTACTTTTATCAATTTCAGCTTGTGACCATACGCAATCAACCTGATCGTTCATGCTGTACACGTTCTTCAAATTCAATTATGTAATACGCGCAAATGAGAATGAAAAAAAAAAATTGCTAACTTAATACTTTCGCGCGATTATTATTTATTACCGAGTTGTTCGGCATCAGGTCATTCAAGAATGAGTTCGCGCGCACGCCTCTCAATATAAACAATGATAAAGAAGGGCAATAGAACACACTGTTTCGGAAATGAATGAATGAAATGAATTCGGATGCAGTGCACGTGTAAATCGAAGCAAAACAGCAGATAAGACTGCAAATAATAAATGAAACTCATCTGGAAGATGACGATAAAACGATGGCGTGTATATAAATCTAAACGGAACGGAGATACAACACACATATCAATGATTCGCAAAAATGAATGATTTAATTTTCGCTGAATCTTCTGGTTGCCTGCGGTTTTTACGTAATCTACGGAAGAACCACTTCAACTGTTCTGTGCGTAATAACCACGTAATGACGTGATCAACAATAATATGAAATCTTATCTTTGCTCTCGCCCTCTCCCTGTATCTCATACAATGTTTCATGAGGGTCGGATAATTTTAGATATATATATGCCAATAATAATATGAAGCATGAACGTAGGCAATTTTGGAATTTCAACGTTCAAACTCACTCGAGAAAAATGAAAACTCGATTTTTTGCTCCGATAGATAGATTAAATTTACATTTGAACTGACGGAAAAAATGCAATGCTAATTGGATGCTGCGTTTTCGTCATCATAGCCAATCTTTTTGCCTAAGCTTAGAATCGAGTTGAAAATCTCACGAAAAGTCGTGTTCAAAGTATTGTGAAATTTCGATGCTGGTTTATGAGCCAGGTATCGGTAATGAGAATATGGAAACCAGTTATTTTTTTTACAAATGAAAGCGTCGTCGACATTATGGTGATCATTTTTATAGTTTTTTTGTCGTCGTTGATTCGTCTGACTATAACAACAACATGAAAATCCACCGAAAATGTGTACATATATTTATATTCAGCCGAAAAATATTACTTTCACTTCTCATTCAAAAATGAATAGTTACAACAACCACTGCAAACAAATGAAATAGAATCGATTTTAAAATTAATCGTACGCGCGCGCGCGCGCGCGCGCTCATGCAACCCGTTGGATTGAGCATATCAGTGTGGGTTTGGAATTTGATTTATGAATGGCAAACAAACCAATTTGCGAATTTCTTGGTCATTTTCAATGAAACATTTCTGCTGTCCGGAGAATAGTTCAGTGTAACGCTAGACTGTAAACGGGTTTCCAGCTCACGATTCTGACAGAATTCACGCCAATTATTCCGTGGTCACAATTTAAACGACGTTATTTCCAGCAATAATTGCAATCTTGAATTCGCGCGACTAACCGAAAAATACCGTCGAGACATTTACACTTTTCAACAGCAACAACAACAACAACAACAACAAGAAATTATCTCGCTTACTTCGTTTGGTTTTCGTTGTAAATTTAATAAATCACTAGATTTCGAAAATTACTTATTTGTGTCTCTATTGATCGGCTTAAATCCGTTTTTCTTTACTTTTACTGGTATATGTGTTGATGTTTGAACTTCTTGCTTTATTTGAAGCCACGCATTCAATCACACATAAGTACACCATTCCACGAATAAATCAAATATAAATTCAAACTAAAACAATGCGAATAAATGTCGAATTGAACGAACGAACGAAAAAAAAAAATCAGATTTAATTTACAATTTACAATTTCCAGAGTCGAAAAAGGGAAGGTGAAACGAAAGCGAAACAAACAAAAGAAAAGAAAAGCAAAAAAAACAGCAAACGAAATAAAAAGAAGATAGTTAACAGTAGTTCGAGTTTCTTACAGTTGAGTTAAAATTGTATATATATTCACAAAATTCTCGGCGGCTCTGTCTCTTTTTTTCTATGTTAGAGGCTATAGCTCCGACGGAACGAACACCGAAGAAAAAATCGAAAACTTCGAAACGGTCGAAGCAACAAACAAACAACAACTGAATTTATAATATTTCTAGCGCTGACCTATTCGGCTCGGTATCAACGTTCTTAAACATGAGTAAGCGCGATCGTTCGGTACGATCATACGATGATAATACTACTTGTACACACGCATACACACACACACACACACACATACGCCAATCGCGCGTATCATACGCCGTAGATTGCAAATATATGAAAACGTGTGAAGCGCGTACAACCATCCAAGATAGGCATGAAAGTTTTTCACTGGGCTATCGTGTACGGAAGACAATTTCACACAGTATGGCGTATGTGCGGGCGCGTGAGAGAGAGCGAGCGAGTGGGGGAGCGAGCAAGCAAACGGACAACCTGGCTAATTTTCAATTCGAATTGATTTCGGCTAACTGATGACTGGTTAACTGTTAGTATACAATTTACACTCCTGGCGATACACATACGCGCCGCGTACATACTATTTTGCATTGGTATGTGCGCTTGATTTGTGGTGCTATTGTTGTTGTCATAATTGCGCGCGCGAGCGGCTGACTACTTGAATACTTTTCAATGTGTCGTTTGTCGTTATCACATGCTCTCAACTCTTTCTCTCTCTCTATCTCTCTCTCTCTCTCTCTCTCTCTCTCTCTCTCTCTCTCTCTTTTCAGCTTCCCCCAGAGAAATTTGCTTCTTGGGAAACAAACAACACTGTTCAAACGTGCTAATACGCAAAGGAATCTTTCCATTTGACATTTCGCACATTCATTCGTTCGTTCGTTCGTTCTTTAACTGATATTCAATGACCGACACCGGTTTTTGTTGTTGTGCATACGTGTACTTGATGTGAGCTGTGTGTGACACTCTCTTTGTAACGCTAGCCCGTTTTTTCCTCTTCTTTTTCCTTCGTTACTACTTCAACACTTTGTTTAAATGGATTTCTAGGCAGCGATTCGTTCTTTATGCAATTGTATTCGTTTCAGCTGTGTGATTTGCGCGAACGACGCATGATACATGTGTGTGACATTGACACAAAGTGTTTGATACTAGACGAAAAAATACAGTTTATTTTTAAAGGAAAAAAAAGAGTACGAGAAGAAAAAACGTCAAACACGTTCGAAATGCTTGACGAAAGGAGAAGAAGAAGGATTCAAAGTGGAAGAGGAAGAAGAGAGCGAATAACGTAAAACACAATTGTTGTTATCAAAGCGTGAAAGCGCTTAACTGTACTCTAAATCAAAATATTTGGAAAATTTATCAGTTGCAGGCGGCTTTGTTGCGGCGTGCTCCGATGCGCGACATTGAAATAACTAGTCATGGCGATGAAATGCTTTGCAATATAATGATTCTCATATGCATATCCTTTGCACGCTCGCAATCATCCTCTCGCATGAAGAAAAGTGAAAAAAAGATCAAACATTAGAGGAAATACGTGTTTTGTTTGTATTGCATTCGAGCTTATGTAAGTGAGATTTTGCATAGAGCATACTTTCGATTTGAACTTAATCAACTCTTTTTTTTTCTTCTTTGACTCGCTTGATTATTAGATGCCCTTGTTAGAAGGAGACAAATTTTCCGTGTTCAACGACAACGACGACGGGTGTGTTTTCAGCGATAGCGAATTTAACTGATATACCCTCTACAAAACTGACGGGCTCAATGACATAATGGCATGATGCGATTAGCAATTACTCGGTGTATTATTTTGTTTTTATCACCATGGAAATCATCTGAAAGCACTTGGCACATTGTAAGCGATGCGCGCGTACGCACTCCTCAATCTCAGTATATTCAGGTCAATTTTTTTCAGTTTGTGCAAATTGAATCGAATATTTGTTGAACGGTGATTAAAGTCAATAGCAAGAGAGGAGAGAGAGAGAGAAATTGACACCAATCTACACATTGTTAGCACATTGTTAGGCGTTATACGTGTCGGGCTTATGATATGCAAATTTATAAATTTTATATGCGTCAATGACCCTTGCAGCTGTGTAAACACGCTTGCACTCGTTTTGAGTATGCTGTAAACGTGCGGTATCAACGTCGATCAAATGCATTGCAATCATTGATTCGGCTGTCAATCGGTGATGGTTATATTTTCTATGTAAGTGCATTTATTATGATCCATTTCATATTTTTCATTTTTGTTTAGAAACAGCTTGCTTATGCAATTTCGTGAGATCGAATTTATTTTACTTGAGCAAGATCATTTATCGAGCTCCAATGAATCGCAATGCAAATGAAAGAATATCTCCTCCATTCGGCATGCAACGAATATGCATGTGATTGGTTTTTATGGATCATTTGTGTCGTGATTAATGACTTGACTGCCAATCGCAAAAACAAAAATCAAGATCAAGAAAATATTAGTTTTTTGAACCGTTGCTGCGGCGGATATGCATATATATTGATTTTCAAATGAAATATTGACGCTCTCCATACAATTCTCCGTTTCTGAGTTGGTAGTCTCATATATGTATGTGGAGCAATAGACAATGGCCTTGCTGAACTCCGATCTAACAAAAAATAATATAATGTAAAGCAGAAAAAAAAACAAAAAAGGCGATTGATGTACATACGTATATATCTGTCTATCTGTGTATATGAAATTTTTTAAAGCAAAATCAAAACCACTTAGAAGTATTCTAGTGTGCAACGTTTACTTTTTTTTAGGGATGGCGTGTGCCATTCTATTTTCTTTGGCACCGATGATGGTGGCCGAGCGGCATGCACGTCAATAAAGGCAACAGCATTTCAACCATTTTCATTCTCATTCTTCGTCCCTTTTTTTCATCTCGCTCCTCTTTCTCTGTTGGTTAAATGCAAGTTTGTATTGACTTCCAATTTTCCCTTCGTTTCTGTTCCGTAAATTTTATTGGCTCAAGGATAAATAATTGACTTTTTGAATTTCGATTAGATTCGAAAAGTGTTCCATTGTTACAAATTGGCACGTTGAAAAAATATACTTCGTAAATGAGGCTATTCGTCATGAATACATTGGGCATTTCAACTCAACCACACACTAGGCATGGATTTGCTAATTATTATATACATATATCGTTACTAGCCGTTGGCCCAAAAGGTTTCACGCTTTCTTGGCTCTGTGGCCGCAAATCGATCGATTCGCCTGCATTGTTTTTCGTCGTTTTCCCCTTCTTTTTGTGTTTTCTGGTTGTATTAGAATAAATTTCCAGTCGCTCTTCAAATCACACAATTACTACACACATTGTATGCGGAATGAACTTGATTAATTCAAGAAATCAATTCAATTTTGTTCATATAAGTCTTCATTGCGCTAGTGAAGTGATTTGCTGTGTGCAGTGTGTGCAATCGAATTCAATCTATGACCAAATTCAAGGCTTTGACGCAATCACATTGGACTTGGAAGAAGCACAATCTTGTCTCTTTAACCTAATAGACAAACAACAAGAGCATCCATTTAAGTGTTGTTCAGAGGATTTTGAACAGATTTATTTTACAGAGCGAATAGAAGAACTAACTATTCAAGAAAGACGCGTCGAGAGAAATGAGAGTGAGTGTGTGAATGAGAGAGATAGAGAGAGAGAGAGAGAGAGATAGAGAGAGAGAGAGTTTGATGTTTGGGTACATTTTTCGAACAAGCCAGAATAAACAAAGTAAAGGAGAAAGAATAGAATCCAAAATTGTGACCATGTAAAATTACTGAAGCACTATTACAAAATGATAGTATATACACTTCATTTCAATGACTTAAACACGAAAAATATACCCGAAATGTCTATATCGATCTGAACATTTATTTTTATTCCAAACGCCCGATAACAAAACGGTCACAACATTTTGGTGCTTGTGGATTGTCGTTTTTTTTCTTTTTCTTCTTCGTTCAGTCTCTTTGCCTAATTCATTATCGCGATTTTCACTAAAAAAAATTGCGTGCTAGATTTTCTCTTTGTCATAATGACTAATAAAGACTAATCAAATCATAATCAAAAAAAAAAAATTGTGCGTATTACACACACACACACACACACACCAATCCACTTTGTTTTTCCTGGCGCCTATGTTGTGTGACTTTCTTTGCATTGATTTTTGATACAATTTTTTCTGCTTCCTTTTGTTTCACGAGAACATTGCATCACTGTCAAATATTTGGCTGTCATTTTTTAAAAAACTGACACAAATACGAATATATCTTTGACTCAATCATAAATCTGCAATCATCATTTACAATCATATGATTTGATGTTGGACATCGGACGTACGTTGCCAAAAATGCCGAAATCGATCAATGTTGTTTTTGGGGAAATTCAACAACAACAACAAATACAAATTATTATGCTCATTTTCATACACATATGTGTAATGGATGTGATTAAAATGTTGTACACATTCGCCCACTCTCACAAATCAATTCAATTTTATTTATTAACATACACGTTAGTTCCTTTTTTTTACTTTCTTTTGCTCTCTCTCGCGTGTTGTTTTGTCGCTTATATTCACTTATAATGAAAAAAAAATTCCCTCAGAGATTATCACTCACGTTTTGTTGTTGTTGTTTTGATGGTGGTGGTGGTGTTATTTTTTTTATTTGTTGGGCTCTATGTTCTAAATGTTCCTTTTTGTGAAATTTTCAACACGACGCAACGAATACGTGTGAACAACTACTTTACTGCATCATCATTTGTATCGGTCTGACAGAACGGTGGCAGCACAGCGTAGAGATGGAGAAAAAAAAAACCGCTCGTTCGACCGCACATCGTTATTTTTTTCTTTTTCGCACAATCAAAACCCGAACAACCTTCCAACCGAAAGTACGGCTGACACTCCGAGGTTCTCTCATGCTTGATTGTGTGAAATGCAGAAAATACTTTGCAATTGTATATCTTTTCAATGGTTAAACGTTGCATTTTGAACCATATTTGTCGGAACTCAAAAATGTCTCAAATTTGGAATGCCTTTTGTTAGCATTTGTTGAGTCTAGAATATTCTACAGATGTATATAATCGCTTAAACGGTGATTAATCACATGAAAATGTTATATAAATCATATTTTACCCATTCAATGCACGATACACAACTATTTTATACCAGCTAAGTACGAAATATGGAGGTACTTCAGCATAATGGCAAATATACGAATTGAATATGCTCTTCGAAGAATCATCAGACTTTTGCGTGCTAATAATTCCAGAGCTCAATCCCAATTTCGAATGACAAAATGCAAAAATCATCATTTATATGAATATTTTTATACAAAACTCCACATTTTTCATCGAAAAAACAAAATACTCAACCGTAAAGTATTCATCAAAAGTACGATTTAAATCGTATGTTTATTGTGTCAAAATATATTCGCAAATCGGCTTGTTTAACCTTTTGATCTTTATACGCGCCAACATAGTTGAACGCAGTTAAACTAAAAAAAGACGTGATCAGCTGTGAACAAAATTTTGATTTACGAATTTCGGTTTAAAAAACCATACCATTAGTAGAATTAGTAAATAGATAAACAAGCAACACGTTTGGAAATTGTTCATTAGTTTATTAGTTAGTATGAATAATTTTCGTGTGCCTCCATCACCGACTTGGTACACACCGCCGGTGACAACGCCAGAGAACGGGCTGTTATACATAGCCGGTAACCACACTTCAATCGCATACATTCCGCCAGCCCAACGGAATGATGATACATCGAAATCAACGACGAACGATGCCATTCCAAATGCTCCTAACATTCAAATCATTCAAACGCACAATCAGTGAGTGTGTTTTTTTAATTTTTCAAATCGTGAAAAATCGTTACAAGATTTTTTCTTCGATTTGAAATATGTATAATTGAATTTTAATCGTCCACAGATTCAAGGCCATCGACTGTGATCCCAATTGGTCGTCAACCAAATGGTTTGTGACAATGAACGAACAAAATATGATTTGGGTTTGGAATTTGACAACGGAAAAGATTTGCCGCGGTCACAAAGCACATGTCACGAATAGCAACGATCGTCAGATTGATTCGGATTCACAATTGGGTGGTGCCATGTGCATCACAAAGAATCGCCAAGTGTTGTCCATTGACCGCAATGCATTTGTTCGATATTGCTTGGTGTCGAATACGTTTTCCATATTTTCCGACAGTTTCGTTCCGAAGCGCGGCACAGTTAGCCTTTTGAAAACGTCACCGTACAATCAGGACATCATTGCGGTTGGCTATAAAAATGGATTGATTATTATTGCAAATTATGCTGGTGAGACGATATATTCTAGAAAATTGCTCTTTATTGTCTAATTTTTCGAATTAATGTTGTTTATTCTGATGAATATTTTCGATGGTTTTAAAATGTTAAATCACATTTTCTCTCTGATGGTCTTTTCTTTACAGAAACGGTTGAGTTGCTGAAGCTAAGAGGTCATGATTCGGAAATTGTTTCGCTTCAATGGACGTTGATTAAACAAACACTCTGCAATGGAACTAAAGCAAATCAGCAAAGTTTACCGGAACCAGTAGAAAAACTAGCAGTCAAAGTGGTTGAATCAAAGGCAACTCCGTCCTCAACAAAAGCGAAACTCGACAAAACGACCGAGAAAAAGCCAATACGCCGCGAACCACCAAAACCGATTGTAGATGCCGGTGACATGTTTGACATTCATTCATACGATTATTTGGAAGAGGAGTTCGGAACGATTTCGAATCGTGCTCCAAACGAAGCTCGTGATGACGCATCTGGTGACCGCAAAACGGGTACGAACAATGAAAATTTCAATTTTGTTGAAGCATGTCAAACGTTACGTGACCAAATTCGCGCGGGAAATCAGTCCGAATCAGACGATTCAGACGGTTACATGGGTGGCAATAGCAATCAATCGGCGGTGAATATGATCGATATTCAAAATATGATGAAGGCCAGAAGTCCCATCAAGGATGATTCAATATTGTCCGACGATTCTGATGGGCCTGCCGAAATTGATGAACTCTCAAATTTAAGTACAATCGGCAGCAGCCATAACACAACGGACATTGTTGAACTCGAAGATGTGATCAAAGATTTGAACATCAACGAGGACACGCCGAAAGAAAGCGATGGCATTGTGTACTTGGCATCCGGAGCACAGGAATCATCGGTTGTTATTTGGAATCCAAAAACTGGGGCAATCGCTGCTAAAATCCAATTGAAATCCGAAAAAGGACGCACCAAAATTCCAAGTAAGATCAAATTAATGAGAATTTTATCTTTTTGAAAAGTAAAAGAGAGGATTTCCATCCTGATGGATGTTCCTTTTGAAGCATTACGAGAAACGTCATTTAATTCTTGCTGTTTTTTTTTCTTCATCAGAACCAAATTGTACAATCACATGGATCCGTTCAGATGAATTCGTTGTTAATGGTCCTGACGGAAGAGTATCCACCTGGAAAGTACTTGATGAAGGGAATGTGAATGAAAAGTTAGTTGAAAAGTTAACAGCCCAAATTGGTTCACAATCGTTTATTTGATTGATCGCCTATTTCTGTTTCAGTTTGAAATTTACCACCGTTTCCACGGAGTATCCAGACACAGCTGTGATTAATATTTGTTCAAATGTTGAACACAATCCAGCGGCGCCGATTGTATGGACATTTTCGACACATCTGAACATCATTGGCCATCGTTTCAACGATGAATCCAGTGAGATTATATCAAAATACTCGACATTGCCAATTGGAATGTTCACGTTGCGTGAATGCCCACATGATCCAAACAA
Organism: Sitodiplosis mosellana; assembly: GCF_009176505.1. Lineage (NCBI taxonomy): Eukaryota > Metazoa > Arthropoda > Insecta > Diptera > Cecidomyiidae > Sitodiplosis > Sitodiplosis mosellana. The sequence continues at coordinate 2,524,544 of NW_022601438.1, read as the reverse complement.
GTAAGAAATCACTGCTGACATCGTTATCTATATTTTACCATGGTAATAATTCGCGAAAACACTCTCCTTCAAAGGATCGCTATTGCCGGCAACAACAAACGGATCAACATATTGGATTTGTCAACGTTGAAGGATGACAATGTGGAAATTCAATCGCTAACGTCGAAAATTCAAGCGAAAGTTCTTGCTCTGGCCTGGCATCCGATTAACGAAAATTTGCTCAGCTTTAGCACAAACGAAGGACGCGTAAGTGATGACTCGAATCAAAATCATTTTTTTCAAAAAAATATAAATTGAAACGGAACGAAATTAAATTTGAAAAGAAGAAAAAAAAAAACCTTTCAATTCGATAAGAAGCGTCCAGTTAAATTCTCAATATTTTTAATACAAACTTTTCAAATCTTCAGGTTGGTACATTCAACATCAGTAAAACTTCAAGTGCCCCCGATTTAATGAAGAATTTCAATGGAAAAGATGTGTACAGTTTGTCTTTTAGCGTGGATGAAGCGTCAAAAAAATGCATTTTGTTTGCAACAAACAGCCATAAATTGATGATGTTCAATGAGAATTCGATCAAACAAGACGATCATAGTGCACTTGAATACCAGGTGCCAGTCTCATCGGTCAGCTCGAATGGAAAATATATAGCGCTTGGTTTCTCAAATGGAACGCTGAAAATCCTGTCTAATGACACAGAAAAAAAGGTAAACAAATTGTGAATTTCTCATGCAGAAGATCAAAATCTCAATCATAATTCAATTGGCAGGAGGTGTATTCTGAGGTTTTATCGAAAAAGTATTTGTCGGAATTGTCATGGTCACTGATAAATCCGAAGAAATTAGCTGTATCGACGAGTGATAGCAGTATTTTCATATTAGAAGAGAACGATGATGGTTTTAAGAAAACCGGTGAATTGACTGGACATCTAGCTGGTGTTTCATCGGTCAGATGGAGTGGACAGTCCGAATACAAATTGGTTTCGGCCAGTTTTGATCACACCGTACGGGTTTGGGATACACAAACGATGGAATGCATCGCCTGGTCGGATTATGAAAATAAAATGCATTGCGCTGCATTTTTACCAACAGGTACATACATGAAAATACGTCACTTGGACGTACACCATTATGTACTGAAAATATATAAAACAATAAGAAAAAAATTTCTTACAAAAATTACAAAATACCCAATGGTTTTGAATTCCCTTAGATGAAAACTTTGTAATATGCTCTGGACAATCGGAAACGATGCACATTTTCAAAATTGAACATCGACTCGTTGCGAGCATTGGTGCTTTCGAGAACAAGAAGAAAAAGAAATCATTCAATAGTGACGTTCAATGGGGCACTCTGTATCAAAATGAGGCATCGAAATTGAGGCAACAAGAGAAGAAAAAATTAAGGCAATTGGAAAAGAAGGCAAAGGATGATGTTGCTGAAATTGCTGACAATCTAAGTGCTGTTAAACTTGTACCAGCTCCAGTGAAGGTAGTAACAAATTTTGCATTGCGAATTATTCGCAAGTATTAACTCGAAATTCGTGATTTATACAAACATAATTTTGCATATTTAAATGAAGAGAAGAACAGGAAGAAGTAACAGTGGCTTATGTAATATTATCTCATTCTTTAGCTGAGTTACACGACCATTCTGCATTTGACCAATAAGGAATTGAATAAGGAGCCTCTTGGCCATCTTCAACGCCTGCTCCATAAAGCATCGGCTTCCAACGGTACAGATGGGGACAAAGCTAATCTCTTCCATGTCAAACTATTCGGTAGCCGTGAGGATGTTGAAAAATTACTTGAGGATGAATGTAAGTTTTAATGTGCTTTTGCAAACCATGTTTTGTAACTAGTACCAATTTCGTATGGTTTTACATTTCCAGTGAAAAATCACAAAAGCTCCAAAACCGAGTCGATTGGCAATTTACTCATTCCACAAATCAAAATTGAATTGAAAGCAAACATTATCGAGAGCATCGAAGGAAAACGTCTCACGGAACAGCAAGTCTCATTGGCACCATCCATTTCATACGAGTAGGTTATTCATTTGGACGCTCTCTTTTCGACTCCATTACTTTGTGTCCATCTCTATTCATTGAAATCATTTCATAACCATATTTATTTTTTTTACACATAGATTTTGGAAGAACTGCTCTCTCGCCTTCGCCAATCAATGTATCGAACAGGGATTTGTGCTGCAAGCGATTCCATATCTGTTAGCCTCGCAGCAAGTCAATGAAGCCATTGAAAAACTGTGCGATGCACATTTCTACCGTGAAGCATGGTGTATTGCTAAAATGTCTAAAGAGCCTGAAGATAAGATTTTCGAAATCATCGTCAACAAATGGATTGCACATCTCGAGTATTTGGGAAATCTTGAAGGGGCTGCTTTAATGTAAGCATAATTGATGATACGCTAAAAATGAACCGATCAGACATTTGATTCATTGATAATTTTTGCTTTGAATTTTACTAAAAATGGAATTGGTTTAATCTGAATTGATGCGTTTGTTTCAGCTCATTTTTGGTGGGAAAGCGGGAAATGTCGTACGATATACTGAATAAGCGAAAGTTCAAAACACCCCAAATCGAAGAAGTTCTCAATAGTTTGTCTCAAACGGCAACGAACTAAACCGAATCAATCGAATTCACCGTATTTTAATAAAGTTGCTTTGACAAATGCTTTGGAACCGTTCACCACGCAATGCATGTGATCCAACACAAGCAGAGTCATTCGCACTTCATTTTTAATTATTTTAAAATGTATCTTATTTTTATTTTCATTCAGTTCATAAACCTGCAAAGAGAATCAAATTCACTGTGTATTCGATTTGATTAAGAGTTCAAATAAATACGTATATATAGTAGTACCAGATGCTATGCTATTCTTTAGAGTATGCCATCACTATTACCAACACATTCATAACAATATTCTGCCAAGTTTCGAAATAAAATTCAGGAAATTTGAGGTTTTAAATGGATTTTCATTTACCGTTACCTCTCTTCAACAAACAGCAAGGATTCGGAAAGTTGAATTATATTAGTATATAGCTGTGAAGTACCACGTTAACACGATGCACAACAATATGGAATCGAATAATTTCCCAGAAATATTATCAATTAGGTCGGAACCAATAAGCCTTGTGACTATAAACAACGACTGCAAACAGCTGATATTCGATTATTTGGAACTGAAAGACTTAGTGAATGTTGCAGAAACGAGTAAGCAATTGAACACAGTAGTCTCTTCCGTTTTCAAACGAAAGTGTGGTATGAAGAAAGAAAGTAAATGAGTGCATATTCATTGACTGATAATGTTTATTTATTTCATCAAAAAGAAATGTCTTGACGCTAGCTTATTACAAATTGTGTGTGTCTATTTTAATGCGATAATCTGGAGATGGAAAATCTATTCAGTCCATCGATGTGTGCAGTTTGGGTTGGTGCAAACGTAGTACAATCTCATTTCTTCTTCAGCGCGCCGTGTCTGGGCTTGGAAAAACACCGCTTCTCGATGACCGCACTTTGGACAAGCATGATCTTCAGTCCGCGGCAATGTTGGATCCGATATGACGTCTGGCACGATGTGTGTCAATTCACTGGGAAAATGATTCAATAGATTGATTAAAATCAGCGCCTTATTTCATCTTTTCTCAATCAAAAATCACACAATTGTATAAAACTGGCTTAACTTACTCAATTTCGTGCATAATTTTGTTCACGTAAATGCAATTGGAGTCGGCTTCTTGTTTGTAATCACAGTTACGGCACGCGTACAGCAGAATTTTCAGTTCTTTGTCCTCTTTCGGATACAACATGTTGTTGCTGAAGAAAAACGATGAAAACCAATTCGTCAATTAATATGAAATCAAGAAAGTTTCAGCTTTGTCGTCTTCAATCAACGTTGTTTCAATGTAGTTTACTTACCATTCCTGACAGAAACGAATGCCGACAAAGCCGGGACCATCGTCATGAACATCGTAGCCAGACATGTTATTTTAGCGTCCAAATCAGCAAAGTATGCAAGAACTAGGAATGTTTCTATTAAGTGGTCGAAAGTTGATAGCGAAATCTTTCGAAAATTCGTGTTTTTTTAGTTAGAATAACCGAGAACAACTGAAAGCAATCAACAATATTTGTGAAATGAGATGTCAAACCGTTTGACATATCGTTATAAACCAATCTCACAAATACAGTTGCACGGTACGAACATGAGTGGCATGATGTGCGACGAATTCACCACATGCGAATTCACCTCATGTTCAGTTTCATCAACTATACCGCTTTGATGACATTCGCTCCGCTGCAGAGAATAGCAAAAATTCATAGTAAACAGTGCATAATTGTAAACATTCCCGTTTAAATAATGGAATCTTCAATGATTGGAACTTGTGAGGCAATGTGTCCAGATGATGAAATCAAATTGTATGTACTGCTTTCGATATTCTCTTATTTTTTCGGATATAAAACAAGTTTCAATTCACAGGCGAACCAGAGAGAAATTGCTGCATTTTTTCGAACGAAAACCATCGAAAGCCGGCGATTATATTGTGGACGAACAAAAAGTAGTCAAAGAATTTGCCAGATCGGCGGCTGGTGTTCAAACTCCCAAACCACAAAGTTTGAGAACGAAAAATTGTTTAAAACGCACTGTAAACTATTTACTAATGGAAATCATTCGAGACGATCGAAAACCCTATCATGTTGCCTATGATTTTATTTTTGATCGATTGCGTGCCGTTCGTCAAGAGATTGTCATGCAAAATTTGGACGCAGTCACCACTATTGAATTAATCGAACCGATGATCATGTTCCTTTCTTACTCATTGTATAGGTATATTCAATCATTTTCGAGTAAAACCGATAGTCGATGGAGTTAATTATTGTAAGAATTAAACTAATTGATTCAAACAAATAATTTCAGATTAGTTGAAGAGCCAATTGATCGATTCGATCCAAAGATATGCCGTCAACATTTGCAGGAATGCCTGAAGAAAGTGCTGAAGTGTTACGATTCATTGGATGAACTGGCAGATGCGAAAGATTTAGACAAACAAGAAGCCACAGCTCATAGAGAATTGATAGAGTCATTGTACTTATTGTTCAATTTAGGCAACAGCGAAGCATTGGCCAGAGCACTCGTGATTTCGCCCCATTTTAAGTAATTGTTTTCCCATATTGTTTTCTTCTAAAAAGCGTTACCATTGTCGACCTATTTCAAAAAGTGACTCCATTTTTAACTCTATTTTTTACCTCATTTTTCTTCCCAGGAATTCTACATTTGAATGTGCATTTACTGTAGCGCTATCGTTTTGGACTCGTAACTTGTACAAATGCTTAGTTAACATTCGGAAATTACCCTACATCTTAAGTACTGTGGCTTCACTTCATGTGCAGTCAATCCGAAGGTTTGTTACACTTCAAAAATCTATTTTTATTGATGGAATGCCAATTTTTATTGGAATTCCAAGTCCAAATATAACAAAGCTCTTTAAAATATTTATTTAATGCGATTTTGGGCAATTTTTAGGGATTTGATGGAATGTTTTTCTGCAGCTTATCAAAGCAAAGTTCTATACGTATCATTGGATTGGTTGAAAAATATCATGTTCTGTGATTCTGTGCAGCAATTGTCGTTCGATTTAAAATACTACGGTTTAATGAGTGATCCCAAAACGAAAACCATTCAATTTCAACACGCTTCGTTTCAATCGTCTAAACCAATTGTAATTGTCTATATCATTATTATTTTATCATCAATGATTCAATATAGACATTCGTTTCATTTCCACAGATGAAGTCACGGAAGGAACACTTCGTTGATAGTAAATTAAAGGTGCCAATCGAAAACATATTGCTGTTGTTTGAATATTGAAAAAAAAACCAAACTCCACCGACTCTCATTGTGAAGAAATAAACCCTTTTTTTCTTTTTTTTCTACCCAAAAATTGATTCATTTTATTGTTTGAAAACAAATCAACAGAAATTGTAATAAAAATGTTGAAAGAATATATCGAAAATAAAGATATGTATGTTACAATTGGAATATGATTTGAAACGAGAAATGGATATGATTTCTGAGCATGGTGCTGCCATCTGAGTGTGGTTTAGGTGAATATATATAAAATGAAAGATTAAACAAACTCGCGGACCATGATTCATTGACATTTAAGGTTAGAGTTGAGTGTCGGAACTTTTTGTAAATAATTTTCTTTTCCAGACGTTTATAGAAGCAAATTGCGTTTTGTTTGTTTACGATTGGAGATTTACATAACTGAAGATTCGATAGTTTTGATGTTTTTATTTCTATTTTTCGTTGGTGTTTTTTGTGTTAACGCAAATAATTGCAAAGCTTGAAGAAAGAAAAATGAGCGACGAAGAAAAAGGTATGAGTTGTTAATAGATTTCGGACTTGAATAATGATGTGATATCATCTATTATCAATACAGTTAATCAAAAGGTGGACGCCGAAAAGCCAACGCAAGAGGAAAAAGATAAAGATGAGACGGATCAATTGCAATTGGTCGTGGATTCGGAATCAAACGATGGTCCGACCATTGCAAAAATGGAGGATGTTATCACCATTGATCCGGAATGCGAAGTGTTGGACTTAAATCATAGTCGAATTGGTAAAATTGAGCATCTCGAGCAATTGGTGAAGTTGGAACGCTTGTACTTGCGTTGGAATTTATTGAAGAAAATCGAAAATTTGGACTCACTCACGCGACTCGTTGAGCTCGAATTGTACGATAACCAAATTACCGATATTGAAAACTTGGACCAGCTTGTGAACTTGGAGTAAGTCTCATACATGGAACAATTTTTTCTGAGGATGATGCAAAACATATTCACGCCATTTCCATTGATTTCAGAATATTGGATCTCAGCTTTAATCGAATCACGGAAATAAAAAACTTGGATAAACTGGTGAAAGTGGAAAAGCTGTACCTGTGCGCCAACAAAATCACCAAAATTGAAAATTTGGAAAAGATGACCAACTTGACAATGCTCGAACTGGGTGATAACAGGATTCGCGTAAGTTTCTCTTATGAATTACATCAAAGCGTCGAAATCATTATCTTCACAGACACTAAAATCCTTTTGTAATTGAGTTCAATGTAATGATTTAAAGCCAAAACAAATCCTATGACATTTTTCTTCCTGCAGATAATTGAAAATCTGGATACGCTAACCAATCTGACGCAGTTGTACTTGGGAAAGAATAAAATTAAGAAAATAGAGAATTTGGATAAGCTAGTGAACTTGGAACTTTTGTCATTGCAAGCGAATCGCATTGTCAAATTGGAAAACTTGGATAAACTGGTGAATTTGACCGATTTATACGTATCAGAGAATGGAATTGAGAAGATCGAAGGACTTGAACAGAATAAAAAGTTGGAAACATTCGACATTGCCAAGAATCGTATAAAGATCATTGAGAATGTTGATCATTTGGAAAACCTGGAAGAATTTTGGGTATGTCTATTTAACCGATAACAATAGCTCAACATTTGCTTATCATCATATTCATTTCCAATTATTTCATCATGCATTTTCGAATCAAAAAAGTTTAAATTTTTCCATTTTGTTTCATTAAAGGCCAACTCAAATCAAATCGCCGATTGGAAATGTGTGGACAATTTGCGGAACAACAAAAAATTGGCCACAATATACTTGGAACACAATCCACTTGCAAAAGACGTCCAGTACCGCACAAAACTTAAACTATCATTGCCCACGCTCTGTAAAATCGATGCAACACTATGCAAGTAATTTATTATTGTATCACCGTATCCCTCTGCCGTTATCAAACAAACACTTGGGTTAAGATCAGCAGTAATGGAGATTATCTCCCCCAAAATAATGAGAAAAAATCCATCATTAAATTGTCATAACAAAGTGTATTTCCTACTAATGAGCATCAAAATAAACTAAAAATCAGATGAATTTTAAAGTAATATGAACCAAAAAAAAAAAACGGTTGTGTTAATTTAATTGGTCCCCTCGAAAAAAAAGAGCATGAATCAAATGTTTCGTTTGAACACTGATTTGTTTATAGCATCAACAGCAAAATGATGCCTGCGACAGAAAACTGTTGAGTGAAATGAATTTTTAGATAAACAAACGTCACCGTTCGAAAATTCGCAAGCGAGCGCACACACCGTAAACAGCAGTAGCAGCGGGTATGTTTCAACGTATTAAAAAATTTCGCAAAAATTCACTGAGTTTGATTGCATAAAATCGCAGTGGTAACGTATGCCTTGAGCGGGCACTCCGATCAAGACAGAGCATGAGTAAAATAGTACGATATAAAAAGAATGTAAGACCGAATGAGAACGGAGAACGATCAAAACAGAGGAAGAGTGAGAGAAAGAAACACACAATGGGCAAAATAAACGCTTACAACGCATACATTTACATATTTCCTCCATTGCGCGTTATCTTTGACTGTCTTTGTTTCATGTTCGTTTTGTTTCTTCTGCAATTTTTGTGTTTTACTTTATAAATGTTTATTTCTTCTCTTCGCATTTCTTGTGCCTCATTTCACCGTCATTTTGCTATGGTATTCGATTTGCTTACCGTGTTGCTGTACTGTGTGCCTCACCAGAAGAATGATCGTTAGCCATAACGCGTGAACAAATACATACCAAAGATCACACCGCACATATGATTCATGCAAAGCATTGTGAGTGCGCGCGAGAGACTCTCAACATTCCCATCCACATTTAAAATCAAAATCAAATACACGAAGAAAAAAAAAAACATTGTTTAGTTTCACGTTGAACGTCCACCTGAATGGATTGCAATAGTATTTACATCATGTGAGCCCGTGCGCTGTGTGTGCTTTCATGTTTTGTGTTCATCGCTTGTCATCATCGCCGTCGAACTTTACTTTATTTTGTTGTTTTTCGTTCTACACACAGAGACTGATCAAGTGTTTTGTGTCCAAAAAAAGAGAGATGATTTTCAATGTATTAACGGAGCTGGTTGACAAGAAATAAAGAAACGCCAGCAAAAATATCAACGATCAAAACAAAATTCATCGCAATCGTCGTCGCTAAAACAACAAATCGTTTGTGCAAAAGAAACGGACAAGCAAAAATTGATGGTTACCACTAATGAAGTAGGTGAATTATGTGTTTTAGACGGAAATTGTATAGTTTTTGGTTTTTGATTCGGTTTCAAATTGTTTATAAATAGTTTAATGTTTCGGTGCTATTTTGCCAGAGTGAAGAAAGGCAGCAGCAAAAAAAAACAAAAACACACATAAAACGCAAATGCATGGAATTTGAGAAATAATTAACTGGAATTATAAATGGGTTCGTCGCTTGATTGCCAGTTCCAGGCATTCATGTTAAAAACTAACATTCATTTAAAATCTTTTGTTTTTGTTCGAATGGAATGGATATGAGCAATTGTGAAATGGGCAAAATAATTTCCCGCAAACAGTCGAATCAAAGTCAGTGGTTGATGGATTGGTTAACTACGATCGCATTCAATTCGCAATTGTTTTTTTTCTTTGGCCAATATTTTATGAGAGTGACACCACAAAGTGTTGATAAAAATAAAAACGACAAAACTTTTCTCCATTTCTTCGTTTGCATCAATTCAAAGACGGTAGTTGTGTCGTGCGTGCGCGACACAAAAGCAAAAAAAAATTTAATTGTAATCATACAGCTACAGAAACTGGCTACTGTCACGCTGCAAAATGTACGCATAGTTGTGCCTTATAGCACCCACATCATACCGACATACAAACGTACCGAATTTGTTCGTGTATATACCAGTTTTTACTACTTTCAATCAAAACCTATTGTAATTTTATCAGCTTCTTCAATTTTGCCCCTTTTTCTTCTTTCAACCAAGAAATACACAAAAAGGCCATAGTAAATATTTAAATTTGGGCATTCAGCATTTGTGTTTGCAATGAACATGTTATTTGTTATACCAAATTGAATGGAACCAACGATCAAAATGAAACAAAATATATACAACCGCGTATAGAGCGAGAAGTGCACACAGCGAACACATAACATTGAACGCGCCTCGAAGAAACCGTACGAAACGTTTAGTTATTTATCTGTACATGGCGGGTGTTTACTACGTATTCGGAATTTGGTTTACGTGCGGCGTTTTTTTTTTCTTCTCTCCATCAGCGATTATTTGAAGCATAGGCGTGCACGTGTTTATTCATAGCAAATCTGATCAATTCTTTTTGATTTTCTTTCCAACAAACTGAACTCTGATCAATTGGCGAAGAATGTATGCCTTTTGTATCTTTTTAGAGCAAATTAGCTACAGCTCATTTTCTCAATGGCTTCTTAATAAAATGATAAAAGAAAAATGGTGCTAAAATAACAACGAATCCAACTACGTGCACAAACCGCGCCGAATTGATTTCAAATGCATTGAAAAGTTTGATCAACACAAATTGTTGAGATTTTAATCATTCAATCGATTGAAGATGATGAAGAAGAACAGTAGAAAAATTTGTAATTCTAATTTTTTATTATGTAAAAAAAAGAAATTGTTTTTTCTTTGTCTTTTTTCCTATGTGATTATCTATCAAACTCTCTATCAATGCCAGAGCATTAATAATTTGTTATTTAATCGTAAGTCAAGGCAATACCAAAATCTAATACGTTCATGAATATGAAGACGTTTCTTCTGTGTTTGGTGTTGCAAATTGTTTCTTCTCTGTTAGTTTGCTTGACACCGATCGATCGATCGATCAATGGTTGAAGGACAATTTCGGTTGTCATCCATGTCAATAAAATTCAACATTAAAAATTGATGTCACGTTCTAAGCGTGAATTCGATTGAACTCCGTAAATGTACACGCAAAGAAATAGAAATGGAAAAACCATTCTGCAGAAAGAAAGAAAAACAGCTCGTAATTGAGCCACAATTAATTTTGTAGATGGAACCGTGTATTTATTTAAATCATTTTGAACATGTATACAATGTACATCTGATGAACTGGCTGCATTATATATCTTTGTTTCTTCTTTCTGATTCGTTGGCTTTGGTGTGGCACATTTCTTTCTCCTTTTTGTACATCAATTACTTCCATTTTCTTCTTTTGAATTGATTCCGTGTTTCCGTTTGCTATTTTATCGAATGTGTCGCGCGTTCGCTGCGTCACGTTTGACATACGCGCGCGCACTCGCGATGCCATCAAACTCAATGGCACTCTTTAAACCACAGTTGAATAATTCATCATCACAAACGAACAGAAAGAAAAATTATCGAAAAAAAATATGAGTCATAAAAGGTGTGTATGTGAGTGAGTATGATTATTATATTTGTGACATCGTGGTGCTGTTTGCCCACACCATGAATATTCGCCCGCGTCGATCAACCATTCCAATTGCACCGATTTAACCGTTACAACAAGCAGCAAATTGTTCTCGTTTTTTTTTTTTGGCCAACAAAGAACATTAACAATTAGCTCATTTGCCAAACGACTCTATTGAAATGCTTATTAAAATAACGAGGCGATTTTATGAACGAAAGGAAAAAAATTATTTCGACATATGAACCATACTTACTGGGCGAGTTGTGCGAGATATATACTTGATAATTGCAGGCTAGACTTATTCCTCAAAATAACATCGTGTGACTTAAAATCTAATCTGTGTGACTCGTGCCAGTTTAAACAATGAGGAAAGAAAAAAGGCCATGCAGAAAAAAAAATGGTACACGTACAATGTGTTGTTTTCGATTTCACGATTGGCACCATGCAACTACCCGCGAAGTGCATAGACAACGTACATTTCTGAACGTATACACAGAGGAACGCTGAAGAATGTTCCATACTTAATGAAAAGCAGATACGTTTTCTTTGTAGTTTGCAACAAAATAACACATTTTTTCCGAAGCAAAATAATACAATTTATGCTTGGTTTGAAATCGTTTCCTCCTCATGTCATCGACGTAGTCTTTATGCCTTCATCTTGAGTTGAATTTCATTTTTCGATCGTTATGATTTCATGATGATTGCGTGCAGCATCCAACCACTGTCGTTTTCATGTGAAACGCTCTTTTTTTCGGTCTATTATTTAGTCTCAGTGTTCACGATGTAAATAATAGTTCATGCATGTTACATTTGGTGACACCTAAATAACTCTATCACGGAAAGTTTATTTCCTTTTAAAGAGATACAGTTTTTTCTCTCGTTACTGTCGAGCAATTTCCTCAAACGGAAATGCGATACGTATGAACATTTCTTTGGGTTTTCACGAAATCACCGTCATCTTTGAAGAAATGTGTTTGTATTTTTGTCTCTCTACCGAATTTAATATCGTATGTGAAATGTATCATAACTATCATTGAATTACAAACCACACCGATCTGGTCTCGATTCACGAAATACTTTCGCTTTTCTGCGCAAAACATTTCATTTCGAACACACAATTCAAACGGACTAGTTCATATGCATTACGTTCATGCGGCCGCATACAATCACATTTGCTTTTAATTACGAAGAAAATCAGTGCTTAATTATCTGGCCGATAAAGAAGGATCCCATTTGATGGGAATGACAGTAATGTTCCAATTAGATAAATGTTTACATGCGCATACGTGCGGGCGAGGGACACAACATCAGGTGCTAATTGATGTAAAAGTAGATTTTTTTTTAAAGAAGCCACCCGATTAGATGCGATTAGATGTAGATGAGTAATGTGATGGCACCTAATTAGCATACATATTTATTGAGATTTTATATTGCTCGCCATTTATTCCAGCAACATGACCGGTTGACTGTATGCAAGCACGTTATAAATAAACCTAAACATCTGATCTAGATTAAAAGCCGTTATTACAAGAGCGAATGTATGTTGCTGCTGGCGGTGGTGGTGCTGCTGCTGCTGCTGCTGCTGCTGCTGCTGATGCACTTACTGCTTTTGCTGTTGCAGACTGCACGCAAGCGCACACCTGTGTGCGCGTTTCAAAAAATAGTCACAGTGGCTCTGACAATGTCGTACTCGTTCTGCGAGTTGCGGTATTTTTTTCTTCTACTTTTTCTTCTTCTTCGTCGTCGTCATCGTCGTTCTATTTGCATCTTATTTTATTGGGAACATTGTATATGCGGCTGCAATAGAGAAAATGTACCATTTCATTCGCTGTGTTAATTTGTAATCAACCGAATGGCATGGTTGCATTTTTCGATTGAGACAACAACACACACACACACACACGAACAAAATTATCTCATTTGTGTCATCAGCAAATAGACCAGAGAGAATCAACGCAACCCAAATCGATCGTCAATCGGCAATTGGTCAGGCGCGCTCGCGCGCACATATTTCAAAGCCAAAGACCATCTGGAACTGTTAGTTTATGCCACTTGCTTATGATGTTCATTTAGGTTCCGATTATCGCTGCGTGTACAATTTAGCATTGAATTAACTGATCGATTTGGGAGTGTGGAAGAAAGCCATTGAAATCCAATAATCGGCCAATTTTCTTCCCCATTCAACAACAGCAACAAAAAATCAGTATATTTTCTAACAAATCCAAGACGCATTACACGCTCATAGCTAGAAGCTATTACTGGAAATATGATTTCGATTTGATTTGTTTTTTTTTTTTCGTTTAAAATGATCCAAAATATTGATGCGGACTTTTATATGGAATTTTGCACATAATATTGCACAAGCACAAAAGAAAGAAAGAAAAGCACACCGAAGCCATTCACCATAAACGATTTAGTTTTCAATTAAATCGCTTTGCGTTTGCTTGTTTTTCTTCTGGGATTCATTGTTGTTGTTATTGTTGTTTTTTCGCCAATTTAAACAATTTTCACCAATTATCAAGTTTCAAGCGAAAATGCATGCGCATATCAAATGCATTCATCAGTAAAACAGCTTCGATAAATCGATAGGTGATCGAATATGGGATTTTCATGTTCACTTACTTAATTTTTTTGGTTTTGTTTTTTTTTTCTTCTTTATTGTAATGCATATCGTCTCATGAATAATTCAAATATATTCAGCTAGAGAAAAAAAAAACCAAGCCATATACAACAAATTGCTCGAGAAATTTTTTTTTTCGTTTGGGTTGCTGTTGTTATCAATACAAAAGATTATATATATGAATATGTTTGAAAAAGTGAAATTAAAAGAAGCGAACCAAACCAATTTTCAATTTCATTTTGTGTTTTTCATCTCATTTGGAGGAGAATTTGATTGCATATCAAAGATATGGATTCATTTGTAGTTCAATTCATTGTATTTACGACGCTTCATATCAGCTGTTTGTTCCATTTCAAAATTTATAAAAAGAAAGAAAAACGGATGAGATATGGTGTAAAGTCTTTGTTTGTTCCATTCGATTTTCGTGTTGTAAAAGAAAGCTAATTGAATTCACATTGTTTCGATATTAAATGTTCGAGATAGCAATCCCTATAAATATTCGAGAGAAAAAACCAGCATGATCAAGCGAGATAAAATGAGAAATGGCTTATTTTTTATGGTTTTTGAAATGTTCGCGATGGTTTTTTCGGCGAGTCTTACATCATTGTTGAGTTGAAACAGGACAAACATATTATTGATCGATAAAGTGACATAGCAGCCAAGTCAATGTTGCGTATATATCGATCGTTAGATCTCTTAATCGACGTGATCTTTTTTTGTTTTGTTCCGAGTAATTTCTCGAAAGCTAAAAGACGACTCTGAATAGAAAAACGGGTCTTGTTGTGATCGACACTTAGTTCACGCAGTCATATATGTACGTGTTTGACGATTCTATTCACCTATTCAAATTTCGAAAAATTATCTAGCGACAAATATGAAAACTTGTTTAGCATTCATTCTCATTGATCGAATGTACGGCTAAATGTTGGAAAGCATAAAGAGCCGTGTGGCCGTGTGTACGGAGAGATAGAGAGAGAGAGAGAGAGAGAGAGAGAGAGAGAGAGAGAGAGAGAGA
>NW_022601438.1:2398905-2509596 GCF_009176505.1 Sitodiplosis mosellana | reverse complement strand
AGAGAGAGAGAGAGAGAGAGAGAGAGAGAGAGAGAGAGAGAGAGAGAATGAAAAACGGTTTATCCGGTATTATCGCGTAGTGTGTGGACAATAAACCAGTGAATAGAAAATTCATGATTCGATGTGATTGTTGTATTCGCCGTTTAAAAAATCCAATTCTTGATTGGTTCAAGTGTGTGCACTATCCGCCGCTTGGTGATGCAAAACTAATGAGCGAAAAAAAAAAAACTGACGAAGAAATAAAAAAAAAACCACAAGAGGAACTGTTTCGATGAATGGTGCGAAGTGCAGAGAAAGTACGTCATTGCCGTCGTCAGTGGACAGTGAAGTCTTAGCCTGACTGCAGCGCTGCTCTCTCGCGTCTTTATTGCGGATTTGATCGCGCTTTTGAAAATCACACAAAAACACACACACAATTTCAATATAAAAAAAAATTTATTATCGATTGTGAAAACCGTTTGCCATACACACCGTTTTTCGCACGATTCAAATTTTTTTGCGAAAGTTTTTGATTAAATAATGAAAAAAATATATACAAAGCCTGCTGACTGGTGGTTTGAATTTTCTAGGTTTCAAGCCTTTTCAATAGAGATAAGGTTCACTTCTTGAACGTGTTGTATTATAATTAGTATTTTATTGCAGGTGTCTGCGCTTCTTTCGGTTTTATTGTTGTTTTGCATAAGCTGGTGCTGCTGCACATATTCACAAACAAAGGAGACGAAACCAAATGAAATCATCATCATCAACATTCTCATACTCTAGTTAAATCACCGACTATTTAATAAAGTGGCAAAGTGCTGTGTAACAGCAGCAGTAGTAGCATTGCACACAGTGGGTGTTCGATTTTTTCGTTGAAAGACGCGCAATGCGATACAACATATTTCGCGGATATGTATGGGAATGTGAGACAATAAAACTATATGTGTTGCATTAAAACAAAAAACAAACAACAACAAAAATGCAAATGAAATATTCTATTGATATACGGTGAGATATAGAGACCGAATAGAATCTACGCGAACAACAAAAATCATTGCAATCAGAAAAAAAAGTAATTTGATTTGGTATTTCATGTAATAGACTAACCAAAACATCGCACCCGAACAAAAAAACACACTTCATTGAATAGTTAAAGTTATGTAATTGTTTAAATATGTGCAAGTAACACATTTATCCCGTCATCACATCAATAACGCGATAGAGAGAGAGTGTGAGCGTGAATGAGAAGAGGATAAAGTGAGTCATCGGTAATCGCAAAATTATGCAGAATATAGTATCAGTGGTGGAACGTGTGACCAATGTGAAGAATTGTGTACAATTCCGAAGACAATATTAAACCTTAGATACCAAATACAGAGCCACAGTTTTGATAGTGAGCTTGCAATTGTTTATTTGTTGTTCTTTTTTCCTCTATTATTTCGTCAATCACTGTACCTGAAACACAGCACAAACACAAGAAATACCATTATGGATCACATAAAAGCTGAAACCATGGACTCGACGCAGACAAAAAAAAAATCATCCATCAATCAGATGAGCACACATGTGTGGAATCTATTCGCCAAAACCAATCTATTTGCACTATGTTGTGTTGGAGCCTTTTTATCACTGGTAAGAATTTGCTTTTTTCATTTAAATTTCGTTAAAATTTAAGTTTTTACAAAAAAAAAACTTCCCTTGAAAGTCATAATGAATAAAAATTGCTCTCTAGAAATAACGATCATATGCCTGCGATAAAAAGGTATTAACAAAAAATTAAATAATGACGAAAAATCGTAATCATATCTAAACCCGTGATTCTAAATACGAAATTTGCTTTGGTAGATGCCCAAAAAAGCACATTCGTGTAAGAAAAAATGGGTAAAAAAAAGAATTCGCCGAAAAATGATTAATTCGACGTGAAAAAAATATTTAGTATCGTAACGGTTTGCAGCGAACGCTTTTATTCTGTTCACGTAGTTGCTCAAGACATAAGGTGTATACACACACACGCTCACACACACTTATTCGTATTTGACATTTCCATTTCGTAGTTGTACGAGAGAGAGAGAGAGAAATGTCAAAAAAAATTGTGGCTCAGTGTACTATGTGCTGTCATTCGTGTCAGTCATAGAGGAATAAAAATATTATTCTTTGCATTTTTTTTTTCACTTGTGAAGTATATTTTCACACAACTAATCGCGCAATTCCATCTTGACGGTGGTTCTCCACTAAAAAACGCCTTTGTTTTGTGTGTTCATATTATTTGTTTATGCAATAATATAGACTGTACGGAGAGACATCAAGTTTTTTACGGAACAACCCGAAAAGTGATTGAGAAATGTTCGCAGCACGGGGACCGTTGTTTTCGCGAGCGATGGCACAATTTGCTCGCAATGGCAAATTATTAGGTGTTGCTAGAAATACGAAGCAATTGCAATCGATGCCCGTTCGGTACAGTGGCCATTGGACCTATCGTACTGGTATAACAAGTAACCCACTTTATAAACGAGCCGTCGTTCAAATGGCTGGAGGATGTAAGTCAAATCGCTGTTGACATATTTTTCTTCTGTGTGTCTTCTCCTCGGAGGAAATTAAACGCGCAAATTTCATTCAATTGTAGTTATGTGGTGGTGGATTATCTGGCATTTATACTGGGATTTCGGTCATATTGTCGGTGAATTCCCATACCCAGACACATCAGCGTGGACAGATGAAGAATTAGGAATACCACCAGATGATGAGGAATAGATCACAAAAATAAACAACAACAACAACAAAAATCAACCACAATCAACGCTACCAATAAACGAGAGGAATTCTAATCATATTGTGCAAACAACAGCCACACAAAAAGAAAAACAATTTATTCTCGTGCTGTAATCGATAGTGAAATAAATTCGATTTTATTTAGTTTATACAAATGACGTCCAAATGCATTTCATTTTGTGAGTTCATTGATTCCAACAGCAAAACAGAAGAAAACACCTGGCTCCAAATTCTCAAGACAAAAAAAAAACACATGATAATATTTCCGCGAATTTACCAATTGTTTTCATCGAAAAACAACGAGAATTATGAATGAATGGGATATTTTTTAGTGATGATGAAAAAATGCGATCCAATAACTTTCATTATGTAATTTTTTTCGCTTGCGCTGAACATAAGCACTGACACTTTGAGCATTCGATGGTATACCTAACCTCACTTTTTCCAAGTATTTATGTGTATATTGATTTCATATGCGTGTATACGTAAACCAACACGATCCATATAAATCGCGTAAAGCCCGTTAAACGGCAGGCTGGCAAACGTATGGGTGAGATTTGGTGCGTGTTTCGAGAACAATTTCTCTTTATTATGGAGAAATTATCATTTTTCTTCGTTGTTGGTTTTATTTTCTTCTCTCTCAATTTTAATTTTCAATTTGAAATTTTCGCATTTCAGCGAACATATCTAATAAATGTGCAGCAAGTAAAAACGTTCGATTGTGTTGCAACTTTCTTATTAGAAGAAAATGAAAAACAAAATTAAAACGTAACGAGTTTTATGCAGATTAATTCATTGCTGCCGCCACGCGCACGCGCTTAAAACAACAACACTGCACGCATTAGCATCTAAACAGTATTACTTTCTCTTTTGAAATCAAACGTAAATTTTCGATGCATATGAAAAGTGAAAATGAGAGCGATATGACAGCCTTTTTTCGGATAAGATGCACTTTCATTTTTAATTGTCGTTTGATTTTTCCTCACCTTCTTATTATTTTCTAATCATTAATGAAAAGTTATTTGGCTGTGAATCGAAGTAGATAATATGAGAGACAATTACTCGATTCGATTTGTTCAACTTAAATTTAAAGAGCAATCTGATATGTATGTGTGTGTGTGTGTAACAACTGGGTGAGAACTTCAGATACTTCAGGCACGCACATGGATCGCGGTGCATCATCCGCTTAATGATCATTGCACTTAATCAAAGGGTTGGATTGAATTAACACGGCATAAAAGAATCACTGCATTTTCACTTGTTGCTCTTTCAATTGTATTTCATTCTGTGTTCTCTTTATCTTTCGTCTTTGGCTTTTATTTTTTTTTTCTCTCTCTCTCTCTCTCTCTCTCTCATTCTCATTCTCATTCTCTCTCAATAGTAATTTCGTTCACCCGAATCAATTTTGAATTTGTTATGATTTATTTTACTGGGCGAAGAAGATGAGCGAAACCGAAAATTGGTTACTTTTTCCCTTCATTTCATTCATTTTGTGAAGTGGCCTGATTCATTCTCACCAGACACCCAGAATTAACAATCAGAATCCGACGCGGAATTGATTTGCAGAGAAAGTGTTGAATCGAAATTGTTAGCTGTGGAATTCCAAATTACGTTCAATGTGGTTTCTATCTCATTGAAACAATAACAATCATGGAAACAGAAGACAGAAAAAAAAATTGGTTAAGCTTCAAACGGAAGAAGTGTGCACGATATTTCTCTCAATCTGTTGAAAGGAAATTAGCGAAAGTATACAATAACGATCTAATAATGTCAACAACGACGGTAAAAAAAGGCAAAAGTCGATGTGATTAGTTCCTGAGTAATGACTGTAAAAAAAATATGAAAGATAAAAAAACGTAGCCCATTTTATGCGCGCACGCGCACAACACTGACTGTGAGCGATATGAAATAGATACCGACATATTACGCCACATGATGATCATTGTGTTGTCGAGGGTATTAAACAACTACCAACGTTTTTATTTTCTCTCTCGAAATGAGAATGGAAATGAAATAAAGACGAGGGAAAAAATTAACTAATAAAAGAAGTATTTATGGGATACAGCGGTATAATATAATCATATAACTGGAAAATATATTTGGCTTGAGCAACCATATGATCGTTAAAATTTAGAGACAGCTTCAATATTGCTCAATTATTTCTCATGTTCCATGGTATGATTTATGAAAAAGAGCGGATCAATAAAGAAAGAAACCGATACACAATAATTGGTGATTTTGTATCGTTTTTTCGGCGTACAGGTTACATATTTAGGTGCATTCTCGTGCGAGGTGTCATGGATATTGGAAGCTCACGGTGATCTGCCGATCTACGCTTATTTATTATGTTCCGGCTACTTCATCATGTTCGTTGCATCGACTATTTTGATACATGGCCTGGCAACGGTAAGACAATTGAAACGGTGCATTTACTCTTGTGTTTTTATTTTTTTTAAAACTTGTTTTTTATTCTATTTTTTTCTTTGTATTTTTAATTATTATACATTTTCATGCTCAAAAGGGCTTATCATGGGGCCTATTTAGTTGGTCCATCGTTGTAGGTGTTTTATCGATACCAGAATTAATATTCGTTATGATTATGACGACACAGTTTTGGGTAAAAATCAATCAATTGCTAAACTTTTCCTTCATCAAAATCGAAAATTTCGTTTCATCACATTGATCGCAATGTAAATTGTAAAATTTCAACAGGGACTACAATCGATTCATGGTATGACTGAGATTATAACTTATTTAATTCGGCTGGTTATAAATAGCATGGCATTGCTCTGCGTTATTCCAACGGCGTTGCGATGGCGAAGGGAGAGGCAAATAATGAGCCAATTAGAAAATCTAGCAACGCGACTGCATATGACATCACCCGATATTCCAGGTGCATTATCGCCGGCTGCCGCATCAGCTGCGTTAACACGCATCAATGACTCAATGCAACGACGGTCGTCGGCTAGAAAACGCCGATTGTCACAGTCTGGATATGATAACCATGGATTTATACCAATTATTCAGCAATCAGCCAACGATTCGAAACATCATCAACCACAAATCACATTGCCAATATTCCCATACATGTACGGTATGTACCCGTCACAGAATGAATTCAATGCAAGCATCTTCGGGCTCGATCCATCGCAAATAATCGGACCAATGCCAACGATGCAAGGTAAATTTTATCGCAACTTTTAACGATTTTATTTCGAAAATTTGAAGAAAAAAAACAAAGATATTCTGGACATGTTTCTTATTTTGTTTTATCATATGATGATATGAACGAGATCTAGTTCCATTTTTACCAACCTATGTGTCATAAATAATGTCGATTTAATCATTAATTTAATTAACTACGACATTTCCACCTTCATTTCATCAAACAGCCGCAAAACGAACGCAATCGCTGCTGGATTTCCGACACATTTTGCCATCACAAATAGTAATGTCGTCATCACGATCAAAGACCCCAGTAACGGATCTGGATGCACCCGATGGCATTTCGAATACGGTAGAAAACCAGCAAAATTTGAACAACAATATCCCTCACAATCACCCTAGTAATCCAAATAATGTGCGCGAAAGTAATCGCAAGACATCGATACCAACGGTGCAAAATAAGAATTTCAACAGTCACAACGAAGAAGAGAAGCATTCGATAGCCGGTGATCCGATTTATCAAACGATATCATCGGAAAAGGGAGCCAAATTGGGTCGCAATTGTATATCATTGGAAAATTTGCGCACATTGACCATAAAAAATGATTTGAATTCATATGGAAATAATTTGCTACAAAATCACGGACAGCCATCGTCACCGTACTACGTATTGCCCGCATTTCCGCCAACACCAACCGGCTACAATGTTCCGCACTATTTCAATCCGAAACCACATCATCCAGCAGCGGCACATTACATGTTTGGACCGCCATTTCCGATGCAACCACCACCGCATATGATGGCACCACCACCTCCACCGCCGCAAGCATATTTCCATCAAAACTATCGAATGCCCTTCACCAACTACGGTGGCTACGCAAATCCAAATCCATACTCAAATCTAAGCAACACAAACAGTCGACAATCAATTGGCAACGATTCAGACGATTATCGCAAGTATCGTGATGTGGCTCTGTGATTTTCCGCGTGGTCCAATCACCACTGATTTCC
This sequence comes from Sitodiplosis mosellana, assembly GCF_009176505.1. Classification (NCBI taxonomy): domain Eukaryota; kingdom Metazoa; phylum Arthropoda; class Insecta; order Diptera; family Cecidomyiidae; genus Sitodiplosis; species Sitodiplosis mosellana. The sequence continues at coordinate 2,502,672 of NW_022601438.1, read as the reverse complement.
AAAACGTACTCCCTTGCTTCCCCCCTTGATTATTATACAGCTTCAACTTAACATACGACATTTTTTTGTATACTTTTTGTTTTACTAAGAGATTTTGCTTTCAACTGAAAATTCGTCGTTCGATCGATAAGCATCTAGTATTTATTTATAATAAATATTCGTTATTTAATCGCCGTCAATCATATGATAATGTAATGATGATACTAAAAAACCATTCCAAATGTTTTGTACCTTTCAACCGAGTTGATAATTAGTAAAAAAAAAAAAGAGAAAGAAATATTTCACAAAGTAAAATTGCAGAAAGATTTCTTTACCAAAAAACCTAGATATAGATGTGAGTCGGAGTAATAAAGTAAAATGAAATATTATTAGATTTTAATTCGAAAATCGACAACGACATGAGTTCACATGCAAAAATGAAACTTTTTTTCAGTGAGAGAAATTTAAAAAAAATATACTAGTCTCTTCCCACGGTCAGCGTCGTTTATGCAATACTTTTGTTATATTACACTTTTCAAATGATTGAAGTAATAATTTTTTTTAAACATATCCGATTGGAATTACCTCCATTTTGGAATGTTATACAATATTTATAGAATGTTTCCATTGTTATTGACACACGTCCACTGTTGTATTTTGTGTAATTTTTTCCTTCAAATAAGTCCAATAATGGAGAATCCAATGCCCCATCAAATTAACAGCGCTAATATATGTAAACAAACAGACCAAAAAATCCAATCTATTCTTTTTCCTCGTTTTTTTTTTGTTTATTGATAACAATACTTTTTTTGTATATTCGCAATAATAATAATAATAATAATAAAAGAAGGAAACATTGTGTAGAAAACTTAACAATTGGATGTTTTATTTTTGATTCTTCATAGAATTTTGTTCAATTATAGGTCTTTTTTCTTGAGGGAAGAGGGGGAAAGGCACATAATATAGTCAAGATACAACGACACTTTATGAGTGTGGTGACACTCACACTGCTGCATCTACTTCAACAAATCGGCCAAAGGGTCATTGTCAACGGCGCTTGGCGATAAAGTTTTAACGGTTTTTTGGGCATCCTCTTTGGCTGTCACTGTCTTTGATGTTGAAGTGGCCAGCACTTTTTTATTGGCAGTATCTTTGGAATGAAAAAATTAAAATTTGGCTAATATTTCAATATCGAAAAGAACCTTGTTTGAAATTCCGATTCAATGAATAAAAATTGATGAAAATTTACCTTTTGGCTTTGATTTCGTGCCAAATAAATCATCATCTTCTGAATCGCTAAACAATTTTTCACTCGCTTTATCTTTGCCCACCTTCGAAATCGTCGCAGTCGTACCTGAATTCAATTTTGGTGGATTTTTCTTGCTTGATTTTCCGCCGCCAAACAATTCATCATCCGAAGAGTCTGAACTGAATATTTTCGAGGCCAATTTCTTTGGTTGCATTTGTTTTACCGGCTCCGGTAATGGAGGTGGCTCACCAAATAGATCATCGTCGTCGTCGTCGTCTCCAAAAAGACTTGATTTAGTGACTGCACTTGCAGATGGCGTACTTTTTGGTTGTGGTTTTTGTTCTTTTGGCTCAACTTTTGATGAAACTGGCGTTGTTGGACCACCGAAAAGTGCATCATTATCGGAGTTGTCATCGAATAGGCTTGAAACATTACCGAATGAGGGCTTCTTCTCACTTGAACCCGGTGACGTGGCTGACGGATTTAAGTTTAGTGGTGGATATGGAGACCAATCATCTTCCACTTCTGTGATATCATTCGGAAGAGCTGTAGTCGACAAACATGGCAATTTATTAGCTTTATATGATAGAGACATAGTATGTAGTACTACTACCTGGTGGATTGGTTGATTTTCCGGAAGTGAATATTGCACCACTGTCAAAATCGTCTTCATCATCCTCACCAAACAAGCTGAGTGCATTTTCCGATAAGAAAGTTGAAGTTCCCGCAGTTTTGATTTTTTCATCGACTAAATCGAGTTCTGGTGGCAATTCATCAATGTAAGCTGGAGTGGCTTTGACCGTCACCTCACTCTTAGCAACTGGCTCGGGTTGGACTGGTATTTTGGGCTGCACCTCCAAGAAATCATCGTCTTCATCTTCTTGATCATCGAGGAACGAAAATAGATTTTTCTTTTTATTGTCATTCACATTTGATTGTTCGGTTGTTTCTACAATTTCCGGACTTTTCGTTGGTTCCAAAGGCTGTGGGTCAATGGATATTTGGGATTTTTCAGTATTTTCCGTATTTTTTGGTGTTATCGCGACATCTTCAGGTGGCAAATCGGTTTCAAATAACTCATCGTCAAAGATTACTTCTTTCGTAAGAGATTTTGGTTCAAATTTAGGTAATTTTTGCTCAATTTCCTCTAGGCTTTTCTCAATTTTCGGTTTTGGTTCAATTTTTGGGGATTTTTGCTCCGTTTTTGGTGCTTTCTGTTCGATTTTAGACGGATTTGGTGGAATTTTATCGACTTTATTTTTGCCTTCTGGAACTGTTTCTGAAATTTGTGGATCTTGAGCTATTGAAATCGTATCAACGCTTCTAGCGGCCGGTTGATCAGATAATTCGTCGGTGTGTTCTTCACTCTGAAGTGATTTTTGATACTGTTGCCGTCGACCGGCTCGAGTCGATGGACGTCGCGAAAAGTTCTTCACACGATTGCGATTCAAATTCGTTAATCGTCCCGAATCATCAACATTATCCTCACTCAGGACTTTGCTTATTGTAGTTGTTTTAGCTGGCACATCATCGCTGACCTCATCCGTACTCTCTTTACTATCGCTTCGTTCGGTCGGTTTCGCGAGTTTGGCACCTGGTAATAAAGCGGCAACATTTATATCGATATTTCCAATGTTCAATTTTTTCGGTTGTATTGTTTTTGGATTCGGTGCCGTTTCGGTCTTATCAACATTCGAGCTGTGATTGGAAAATGCATCGAGTTTTTTTAGGAAATCAGACCGTTTTCCATCAGTTTTACTGCTATCTGTGGTCTTCGACTCAACACTTGACCATTTCTCAGGTTCACGGCTTACAGATTTCTCTGATGCACTGCTAACCGCCTTCTCATCCGATGGCGATTCAGTTTTTGATTGCATTGCGTTAGTGAATACTTCTGGTACTGTAACCGTGTCCGAAAAATCATTGTAAAATTCAGTTTTTTGCTTCAAACTCTCCGTGGGCTTTTTTTTGACATCATGTTTTGGAGACGACACTTTCGCGAATAGTTGTTCATCGTCGTCGTCGCTCGGTGGTGTATCCGAGAACAAATTTCCTGGATTGAAAAAACCCAATTTGTTGTTTGATTGCACTGCAGGCACCTTTTTTTCTTCTTCTTTTCCATCGATTGGTTTGGCGGCTTCAAAGAGGACTTCTTTCTTTTCAATTGAATTCCTATTTTTAGTGGAGGAAATGAGTTTCTCAAACGCATCATCGTCTTCATCATCATCAAACAAATCGAGCTTGTTACTGAACAATTCGGTCGGCTTTTTCGATTCGACCGTAGCTGCAGCTACTTTCGCTTTTTCAGGACTAGCAACTACTTCTGGCTTCTTACTCGCGCCGTTTGCACTTGTCGATTGCGGCTTTACCACTTTTTCTGGTGTTGTTGTGTCAAAATCATCATCTGGCGGTTCATCATTGAATAAATTACTTAAGAATACATCTTTTTTGGGAGCCGGGTTCGAGAAAATTGTTGTAGGAGCCGCTGGCTTTGGCACTGGTTCCGATGGTTGCAAAAATAGGTCATCGTCGAAATCATCATCGAAAAGGTTTGTGATTTTTTGCGGTGACTTGACGGAATCGACCGAAGCGGTGCTCTTGGGTTTAGCTGGCAAAAAACTATCAAAATTATCATCTTCATCGTCAGCAAATAAGTTGATTGACTTGATCTGGTCGGCCGTCGACGTAGTCGTTTGCATATTTTCACTTTGGCCACTCGCTTGTTTCACAGCTTTGGTTGTCTTGTTTTCGAAAATATTAAAATCATCCGGATCATTTTCGTCATCCAAAAAGAGATTCGCTGGCTTGTGCACCGTTCTTGTGCTTGGTATGTCATCAAGTTCAGGTGGATCGGAATCGATTAATGTTGGTATTACGTGCGACACATTCGGTGCCTTTTGCTGTCTAAATATTGAATTACTCGTATTCACTTCCCTTGAATCGGTTGGTTTCACATTTGGTTCGGTTTTCGACACATCGACACTTCTTTTACGGAATGTTGGATTATTCTCTTCATGTGACAACTTTGATATGTTCTCCTCCGATGAACTTTGGAATAAATCTTGCGTTTCTGGTGGAATGGAAATGATGTATGTTTTTTTTTATATTTATTGAATAATTCGTGGGATGAATTCAAAATGTGAATTAACCATGTTTTATTCATAAATAGTCTCTAGACTTCAGTGACATGCAAATTGCACAATGTAATTGTATAATGAAAACAAACCTGGTTTTCTGAACAAGGCGGCACCTGTTGGATTCTCTGACTCTGACAATGACACTGGAACATTACTCGATATCGATACGCCTTGTGACGATGACGATGATGGCGATATTGAGACTTCATCGTCGACATTCTCATTGCCCGAACCATCGCTGTCTTCATCAATCAGCCCGATGTGCCATTTCTCATGCCACTCTTTAGATCCGATTAAATAAGGCAGTGGACGATGGTCATATAGATTCTTTGGCCGGAAAATGACGCTATTTCCAAATCGAAAGGAATAAGGACGATTGCATTCTATATGAATTTAAAACAAAAAATTGTAAAAAATCACCTCTTTTGTACTTCTTCGCCTTCATCTTCTGAGTCGCTCAGCTCAATTGTCACTTTATCGAAGTACTGATCAACCATTTCCATTCCAGTGGTGATGGCATTTTGGAGTGCTTCGGTCACTGACATCTTTGGCTATTCACATCAAAATAAATCCAAATGTCAATACAAACAATAATATACATCTAATCTCCACTAAGCTTCACGGTTAGCTCTAATCTACCTGTTCGATTTGATTTGGATTAGTAGTCGGAACACTGTCGACATTTGCTAGGGTTTCATCGTCGTCGTATACTCGATTCTCGATAAACTGTTTGTGTTGCAATGCCATCAGCTGATTGGTTGCATTTTCTAAGGCGATTTTGGTACGGTCAAGTTCCAACATTGAGCTATGCATATTGTGGGTCGAACGATTCCCCCGCTCTTCGATTGTCTAAAATCGGCATTTCATTGCATCACAAATTACTGATCAAAATCTAATCAAACAAAATCACACATACTTCAACGTGAATTACTGTTTACCTTTGACACATTTTTCATATATTCCAACAGTTTTCCATCACATTGTAACGACCAATTCGGCGCATTCCTTCGAATATCATCCGCAGTCCATGGCTTATCTTTGTCACTCTAATCATTCAAAGAGCGAAAAAAAAATTCATCCCATTAAATGTGTGGTCAATTCAATCAGAACCAATATTTGCTTTATATAATCTCACCATATTGTTTAAAACAATGTATAAAAATAAAACAACAGTCAAATCCTTGAACTTATTCTAAATGACTCGACACTAAAAAGAAAACCAAGTTGACTTTTAAATCCGAATTTGGCTAGTAGTAATACATGATTTTGTTTTGATTTTGTTTATTGACAACTTTTCACTATTTGGCCATTCTAATGGAATGTCATTTGAAATATGGCACAACATGTGGCGCACTCTATCAAATTATTCAGACACAAACCATTCGCTCATAATTGGCCGCAATCTGTTTAGCGGCGAAATAGATAAGAACATTTCTAGTTTCAACCGCTTTGTTTGGAACTTTATTGAAAATGTGAACTTCCATACATTTTCCATTGCTTCACTTGTATTAATTGCCGTTGATGGAATTTTCAATTTTATTTATTGCAACAACAAAAATGGTAGAAAATGTATGATCTCAAGCAATGTGTGTGGCGGGAAATTTGAGTAAATTTTTTGCTCAGGCCTCTTAAAGAAAGACAATTGAAAATGCATGTGTATCGGTTTGCTGTTGCTTTATTTTCTTTGATTTTCGGCAATTAATAATTTTGTGAGAAAAATGCATAGAAAAAAACGGGATAGAAAACGATTTATACAAAATGCAACGAAAAACATTTAGAATGAATTGTGGTACAACAAGATGCACAATGTTCAACAACAGTTATAAAAAAAAATACGGAAAAATAATCAACGAATCTCATTTATGAAAAAAAATACTTAGCGGATATTTAATTATAATCTTCCTGAGTGTAACGAAATTTAATTTTGATTTCTGACATGCTTTGGATGAGCGCTATGAGTGGGGAATGAATGGTTTACGTGGCTCATTCCTTCTTGCGTTTCTTGCCATGCGTCTTGTCGGCATTTTCATCGGCGCCAAAGTTGAATTTACGCTTGAGTCGTTCCCGAATCAACAAACCCTTGATCAGCTTCTTCCAATTGCCAAACACGCGTGCCTCACGCTTCTCGGTTTCCTTGCGAATCTGTTCCTCTTGGTCGATTTCCCATTGTTTGATGACATCATCAGCGAATTCTTCACAAACGACAAAACCATCAAACGTTGGATGTGAACTACCGCCATGGAAATCAAATCCAATCACCGCCTGTGCACAGTCCACGCCCAATTTCTTGCAAACACGATTCAAATTCGGCAATTGAATGTGCCGTGTTCCGATCGGCAACATTTCCGGCTTGAATAATTCAACATTCCCATATGGATTCCGGGGCACCATACCATTTTCCGCTACCGGCGGTTTGTACGCTTCGGTTTGCCAAAAACCAAAAATTTCCAACGGTTTGGCTTCTTCCATTTGATTCAAGACACGATTCCATTTCGGGCGTGCCTTAACAATTTTGTACGGTTTTTCGCCAATTTTCACTGTTCGCGCCTGTTTCACCCATAGTTCGCGCGAATGCAATGTATGAACACATTCTCGGGCAAAGATTGGCTCATTCCGAATGTAGCCCAAGGTGAGTGCATTTGACGGATAGATTGCTTCAAATTTCAATAAGTGACGCTCGAGCGCGTATAATGGATGATCCTTAAATCTGAAATAAACCAAACAATTATTGCATCCAAATTTGCAATCCTTGTTTCAACTAGCTACTTACTCATTGATCGATTTTGGCATTGGTGTGTCCATGTGCATTTTGCTGAATTCAACATCTTCAATTATGGTGCGTGGATTTCGATTTTCAAGCAATTTATCCAATGCTTCATCAATCCATAATTGCTCGGCACGCAGCTTTCGGGTCGATGTGTGAAATTGGGAGCAATAACGTGGTGTAACATCTCTAATCGTATTGTCATTGTTCCAAGCAAGGACATAGATTATTGGCTTCGATGCATTTTTCTGGAGAAAATCAAATAATTAACGATCTAGATCATTTATCTTCAATAAATCTATAGCATATGCTGAATGGATATAAATTTTTTTTTTTCGAATAAAATGAGCGAAATTTCATTCCACTTACACGAACATAATCCACACAATCGACCTTCTTTTTGACGGGATCAATGACTACCCATTTCTTCTCCTTTTCGGCATAGGCTTCGACCCAAAAGTTCATGCGATTTGCAGTGGAATCATCTTCGATTTCTTCATCGGTGGAAAATACACGGCGATCGATTTGTTTGGCTTTAGTCAGAATTTTATTTACTGGTTTTTGTGGCGTAATTTTGGCGCGTACCCGTTTCGGTGGTGACGGTGCAAAGTCACTGTCGCTGTTCGAACAATCATTGTGTTTGGGCCGAGGTTTGGCTTTGGCTTTGGCTTTTTTCTTCTGTGGAATATCATCGGCACCATCCAACTGTGGCAGTTTTAGTTTGGTTCTTGCTCTGGACGCCTCCGTGACATCAACATTTCGCACCGTTTTCGAACGCGTTTTTCGCGGCGAATATGTGGTCGTTGTGACAGCGATAATCTTTTTAGTCGGTTTATCCTTCAACACCGCAAATGTATTAGATGACACATCTGTACTATTTGTTCGTGCGAGCAGCTTATGTTTGGTTGGCGTTCCGATTAATACTTGGCTCGGTTTGATAGATTGACTGTGTTTGTTTGAGCCACCTGGTGATGGCGCTGCATTACCGTTTTCATTGGATTTTGTCACTTTGCCATTGATTTTTGGACTCACTGCAACAATTTTATTGGATTTTTTGCTTGTATCGCTACTTTCCGTTTTCTTTGATTTGCTGGGCGATGAATGCGGTGAATCCTTCGTGATGGTTGATGATTTTTTATGACCACTTTGTGATGTCGGTACTGTAGTATTTTTTTCAATGAACGACTCAGACATTTGTGACATATTTACCTATTGAATGAGAATGAAATCATATTTTCAATTTACAATGATTCTTCATCTAAATACGAGTTCAATAAAAAAATTGTCATTGAACCTACTTTGACTTTCTTAATCGGTGGAACATCGGCATATGGATGATCGGTTTTGGCGGCTGCATTACTTCTGGATTTTGACGATTTGCTCGGTTTGGTTTCAATCACTTTTTCGAGCTTTTTGCTTTTGCTGGGTTTTTTCTCTTCTTTGAATGAACTTTTCATCTTTTCGGTTGACACCTAAGGAATACAGAAATATTTTTCAACATAAAAATGCTTCATTTTTTATCATTAAAGGAAATATGATGATGTCGTTTTGTAAAACAGTACCTTAATCTTTTTGGCCAAACTTTTTGATTCACTAGATTTGGTTTTTGATTCACCTTTGCTGGTCTCATTTGATTTGGCATCGGCAGTGTCTTTGGGTTTTGATGAAACGACAAACAGATCCTTTTGTGGCGGTCGCAGTGGTGGCACCGCGAAATTGATAACCAACCGGCACTGCAAACCAAGTGACCGTAGCATTGTGACAAATAGTAGTACATAGTCACATTTGCTGATGACTTTTTTCGATTGGATTTGCAGCGCGAGTGAAAATGTTTTGGGCGGAAGACGCTTCAGATCGCAAAATTGCTTTGTGGATTTCAAATCGAAGGTGGTGCTAAACCATTCCGTGACCATGTGAAAATACTTGATATCGGTGTCACCTTTTGGATATGCATTTTTCGATGGCAATCGCTTCAGGCACATTTCCATCAATTTCATGTTGTTCAACACACGATTGATGTAGCTGCCGTGTGCAATCCAACACAGAACGCTGGATTTATGTAAAAATACTTGCTTTTCTTTAATGTCACGATTCAAGCGACGCTTCAGGCATGCCTCCAAATCGATGGCTCTCTTTTGATCACGCGTCATACCACGAGCCACTTCATTGCCCACCGTGATTTGTATGTCTTTTATTTCACGCGCATGGCGGCCATCATCATCTAATGGTGTTAGCAATTTTAAATTTTAAACAAAAGAGAGAAGAATTGTAAACAAATGTCAGCTGGTGTTTTTGTCGTTGACATTTCGAATCAAGCACTTAGTGGTAGTATCAATACACGATTTATTTTCATAAATGAAATGAATGAACTAAATGAAATAATTAACAATGATAATATGTATATAAAATGACTGAACTAGTTTCCCATTTACCGACCAAACCGAATTAGTTACATTGAATGTGATGAGTGTGTGTGTGTGTTAATTTATGACTTTTTGCTTTTTACCTGAAACATTTTCCCAATCCGAGTCATCCGAATGTTGTCGGTCATCTTTGTTTTTACGCTTTCGACTGGATGGTGTGGACACCTTTGCACCTCCTTCGCCAAGTGACAACAACTTTGTGATATCAGATTCGTCTGTGCTGTTCTTGGATGTCCTTGCTTCCTTGTCTTTCAACTTTGCCAATTGGGCTTTGGCCGATTCCAGATTCTTGGCAAACGTTTGCAAACTACTGAAGTCATGCATTTCGCTCGATGATTTCTTGTTAATCTGATCAACAATCGATGGTTTTTTGGCTGAATCCGTATTCGTGTCGGGTGCCACTTCCGCAAAATCTTCGCCATCTTCATCGGACGAATCGGACAAATGCATTCCAGCGTTGCAATCAAATGTGGGCGCAACATCTTGTTGTTGTTGAGTTGCTGCTTTGTTTGTTTTTACATCAAAAAATTCGGAGTTGAAATCAATTTCGTTTGGATTTACCAAACCCTCATCTTCGCTGCTCTCTGAATCACTTTGCATGGCTGATGCTTGTGTCGAACCCGATGTCGATGTTGATGCGGACGGCATTTGCTTGCGTTTCGTATATTGTGAACCGGATAATATATCGGCCACCTTCGTTGGAACGGGTGATTTGGGACCGGTTTTTGGTGGTGGATTGTATCGACGGAACAATTTCGATCGAAGCGATGCCGTTTGACGACGATTCGTCGATGTGTTCAATTTTGACGTCTTTGTAATCTTTTTTGTCGCTTTTCTGTACATGGAAAATAATTTGTTGGACATTTTTATCATCTTTCCAAAGTAAAAAAAAAAACACTTGAAACATAATAAAAGTGGTTTTTACTCACGATTTTTTGCCTTTTTTACTTTTGGGCTCATCATCATCAACTTCGTCGTCGTCGCTGAAGTCCTGACCTACATCAATGTCATCGTCATCATCATCATCATCCGAAGGCTTATCATCTTTTCCTGGTGCCCATTCTTCTTCACTGGCCGAAAAATCTTCACCCGATTCTTCACTAAATTTATCTGAATCCTCAAAAATTCCTTTATGCGACATGGTCGCTGTTGCTAATCATCACACACTGAACACAAACTAAAGAATAAACCATAAATTGATACAATGATAGATTTTAACCAAAATCCATAACAACAATATAGTTATAAATTCGAGATCATTCGATAAGCAGGTAGAAAACGACCCTTTTGTACATCATTTGCATAACATCATTCGCACATTCTGTCTCTTTTTGGACCACACAGTACCACCGTTACACGGTATGTTGAAATACCATTCGGTTTGGCGGGCTAGCAATGTGCGTGATTTTATATGCAAACACCAAAATAATATCGAACACAAAGACCCAAATTTTTAACATTTCTCTTTTGTGGATATCGATCGAGTTTATTCCAGATTAATAAGGATTTATGACTCACCTAAATCGAATCAGTTTAAGATAGCTATTTCTAATTATGAAAATATTCGGTATAGAAGCGGTATCAAATTTTTTATTTGTTTCTTTATGTATATACCAATGATAATCAAACAGATCGTGTATTTGTATTCAATGCGCTAGACGTTTTGACATGAAGTTAGTTAAAAGTCGACAGTTGACTTTGACATGCACCGAATATAGCATTCGAACATTGGCGAATTCGAAATTGAATTGTTTTCCGCCGTGTTTTGAAATTTTCGAATACCGATTTTTTGGATTGGAAAATTTCATCATCTTTTTCTTCTAAAACTTATTGGATGAATTTAGTTAGAAGCAGAGATTGCATATTTGCTGCTGAGCTGGCCTGAGCTGAGCTGAATTTGCTAACTCAGGCGCCTGAAGCGGTATTTTAACGCACTTACGGTGCAAAATTGTAATGGATAGCTGGAAATCACGTTGTTTATCAATTATATTGAGGTGGTATTTACTGTGTACTCCTACTCAAATGCAGTCTCTGGTTAGAAATTGATAAGAAATGATGCGATTTTAACTATTTGAAGTCATTGAGACTTGTGAACACATTTTGAGGGAAAAAGAGGTGTTCCTCGTACAAATGTGTTCAACACACTTGAATTTTCTTCATTTGACACAAGGCTATCGCCATTGTTTATCGTAACAAATGAAATACCATTCACGTACACAAATCTCAATGTACGTTTTGGTCATTGTCAATGTCGATTGGAAGAAAAACATACATCAATATCAGATTCCAAAAGGAAGTATCTCTCAATAATTAAATATTGCCACAATACAAAGCGAAAATTCATGAGATGAAAATGTGTTGTTGTTTTATTCGCATAGATCTCTGATTGCGTTTGAATGGTACGGAAAGCAGCAGTCTCATTGATTACGAAGAAATTGACCGCGAATAGGGCCATCGTTATAACAATAGTGGTCTTTTTTTGTTCCCTAGCCTAACGTATGAAAGCGATAAAGCAATTATTAGTGTTGTTTATTACAAAACTAATTGTCAGTAATGCATTCAATGAACTTGATGGTTTTGAATCACGGGCATTCAACGGATATTTTGCGTAAGAAAAGAAAAAAAAAAATGAACAGAAACACAAGTCCATGACATCCATTCTATCATCGCATTAGATGTTCGAGTGTGGTGATGTTGATGGGAGCCATCCATGACACGGAAAATGATTTGTTTGTGTTCTTCAAAACAGCGCGACGTATCTTCGAGACACTGCACATTCTAATTGATCCACTGAATGTTTTTCTTAGCTTGCAACTTCCGAAGTAGTAGAAGAAGAAGAAGTTCGAAACGAAAATGAATTAGGCGACAGTGTGTATAGCGATGGTTCAGTTGTTTTGGTCGTCGCCGTCGCCGTTGCCGTCGTCGTTGTCATCGCCTTCTACATTTGGACTTTTCTAGCTAAACGACAAACAATGGTGAAATACTTCCCCATAAATAATTAAGTGGACTGACGAAAATTACAATTCAGCGATTTCTTACATGTTCTTCTCATTTCCCGGTCTTTTTGACGGAGGCAAACTTAAGCGACATCGATCATGTCCAGAAAGCGCACAAAAAAATCGTTCAACCAAAAACTTCCGATGTTCGACAAGTCACTTATTGACATGATTACTTGATTATTCACCTGGGAATGTGTTTGGTTTGATTTTGTTTCGTCTTCTTCTTCTTCTTTCTGTTTGGTTTTGTATTTAGCGATTCAGTTCCGTACATAATCTGGAGCTTCGACAAGCTTCTTTGACTTTCTATTCACTGTGTTGGTTTCTAAGGTATAAAAAGAGATACACTTTCGTTTTTCATCGTAAGATCGCAGACAACTCAAACAGAAGCTTAATTTATTCAAATCGTCATTTATTACATATTTGTTCTGCTTTTCTGTGCAAAGTAACCTACAGCCATTGTTTTTGGATGCAATATTTGTTTATTTGGAGGGAAAAATGGAATATTATCGGAAAATGTTTCGCGCGAATGGGTGTTGCTCTCTTGTGATGCGGGCCACCATGGATGGGCTGATGCGAAAACAATGATCTTTTCCGATTTTTAGCGTCAAAACAACAAATGAAGAAGAAAAACAAAGCACACACACACACGCAGAAAATAGGCAACGAATCCATTATTTCCTATGTAATCTTTTACGCACGACTTCAAATGATACACATATAAACGAAAGTAACAAACATTTAAATAAAAATGGCGAATCTTAGTTAGTTGAAAACAAAATGACATATTCGAGAAAATCTTCTGATGAAACGGCAATCAAGGCCGCAAATTTTGGCATATCGACGTTTTTTCATTGCCAAAAAAACCTAATAAAGCTGAGTACTGAAAAATTAAAAAAAAAAAAAGCCCAATGAACAGTAAATAAAGAAATCAATTAGATCCATGCAAGTGCATCGTTGCATCTCCCTTCAATCAACTAATATGTTCGCATTTGCATCAATCGAAAACAATTCACATTAATCTTAGCGCAATTCATTTGTCTTGAAATATGCAAAAGACCTCATTTATAGCGCCGCAATAAATCTTTTTCTTTCCATCTCTTCGGTTCGCTAGCATGTATAGATTTTCCATCCAGACGTGCAAAATTTACTACAAAATTTACATTACGGATCGCGAAGAAAGAAAAAAAAACCACCACAAATGCACACCGTAATATAACTTATTTAATATGTTGCGATACGAAACGCATGAAAGCAAGAAAAAACTCTTTATTATAATTATTTCATGTGTTTGCTCTCCCGCGCAATAACAAGAGACGAAATGATGAAATAAAATACAATACGCTATATAGAAGCAAATTTTTTTTTCCTTTAACGTTTATGCTTCAATCCGCATTCTTCCCGATTGAGTAATAATAAAATAAAACTTAATTAGCCAAGTGAACAGCAAAACAAAACAAAAAAATAAGTTCGAGTCACCGAGCGAAACTGTACTGGTGGCCGTTATTCAAACGGCACAAAATGTTCGCTATCAAATGATGATTGTATAAGAAATGACTTTGGTCTATCAAACGAAGAGCGAAAAAATATGAATAAAATAACAAAAACAAAATAGTGCAATGACAGTTTGTCACACACAACCAGCAACAACAACAACAAATGAAATGCGATATTTTGTAATTTAGCCCCGCGACATCCGAATGGGAGATAAAATGCGGAAAAGAAAATTAAATTCGTAATTGAAGTCATATCGCTTTCGATGAACTCACTTATACGGATTGCGAGAGAGAGAGAGAAACAAAAACCCAACGCATATTTTGTGACTAATTTTCGTTTGGTGAAAATTCGAAAGGAACTAATGTGAGAGATCACCAAAGTGATAGAGAGAGAGAGAGAGAGAGAGAGAGAGAGAGAGAGAGAAAATGGAAAAAAAGATGGTGATGGATCGCATTTGCGACGATCGTCAATGACCTGATCGAATCATTAATTTCGCAGGAAAGGTAAATGATGAAAAGCCAACCGATTGTTACGTATTTTCTAATCAATTGCTGTAGAATACGCTGCACTGTCTGATAATTGCATAAGTGCACTGCACATTATATGGCCCGCGGATTTGGACACGAATTGCTGGCTGCTTTCCTTTTCTTCTCTCCCTTTTTCGATGTGATAGGACTCACCACAAATTGGATGAACAACGTGAAATGTCATGGATTGCACTAGCAATTTGCTCATATTGTACTTGAATTGAACGGTTCGACCGCAAACGTTTTCGAGCAAAAAACGAAAAACAACTTTCCGATCGAAACCGCATCTTGAAATTGGCACAACTTGAACTTCCCGTATACGTAGTTGGATTTGCTATTTCGGCAGGTTACCACAACAAATCTTCTGAACAATACTTTTAATATTGGGAGATTGCATTACAATAAAATCCAAAAAAGAAGAAGAAAAAAACACAACAGATATTCATTCACATTTTAATAGTATTTCAATTATCTTTTCGGGTGATTGTGTAGGCTTCTTTGCGCCCGATAGCAGTAAGAAATGAACAAAAAAAAAAACAAAAACAACAACACCCATTGACTGTGGTGATAGCGCCAGAGAAACATAATCACGCATTCAATGCAGTCGTAATAGGTGAATAAAAGTAATGTTTAAACGATAATTCTGATACAAATAAAAGTAACAGCCTCACTGAAACATAATGAATGAAGAAAGAAAAAAAAGCACTCACATTCTTTTTTCGTTCGTTCGTTCGTTCGCTCTCTTCTTCCCATTGCCTGCTGCTTTCTATGTATATAATTTGGCCGCGTAGTATACACGAGGCATGAGTACACGAAGAAGTTATTTAATACAAAACGATTTGAGTAGCAGCATGAAAAACGGTATAAAAGAAAATTCAAAATTGGCCGGTCACCAGATATGAAACAGTGTTTGGACGGTTAACACACGGTGCAACGGGATAATATAAACAAATTTAGTTGAACAGTTCAGTGCGTAGCGCGAAAAATAACGATTTTGTTTGCGATTTGAGATTTTAAAACTCCTGCAAAAGGATTTATTTAACATAGTGTCATACAAAGTTAACCAGAATATTTTCAACATTTACAATGGTTCGACAATTTGTGGTAAGTTTTATTTGAAGAACAAAAAAACACAGTCTGCAATTTCATTTGGACCTCTAAAATGGAGAATACCGCAACGAATTGTGTTTGAAAGTGCTGATTTTGTGATAAAGTGGACCGCCAAAAATATTTCCTATCGACTTCTGTGGACATCTAGTCTTTCAAGATTTTTTTTCTTCATTGAAAAATGTCTCCATACGGCATCTATGAAAAATAAATTATTGACGTGATGCCTATACATTTTTGTTACATTTCCTAACCCGATTATCAAGTCAGCTGCCAATCCTATCGATTTTCGAACGGATCAATTAACCAGATGTTTCATACTTGATCTAGTATTTCGGATGGATCCTTTACCAAGAATGTGTGCGTGTCAATCAAATTGTTGGTTTTGCTTCAGTGAAATTCATTCAATTTACCCTAAACTACCTTTCATCACCTTGAGTTGATGTTTTTTTCCTCTTGCGACGATTGAGGAATCAGACTTCATGTTTATCGTCAATTTCACAAAACTAATCTGAAAGATTATATTGCATTCATTAGAGCGCCCCATACTCAATGCATCTCTCGCATGCAAAATACATTATCCGACAAATGGAAGGCGTTTGTTTATGCTAAAATTTAAATTAAAAAAATTTCTTATATACCGGTAATTACCGCCACACTTCATTCAATGTGTGAATGAGAAAAATTGGATGAACTCTTGAGAGCAGCTGCAGCGCTCAAATGAGAAAAACTGCCGTTTCGTTCAAATCTAATTAAGTTGCAAATCAAATAACAATAGACGCAACAAAAAAAAAAAACTAATTTACCGGTGCGCCGCGAGATAGAGAGAAAAAAGCACTTCAATTGAGCACTACTCATTGTACACACAAGTATTTCGCACTGTAGAAGCAGATGAAACAAATATAATACATAATAAAATCGACAATATAATCATTAATAAAGCAATTAAAATGGAAACAGATATTTGAAAAATGGATTCACAAGGCGCAAAATGTGTGCGAATGTTGCACATTTTTATACATAGTTTTGCTCCATTTTCTCCATTTTTTCTTCCACTGTAAGTACTTAACTGTTTTTCATACGGAACGATGCATCGTTCGATGCAACTTGGTGACAGAAAATTATTCAATATTTTATTCTCAACTTGTTTGTGATTTTTATTCTATGTCAAAGAATTAGATAGTTGATATTTTCAATTGTTTTATTTTTGGCCTTTATTGGATATTTCCAAAGAAAATGAGTCGGAAATGTCAACGAATTGTATCATTTATTCGTTTTAGTTACGGAAAAAGAGATTATTTTAACCACCCTAAATTATTGTATTTATGCATCAAATTATTGTCATAGAGAAAAATGCAAAATTAAGCCGAAAAATCGAATCTAATAAAAAAAAATCGTCTGAAAATCAAAGCCAAAAGTCAAGTTTGAAAAAATCGAATTTGCTTTTTCCAACAAAATCGAGACAATAAGCTAATCATAAAAAATTGAGGCATGAAAATCCAATTGGATGACTTTGTTGTTGAAAACTACACTGGAAAAAATTAATATTTCAATTAGCGACGATATTCGTGTGAGAAGCATTATATATGTACAAAAAATTTACCTTTTCTCAACTTTATCAGTCGCTCTGTCATAACATTAAATTCATATTAACGAATGTTACCTACTTTCATTCCTGCCACAATGAAAATGCCATCGCACCTTAAATAGGGTCATCAAAAATCGGTGTACAAAAAGTAATTGCGTCAATAAAAAGTGACAGTAAAATTGTCCAAAAAGTGATCCAAATCGCGTATGGCATTATGCAATTTTGCATTACGTCACATGTCGCTGTAGCCGTAATTGATTTATAATGCGAATCCCGAAAAAATGTATCTCACAAAGTTCGGCTCATCAATTGCGAAGGAGTTCTTCTCTTCGTTTTCTTACTCAATTGATTGGAATCAAAGCAAAACGCATTATTGCACAATCGCCGAAAAGTGTATCGAAATCGCATCTCATATGGAATGGCAGACGAATAAAGATAAAAAAAAAAATACGGCGACAGCATACGTAATAAATACAATTAAATTTGTTATGCATCTCGTTCTGTTGTGTATTTTGTTTTCTTCGTTCACTTGAACATTTCACATAACTGGAATTGAAATGACAAGTAACGGATAATTGATATTACAATTTCTTTTGGATGCTTTAATTTTTTTTTTGTTCGATATTTCACAACAATCAAATACCAATGCTATGGAGTACAATCGAAAATTTCGTGCATGTACCACAAAAATTGTGTTTGTTTTTCCTTTCTTCATTTCTCTCATTCGAATATATATGTTCGAGTTACATACTTTTAAATTGTGTTATATGTTTTTGTTCGAGAAAAAAAATCACTTCTCTTGTTTTCGAGAAGTTGCTTGCGATTATTATTTTTTCTTCATTTAATCTGGTTACTGCCGATTGCATATCAAAATGCAACGTATAATTACATGCAGAGCATATTCAGCTATAAATTTGCAATGTTTGTTTCGTGTCATGATTATGAATATAGTCAACATAGAAGACATTGATCGATAGAGCGATATGATGTGAAAAATACAACGAACATAGCAGTGACGTCGTCCATTGAAGATTAAAGTTTATAAATTGATGTGGTAAATAGCAAGAGAAAAAAAAAAGTGATTTGATGGACGATGTGGTGAAACATCGTGATATGCTATCGGCGCATCGCCTCAACACTTTCCCATATTTAAGCCACTTGAACTTAATGATTGTGCACTGTGTTTCTCTTTATCAATGATCGCGTCTAATGTAAGGTTAATCTGTGTTTTTGCTTCACATTTCTTGTTGCAGATAATAGCGTTGCTTGTGCTCACAACGATGTTGGGGTCGTTTTGTGCAGCCGGCGGAGCACATCATAAGCACATTATCATTCACGTTCCATATCACGTAAAACACCATCATCATACGCACACAATTTATAAGCATATCAAGCACATTGACCATGGACATGACCATCATGACCATCATGACCACCACGACCACCATGGGCACGATGACGGATGGAGCGGCGGTTTTCCCGGAAATCAATTCGAATTCGGAGGTTTGGATCTAACTCGTGCGAATCATTTTCCTTCTTCTTGTTTCAAGATTTTTCTTCCTTCCACCCATTTCAATTCATTGCGATTAGGTTTTCAAATGATTTCGTATTTCGTTTCAGGTGGATGGTCGGGCGGTGATTTTGGCAGTGTCGGTGATTTTGGTGGTGTGTATGATGGTGCTTTCGACAGTGGCAGCTATGAAAATAATAACTTTGGCAGTCTCGGATGGGATGATAAATAAAGCGACTCTTTCCTTCTTCGTCAATTTCCTATGTACTGAAACATTTGTACATAAAGTGAGATTCGACGAGCGAAATCAATGCAAACTCATTTCAAATTTAGCTCATTTTAACTCAATTCAAGTCTTGGATCAACGCAGATAACGCAAAGAATTGTTATTGCTTTTTGGCATATTTTTCTATGCAAATAACAAGAAAAAAAAAAACAATGACATTCTCAGGAAAAAAAAAAAATACACATCATAGGAGAAGACACAGAAATTCATACTGAAATATCACCACTTTTGCATGCATTTTGTATGTTCAACAATTATTTTGCATATGTTAGGATTTGATTTCAATCAAGTTCATTTACATTGGACAGTTTGAGCAGATATTTCCTGAATAAATTCCTGTGTCTTTCTTTCATTTTCTGATTTCGGTCTCGACTGAATTGAATTAAACTGAGGGAGATAAGTCGCTTTATGTGGTGAAGAAAATCTCAAAATGAACTTTATCCTAGTCATCCTGTTCGCTAACATATTTTATAACAACAACACCAACAAATTCCCAAGTGTTTGTTCGAGCCCAATTATTGTTAATGTGTTTTAAAAATTGAGTGTTTTTTTTTCATCAATTTGATTGTACAAATCATTGCTTCATTTTGTGTTTAGCTATGTAAGTTTACTAGTTTGCTTCATTGCAAATAAAATGTAAATTTGGAAATGGACATGCATTTGTTCTTTTTTTTCGGAGGAATGGAAGAAATTGTTTGTTTTTTTTTTTTGTAAAAATAGCACACGTTTAATTCATCACGAAATGATGCGATTTTTTTTTAAACAGTTAAAATCAAGTATCTTGTGTAAATCAGTCGAAACATTTTGAATTGACGGACTGCATGCATCAAACAGAGATATAAACAAACGTGCTTTTGACACAACAGATTTAAATGGTTTCATGGGAAATTGTTTGATAATTAAAATGCTTTTTCAGCGGTAGAAAAATTTACTCGATCAATGAGTTGTTTGTTCGGCAAAAATTAATGAGGTAGAGCCAGTCTTCATCCTTAGCCAAAGTGTCTGCATCGCCGATAACTATCAACAAGCATTTTGCACGAGTCATCAAAACATTTAACCGCTGCAAATGAATTCAAAATACAAACATTTACCGTTTAAAATAATGAACAATTGAATGCAATTTTAATTCGAACAAAATATTTCCAATGTTTATTTGATTTTAAAGAAAAAATGCAATTCGTACCTTTTTGCTATCCAAAAAACCGAGATTGTTCATTTGCGAACGCACCGTTGATACAATGATGATTGGCTTTTCTTGGCCTTCAGAAAAAGGATGAAATAAGAAAAATATAAGTAAATTTAAAAAAATCATAAAATAATTAATGAAGATAATTTACCTTGGAACACTTCCACCGAGCCGATTTGTATACCATCATATCCGAGCGTTTTGCACTTTTCCATTAATTCTTCGCATTGCCGACGATACGGTGATATGATTCCAACGTCGCTCTGTGCGATTTCACGATGGGGCATTTTGAAAATACGACGAAGGTATTCCATTGTTGTTTGCACCTCTAATTGATTGTAAGGACTTTATTCAAACAGGAACGAGAAAACGCAAATTAGAAACGAAGAAATGAAGAGAAAAAGATACTATGCAAAGCAAATTATCTTCTACCTCGGGTTAGAAACATCTTTGACTGTGGTACCCTTCACCGAACGGAATATCACGGGAAATTGTGGCTGCTTCAGCAGTGTTGTGTCGATAAACCAGTCGGTGTTGCCTGATAAAAATAAACGATAACACTCAATGCTTTGGACGAAATAAATGTAAAATAACAACAATTTTGGTTTACTTTTCGGTGCACACGCTTGTAGAGCGTTGTCGTAGTAAAGTTTGTTCGACGGATGCAAAATTGATGGATGAGAACGATAGTTGCAGATCAATTGAACGACATAATTTGAATTGAATTCGTTGGTTCGTTTGTCTCTCATATAAAATGAATTGGTGGTGATTAAGCGTTCCAGCATTGAAATTCCGTAGCCCATTTTCACGGCTTGCTGCGACTTAATCAGTGGGCCAAGTTGTTTTGGATCCCCGGCAAAGATCAAATTTGCATGTAATTCATTTTTAGTTGAACACAATCCTAGGAAAAATTGATAGAATTTCACAATTTGTTAAGTTTTTTAAAAACAAAAATTGAATCAATTGGCCGCATTGAAAGTGAAATTCATTGAAATGTGGAAATTTTCAGCTTTGGTTCTAAATTTAACTCTGAAAAAAGAAACCGTACCAGCGATAGCGATCATAGTTTGACTTTCAGTCGCACTGCCCGCTTCGTCAATGAAAATGTGCGAGAAATGCTTTGGATTGATTTTGCCCTGAGATAGTCGACCGGCGGTGGTTAGAGTGCAAACTATAACCTGAAAGGAAAATTACGTTGTCACACTCTTCCACCATAATGGAAAATGCTTCGCTCAAAACTGAAGTCACTTACTTTGCATTGATAAAGATATTGTAACGATGGATAATAGTGTTCGCCTGTTTTGAGATTCGACGCGGCCAACACGTCGGTCGGTATATCGTCCATTTTGAATGCGACACTTTTTGAAAAGATGCGAAAGACTTTATCTTTACCACCGTTACTTTGCAAAAGACGTTTTGCAACTTCGTTACACGCTGAATTTGATGTGGCACAAACCAGAATGTATTCATCTGGATTGTTGTTGCGAATGATTTGCAAAACGGTTTCGATAAGCGTCTTAGTTTTACCCGTTCCCGGTGGACCGAACAACAGATATGGAAACGGATAAGATGTTTGCCGCAGAATATTTTTGACCGCCAATTTTTGTTCGTCATTGATATCATTGGAATCCCATGCAATCCTTGAAATATTCACACTTAAATTGAAACCAACGAATGCAGTGGAGAGTCAGAGATAGCTTACGGTTTGTCGGCGAATGAACTTGGATGAGTTTTGTTTACCGGCCAATTGATACGCGTTGTGATATTTGGAAAAAAGAAGTGTGCAATGCCTTGATTGTTGACGTATTCAAGGGCACGATGTTCAAGAGTGGCTGTGGTGCGATCGCTCATAAACCGTATAAAATATTCTTCATCA
Organism: Sitodiplosis mosellana; assembly: GCF_009176505.1. Taxonomy (NCBI): domain Eukaryota; kingdom Metazoa; phylum Arthropoda; class Insecta; order Diptera; family Cecidomyiidae; genus Sitodiplosis; species Sitodiplosis mosellana. The sequence goes on along the minus strand of NW_022601438.1, from coordinate 2,480,547 downwards.
GCTGGTTCAACATGAGTCCGGGCAGCCAATCGGTGCAGAGTCTCATTCAACTCGAAATGCACTTTATTTCCTTTGATTTCAACTACCGAACCATAGATTCGCTCTTTCTTACTTCGACCAACTGGCCCTTGTTGTCCGTTACATTTCGTTTTGTTCCGCGATATTTCAGCCGTTCGAATTGACATCGGCGTTATCCAAATGCGCGTATACTCATTGAGAGCGGCTTCCAGACGCTTGTTATTCTAAAATACGCGTTTTTATTGTAAATTATTGATTTTTAGCATAAAATACCAAACACATAAGAGAATTTCAAATTTAATTTACAATGTGCAATGAATAACGTTTGCCAAATTCGTGCTTCACTTTTTGATTATGCTGGTCATGACGCAGCGAACGCTTCGAATCGGTTTCGTCTTCCATTTGGAGCAACAATTTACACATCGAATAGTAGTTGGTGTCATTCAATCGATCGGACGCGTCCGATTTTTCATATAAACTTTTTTTGGAAGAAACATAGAAGCAATAATTTAGCAATCGTTGTGGATAAATGGAACATTCGACGTCGGCTTCTGATATTTGTGCCTTTTAAATCGTCGTATTTCTATTGCAACCTACTCAATTTTCTTTTTGAGAAGTTCCACTTCATGGGTAACGTCCGCATCGTTGGGTACTTTGTAATGGTGACGATCCAACTGTCGCACCGACGGCTCTGGGAAGTAATGGTCGAGTTTCTCCATATACATGGTGCTGAAGAAAATGAAGAATTTTCATGGGTTTTCTTTGCTTTAACAGGTAAAATTGTCATTCAATTCAATTTTTTTTTCTGCCACAAATGAATTATCAATTGAAGTGGTTATTATATTTTTCTATTGGAGCACAATATTGCCCAGTTTTTGTCATCGGGTTGACTTACCTTATTGGACGTGTTGTAATCTGTTAAATTCGAAAAATAAAAATAATGATTCAATTTTTTTCTTCATTTTTTAGAAACAAACATCAAGCAATCAAATAAAAACAAACACTTACTTTCAGAATAAATTCTTTGCTGAACAACAGCGCCAATGAGCCATAGTAAATGACCAATTTGTAGTCCTTGCTCAAATCAAATTTTTTTACCGGTACATTAAAATCCAGCGATTCGACTGCAAAACCAAAATCCAAATTCATTTCCAACCACATTTTGTGATGCATGATAAACCGAAATTTTCACTTACGATATGGAATGGTCGCTTGTGTGTGTCCCGAAAAACTGTCCATTGTGACAATTTGGTTTTCGTACAAATTAATCCACAGTAAATGCAGCAAAACAACGGGATGCTTCAAACGGTCATTGCGAATGTGAATTCTAATCATGGGATCATCATTTTCATTGGCATTTTTTTCCAAAGACACGCGAATATATAGCTTACTACGTGCTGTTATCCATTTGCTGACTACATCCACAGCTTCATCTGTATCAAATCTTAATAAAAAAAAAACGATTTTATATTTGGTTGCTTTTACAATACTACTCAAACATACTCATTTTCTTTGGTGTGTTCCTTTAGAAGATCGATGTCTGCCAGACCCTTTTCATGCCAATATTTCGGTTGACCATGGTGTTTCACCGAAAATCGATAATCTGCATTTAAATCAGTTATTTTTAATCTTTACATTTCGTTCTGATTAAAATTCATTTTTATCCGCAATACGGAAAGAAAATGATTTTATTTCATGCAAAACAATTGAAATACCTGGTTTAAAAATGGCATCGTTGACTTTACGACTGACTAAAATCTTTTGCACCACCTCTGAATTCGACTCATTTATCGACAGTTGATTGGATGAAGTAGCACTGGCTAAGCCGCTTGTGTTGCTTACGGTACTTTTTTCATCGACTGATACATCGCTTGCACTGTGGTACGAGCTACTTTCTTCGGATTTAGAATATCCATCATCGACATCTTTGCTATGCTCAAATTCTGATTTACATTCCACATAATCACTACTGGACGAACTGCAATCCTTTACAACGCTATTTTCTGTGCGGTGTCACAACGAAAGCAAAAAATAAAATCAACATCGTCATCACCTTCATTTTGTATTGCTTTAATTCAACATCTCCATTTACCTGGATGCATATTTTTCTGTATTATTTGGTTTCACTCAATTTTTTAAAAATTAAAAACATAAATGAAAATGATTATTATAAAAAAAAAAACAATGACTAAAAAAATGGTTTAGTAAAAACAATATGAAGATAAACGTGGGTTTCAAAGAATAAAATGGTTGGTGAGAGTGCGTGTGCTCAAACGATTCATACTAAACTAAGCAAAAAAAAAACATAATCATCGAGCAATTTGGGTGCATGGATCGTATGAGCGTCGCAAAAATAACGGACCACAACAACAAAAACGTTATGGTGGCAAACTGTCATTATAGCTTACACGTGCACGTACTGAACATCGAATGCTGTGAGAAATTTTATACCGAGCACGATGAAGCTGTTTTGCATGTAGGTTTGGATCATTGGTTTGTCATAGCACACAACGACATTTTGTCATCAACAGAGGAAAAACAAACCGTGGCGATTTCATTTTTATGAAATTCAAATATTCGAAGAAGCAACGGACATCGATAAAAATTGATGGCAAGAATCAATCGATTGTTGTGTGAGCGTACAACAAATGGACATTGCAAAATAAATTCCACGCAAAAATTTCAAGTGTTGATATTTAGGTTCGGTGTCAGCTCAAAAACAAATCACTTTTCGAACTGATTAAATTATTTTAAGATAAGACGTGGTCTTTTGACGTCAATTGCACAAAAGTGCAAAAACTATCAAATCACTGCCCCATACATTGTTTCATTCTTTATGACCCCTTCTGTTTCACTAAAACTTTATCGTTATCTTGCATCAAGAGGGTAGTCATCATCGTATTTGTTGATGAACTCGCCAGTTGAATGGCTATCATTTGAGAGTCAGATTCGCTGGATGTCACACTCCAAAATGTGCTGTAATGTACTAAATTGTGCGCACATCTTCGTTGCTTTGTTCATAATTCCATTTGCTGCAGCAAGGCATAAGTTTTCATCAAACTTCTATTGTTATATTAATGCTGTCATTTCAGTGAATATCGTGTTTATCGAAATAACAGACGATGTCTTCGTGCGAACGCTAATTAAATAATTCTATTTTTCATATTTGCAACATTTGAGACATTTCGGAAAAAAATACGAAGTGGTCGGTTCGAATAATTACGTAGACAAAGTGGTGGAACAAATGGTTGCTTGCATAGATAATAATAGAAAATTTATTGATAAAAACTTTCCCGTCAACGATTGCGAATCAACAATCAAGTAAGTTTTTATTTGGTAATTTGTCTTGTTTTTGTTTGGTGTCTTGAAAATGATTTAATGAGATTTAATAATCATGATATGATGTTTTGATCATGATTATTGTGACAATAAACAGGTAAGTGGCATCACTGTTCATTGTGTCTAAAGTGTCAAAATTGATATTTCGTTGGCAGAGTTGGATGGAAGCGGAGTTTAAATTGTGCAGCGTAATAGTTTTTTACGATGTACACTACGATCTGGAGGACAATAAAAAAGGAGATGCCACATTTCGGGTGAAATATGACAGTGTAGATTTTGACTTAAACATCGTTCGTGAACATAATGCAGAGGTGAAAAGTACTTTGATTTATCGCGGTATCAATTCGGGCGGTCGTGGACTATGGGGCACAGCTGTAACAACACATCCAAACACACCACAAGTTCAATTGATTACTAACACTTTACGTACAATAGAAATACTGTGCATTTACTGAATCTCTAGATTGACAATAATATTTTTACTGTATTTTAATAGATTCGAAGCAATTACCAGTTCCGAGATCCATTGATGAAAACTTTGGCCCAATGGAATCTCCCACTGGATATGTGCTTGAAAGAGGCCATAAAAAAGGTTGAATATCCCGAAATGAACTATCTAGAATGAAACAAATTGTTTAAAATATACATGTTGAACAGATATTCAATGTCTTAATTTTTTGATTAATTTTTCTTTCACATCAAGTTCTTTTTACGTATGTAAAATTCGCTGTAATTACTTCAAATATCTTATGACAATTTTGGATGATCAACGGACAAATGTTTATCAAAATGATTGTCGTACGAGAGCACAATAAATGGACAATGCAAAATATATTGCATGCAATTGTATATCGTCGCAAAAATGTCAAGTGTTGATACTTAGTTTCGGCGCTAGCCTAGCTCAAAACCGAATTTCTTTTCGAACTGTCCGATTTATTCGAATCCATTTTATCTGACTGATGTCATATCTATATATTTGTTCCAAACAAAGTGACTTTATCGCTATCAAATCACTGTCCCATACCTACCCATTTTTTCACTATATCATTATCAGGCATCAAAAAGGCATTCACCGTCGTATTTATTTCTGAACTCACCAGATATATAGCTATCATTTGAGAGTCAGATTTGCTGGCGGTCACATTCGAAAATGTATTGTAAAATAGTGAATTGTGCGCACATCTTACTTCCATTGTTCATAATTCCATTTGTTGGAGCAAGGCGTAAGTTTTTATCAAACTTTTATTGCAATATTGATGTTGTTATTTCAGTGGATGGCGTTTCTATCGAAATAACATACGATGCATTCTATTTGAGTAATATTGTTTTTCAATATATTTACAACTTTTGGGGTCTTTGGGAAAAATATACAAAGTGGTCGATTCGAATAATTACGTAGACAAAGTGGTGGAACAAATGGTTGCTTGCATGGATAATAATAGAAAATTTATTGATAAAAACTTTCCCGTCGACGATTGCGAATCAACAATCAAGTAAGATTTTATTTGGTAATTTGTCTTGTTTTCGTTTGGTGTCTTGAAAATGATTTAATGAGATAATCTTCCGATAGCACCACACGTTATGGTCAGACCGCGATTGGTAAAGTTGAATTTCGGTCAGGATTTTTGGCATCGATTGACAGCGCAATCATTCCAAAGCCAACATATCATGATTATATTAATAATAAACAGGTAATTGACATCACTGTTCATTGTGTCTAAAGTGTCAAAATTGATATTTCGTTTGCAGAGTTGGATGGAAGCGGAGTTTAAATTGTGCGGCGTAACAGTTTTTTACGATGTACACTACAATCTGGAGGACAATAAAAAAGGAGATGCCACATTTCGGGTGAAATATGACAGTGTAGATTTTGACTTAAACATCGTTCGTGAACATAATGCAGAGGTGAAAAGTACTTTGATTTATCGCGGTATCAATTCGGGCGGTCGTGGACAATGGGGCACAGCTGTAACAACACATCCAAACACACCACAAGTTCAATTGATTACTAACACTGTACGTACAATAGAAATACTGTGCATTTACTGAATCTCTAGATTGACAATAATATTTTTACTGTATTTTAATAGATTCGAAGCGATTCCCATTTTCGAGATCCATTGATGAAAACTTTGGCCCAATGGAATCTCCCACTGGATATGTGCTTGAAAGAGGCCATACAAAAAGTTGAATACCCCGAAATAAACTACCTACAATGAAACCAACTGATTTTGTTCCAAATTTTTATTTAGCTCTTCTATACTAATGTACATGTTGAACAGATGTTCAATGTCTTAATTTTTTTTAAATTAATTTTCGTTTTGATTCCATTTTTTATGTATGTTAAATACAACGAGTTTACTTTATCTTATGACAAATGTTGTTATCAATTTTCTATAAATTCGTATCAATATGATTACGATAGAAAGACGAACTGATTCATCAACTCGGCTATGTGTTGAATTTGTAAATGTCCCTTCCGCGTTTAATCAAGAATCCTTGAACATTGAGCGTGTCAAGAATTTGATTGAAGAACATTTCGAAGCCTAGCGACGCAGCTAGCTCTTTCAGTTCCGGCACAGTGAAGATACTTTTGCACTGGCCTTGCAATAATTGCAAGAATCGCTTCACTTTGGTGGAATGGCTCATTCCCGATCCGTTGATGTTTCGTTTCATTTCCAGTGTGTCTCGTTCAGTACTCAGAACGTCGATCATGGTGTATCGTAGAATGGCCAACACATCTCTTGCATGATCGATGGTTGCTTCAGGGGCAAGTTCGAGCCGTGCTCGGGCCTGTGTCAATCGAATGAGCGCTTCAAGCTGACGTGTTGTTACTGGCACCGAATCGATTCCTCGTCGAGTTGTTCGCATTTCCGTGTAGAATTTTTTGAGCTCCTCGTTTGCCTCAGCACTGATGGTTGGAAAGCAGAATTTTCGAGCGTACAAAATATACTTTCGAATCATTTCGGATGGCAATGGTTGGAAATCTGTTTGATCTGTCATTTTCAATCGTTCGTACAGCGGCGCATCGCTCTCAGCTGGTGTTAAATTGGCATTGGCCATGGAGAACGATGGCATTTGTGTTAGATTCGATCGATAGTTCAGTGGTTTATTTTGATTCTGTTTCAATGTCTGGATGTGATTTGTTAGCAAGTCGTCGAGATAAGCATCGGCTCGATCCAATAATATGAATACCAAATCGAAACGGGATAACAATGTTGGCCAAATTTTCAGATTCTCGGACACGGTTTTCGATTTATCATAGTGACCGGCTGACGGGTTTGCTGCAGCTAAGATTGATGTTCGAGCAGGTAGGGCACACAAAACACCAGCTTTGGCAACGCTCACTGACTGTTGCTCCATGACTTGCAATAGCGACTGAAACGGAGGTGAAATGGCATGAATTTCGGATGATTCGTTACTCAATGTAACGGTAGCATCATTTATTTACCTGGTAATTCGATGACATTTTATCGAACTCATCGATGCAACAGACACCTTGATCGGCTAATACAAGAGCACCCGCTTCGAGACTTCCATCGGACCCTTTGTCATGGCGAATCGATACAGTCAAACCAGCATTCGATGCGCTGAAATATGCAAAAAAAATTCAGAAATTTAACTATTCATTAAGATATTCATACCAATGACCAACTGACGAATCATTGATGTAGCGAAAAAATCAACTATTTACCTATTTCCACACACGAAAATTCCCCGCGGCGACACATTCGAACAAGACTGAATCAAAAGTGATTTCCCAAGACCAGGATCGCCCACGACGAGAACGTGAATTTCCGATCGTTTGCCATGTCCTGGTGTTATCTCTGATTTGCCACCATTCCCAGATGCACCAAAGAGTGACAAAATCAAGCCAGCTTTTACCATTTCATGGCCAAAGATACGAGGACACAGTGAATGAACCAGAATTTTAAATATATGTCTTTGACTGCCAATCCTACGGATCATATCCAAGTCTCTTTCGCTAAAGTCCAAATTTCGAACGGTAATTGTGTTCTTGTTGCTCACGATCGTAATGCCATAAATGTAGTATTTGTGAATTCCAGCTTCGGTTCCCGCTTTAGCTCGATTGTAGCCAGTTTTTTCACTGGAGCGAACTCGCATAATACCTGTAACGGTTATATCGTCTCCTGGACATACCGAGTCAACCAAATCATAGTGTAAATCAACTTCGATTGTCTTTGGAATTTGACCTTTAACCGATTGCACTGATTCTTGAAGGCGAATCGTTTGATACGGCTCGGTTCGTGTGTACGGTGACGTTTGTAGCATCGCAAAATTACTGCGAGCATTACAGCCGCTAGCTTTGCAACATGTTGGCGTGTTGCATCCACCCACATCACTTTGTCGAATGGCCTGCTCACTTCTGCATTTGGAGCATCTATATGCGATCCATGAGCTCTTCAGTGCTGGTGGATTCACTCGCACTACCGTTCCGCGTACAGAAATCAAACAATTATAAATGTCTTGCTTCAGCGCGCTGAGATTCACGATTGGTGTGTGACCTTGAACACGTGCTCGGATCGGTAGCAATGACAATTTTGTTATATTTTCCTTGCCGGTCAATTGACTCGATGAAATTTCCGGTAAATCCGTTTGAATTCTCTGATGGGCGGCCAAACCGGCACACATCAACGTTTCCATTACCGATGAATTCAAATCTAATATGAAATTCGGGAAATTCCGACAAAATTCCTCGTCATTTTGGAGGCGTTGCAATGGCAACGGGAACCAGAGATTGTTTCGAATGTCATTTAACTTGTAGAATAGCGGCTGACTTTTGATGTGCTGCTCAAATGCTCTGATCTTTCGGAGTATTGGCAAATCATCTTTGTAGTCTGTGGAAGGAAATACAACAATGGAAATGAAGGAATAAAAACAAATGTTGATGATGTTGTTTTTTTGCAAAACCCACGATTCCAACGACCTCTTATTGACGAACCGATTTATGTGGGCGTCCCTTCAAAAGTTAGCTGTTTCATTTAGGTTATGTTCCCGTTTAAACTAATGATGCGCGATATTTTCTTAGTGATCATAAAAAAAATTGAAAATGTTTTGACATTTCTTCAAACGAGCCAGTTTACTTTCGTAGGGGTGGCTAAGAGCATATATAGAGAAACTCGTCCATATAAGTCGCTTAGAACTGCATTGTCGAGAGAGAAAAAATTCATTGCACAGTACAAAATGAATGTGCACTGACGATTTTAGCTTAAACAATGTTTAATAAACATACCGACTTCAGGGAAGTAAAGCTGCCAACCACTGTATGGCCCAGTCTTTTTATTGATTCCAAACGAAGCTGATGCTGACGATGGACCAGATGTAGAACCGGATGATCCGCTTGACGAAGACGACTGTGGTATCAAAAGCGAAACGGTTCGTTGTTTTGGTCCTGTATCACGGCTGTTTTGAAAACGATGACGCATTCGAAAGAAATTATTGTTGTTCGGTGTTTTTCGATTGCTTCCTGCTCCACCATTTCCAGCTGCATTGTTTCTCGGCGGATTTTCAGCCATTTTGTTCCAAACTTCAGATCACTATAAAATAAAAAAAATAAATCTTTAGATATCAATCTAAGTAAAAGACACTGTACAAAGAAAAAAACATCAACATTATTCACGATAAACAGGAAAATTACCAGTAATTTTCAGTAGTCACTGAAGTATTGTCGCATTGTACTACGCAAATAATCGGCTAACATTGATCGAAATTAATATTCTCTTTCTGAGTGATTTGTCTTGGAATTATAAAAAAAAACACACCGTCGAGCCGATTTTTTCAACGCAAAATGTATCAAACGTTGGATGATTTGTGCGAAATAGCGCTAAAACCGAAGTCAAACCTTGTTTTGACAGTTCGCCAGTTCGGTTCATTCACAATGGTTCGCAATGACAGCTGTCAAACAGAATTTATGAAGGAATTTTTGTATTGGAATACCGCTCGCAATCACCAACAAAAAAAAAACCATAAATTTATAACGATTAACAAACAAAATTGTGTCAACTTCAAAATCCGACTGTAGTTGGATCTGCTATCAATTTGTGTTTCGATTTCCATCACAACATCGTTTAATTTCTTTACATCTTTGAAATTCACACACAGAGAGATAACCTCAAAAAAAAACAATGGGGCTGTTCGATAGTTTGAAGTCAAGACCCATGATCTTTACGAGTGCATTTGCAACGGCTGGGTTATTATGTGCTTTTCTGAAGTGAGGAATAATGATACGGCCAGATTTTATACGGATTACATATGATTTTTACATTGTTTTTCTATTCTTAGGGACCAAATGCAAGGGGAAAAATTCAAAGATCCCATCAAGGCAACGGATAAACGAATCGTAATCACCGGTACAACAAGCGGAATCGGCAAAGAAACCGCCCGTGAGCTGGCCAAACGGGAGGCACGTGTGTACATGGCATGCAGAGATATGAAGAAATGCGAACAAATTCGCGACGATATCATTTTGGAATCAGCAAACAAGCACGTTCACTGCATCGAATGCGATCTCAGTTCAATGGATTCGATTCGGAAATTTGTGAAAGAGTTAGTAAATGCTTGGTGTTTGAATTGTGAAGAATTGTCAGTTGGAAAAAGATTTTTTTTTTCTCAAAGAAGTGATTCGAATTTACAGATATAAAGAACGGGAGAATCGACTAGATATTTTAATCAACAACGCCGGCGTGATGCGATGTCCGCACACTCTGACGAAGGATGGCTTCGAAATGCAATTAGGAGGTAATGTAATCCAATATTTTGTTCAATATTATGGATGAACGTATTTAAAAAAAAAATGTTTTTTTCAGTTAATCATATGGGACACTTCCTCTTAACCAATTTGCTTCTTGATTTGATCACGGTGAGTGTTTGATCATGCACTACCTACACTATTTTGAGCTGCTATCCAAAACATACATATGTGAAACCATTTCGAAAATTTTGATGAATTTTTATACTAAATTCGTATCAGTTGGTTGATCCTATTCGGTCTATTTTCAATTGAATCGTTCTCTTTTTCACTACTCTTTTTCAGAAATCAGCGCCAAGTCGAATAATAAATGTGTCTAGTGCGGCACATTTAAGGGGGAAAATCAACGCAGAGGATATAAATAGTGAAAAGAGCTATGATTCAGCCGAAGCGTATAATCAAAGCAAATTAGCGAATATAATGTTCACGCGGGAATTGGCCCGTAAATTGACCGGCACTGGTGTTACGGTAAACGCTGTGAATCCTGGCCTAGTCGATACGGAAATTACACGGCACATGGGAGTCTTCAAAAGTTTATCAGGGTACAAATCACTATTCATTATTTTGATTATTTCAGTCATGTTATCATTACGTTCGATGATTTTCAAATTATCGTTTGTTGTTTGAAGTTAATCGATTACAAATCATTTCGATTATAGTATGATTTTCCGGCCATTGACGTGGCCATTTTTAAAGACGCCCAAGTCGGGAGCTCAAACAACCATAATGGCAGCATTAGAACCAAGACTTGCCAATAAATCGGGACTGTATTATAGGTGAATATTGATCAGCTTGCTCATATATTTCCTTTGAATTTATTTCCTTCCACACTTTATTCTCAGAATGTTTCTTTTCAATTTTCCTTCATTGGAAAAAAGAACATGTCTCCGAATTTCGTCTTCATTTCTATGGTATATCGTTAGATTTGAATTTTTTTATTTGAATTTCTTATTTTTATTTTCAGCAACTGTACCAAAGATCAAGTGTCAGAAGAGGCAAAAAATAAGTCCGTTAGCGATTGGTTGTGGACAGTGAGTGAAAAATGGACCGGTTTAGATGGTAGCTCCGATCAGAAGAAAAAATAATCAAACCAATTGTTCGGTTTAGTTTAATAAGTTGTATTTTGAATAAATTGAATTAATTTTGTGAAAATCCTTCTTTTGCTAACATTTCTAAAAACAAAAAAACTGAGTTTCAAAATCAGCAAAATTTCTCGATTAAATCGTTTGTCAGTTGGAACCGAAAAAACAACAACAACAACAACAACAATCAATCCAGTGATTGTGAATCGTGCGTGATGGAATCAATGCACACAGCTGGTAAATGAACAGGTAAAACGAAAACGAACACACTTGCAGAAGAAAAAAATACAACACACACGACGATACACACAAGTGTCATAACGATCGTGTCATGTGCTCGAGGCTCTGTGTATTGCTCGCACCGATACAGAAACATTGGGTATTTTGGTGGGTGCGAGCGAGCAAGAGAGAGCGAACGACTCAATCATGAGGCACATAAAACAACATAATCGTTAAAACTAAATCGGTTCCGATTGTATTCAACACGCTACTCACTCACTCGCTCACTGCTCTGTGTCTCACACACCAGCCACCGTCGTCGAGCATACATATGCACGCAAAACAATACACTCGGTTCAGTTTTATTTAAGTGCTACTATTATTATTCCATTAGAAGAAATACCGATTTCATTCGCTTGTCAACTATTCAATATGGCGGATGTTTAAGCGAACAACTCAAAATTTCAATAGAGGATAGCAAAAAAAACTCATTTTTGTTATTAGTATTTACAATCAGTTTCCACGGAATTTTTGCTTTTTTTGAGTTTTGGTATTTTAGTGGTTTTTTTGTTCGAAATTGCTGGACAGTGATTCATTTATAACAAAAAACAACGAAAAAAAATTTATATTGTTCGGAGAAGTTCAAAAATCATCGAAAGAATTTCACAGTTTGAGAATTTTAAGCCGTGGTGTGTGCGTGAACCTGTACGTGTGCGTGTGTATATGTGATGTTATTTTATCCATCATCCAGTTTTTCGTCTTGTTTTCAATCAGAATCAGTGATTCCAAACACACAAAATTATCGACGTGGTCTTTGTAATCGGATTATTTTTACGGTATTTCATTGAATGTAATCGGTGATAAATTCACACGATGCAGTTTTTGATCGTTTTTACGTAAAACAAGTAACAAGTGCTTCGGAATTCGACGATATCATTCGTTCATGATTAGGCGAAAATTTCTCAATCACATCGCTTCATTGATCACAGCCAAGTGTTTACAGACACACGCCAACTTGGTTTTCTCTATCTCTACTCTGAGAAACGTCAAAGATCAAAGTTGAATTATTCCAAAAAAAGCGATCCGATTGTAATATGTTCTATTTGTTATGCATAGATAAAAAAAAAGAGTATATTGCGTATTGATCATTGTGAAGTTTGAAAGTGCTCAGCTGACTTGGATTTAGAAGCCGCATTCGATGTGCATCGCGCAAGTTTTTTTCTTCATTCATTGCTTCGCGATTCGCACAACACTTAAATATCTCTCTCGATCGCATATCCCAAATCGCATACACAAAAATCGTCGATGCACACAAATGAAATGTGAAATGAAACATACGAAAAAAGAAAATATATAACGTAAACGGGTGCAAAACAAAAATTACTTTGTGAATATAAAATAGCATTTTGCAACGATCGCATGTTTTGGCCGCTGCTGCTGCTTCACAATTTAAAACACAAAGAATTCATTTTGACTAATTTTTCTTCTTCTTCTTCATTCGCACCACTACAATGAGAGTGGCCGCACTTGCCCGTGTGCAAAAACATACAATTACGCATCCTATTTATTGGCACAGATGATTAGATTTGGAATGCCGTCTATTTGCTAACGTTGTACTTTTTTTTTCTTCTTCTTTCGCTGCTTTATTAGATCAACATCCACTTGATTGCACCGCTAACCGATTCATACACACTCGCCCGCCCCGCATACATACCTATATTTCGCACACCTTGCCGTGTGTGATCATTGATGGTTGCATGTGTGTTGTTCAAGCAAATGGTGAAATACCATTCCATTTTTTTCCCTTCTTCTTCGTTTCTTCTCCTCGTTGCTATATATAATTTTTTGTTTCTTCTCTCTCACATACTGTTATTGTTGATTTCATCAATGGCCTTTAGATAATATGTATAACTCAATTGATAGTCTTATTTTTTCTTCATCTAGTCGTCATCGTTGTCTTTATAATACATATGTGCGAAAAATATTTCCGTGGATTTTTCTTTGCCTTTGTTATCTATTTTCATACGAAAGAAGAAGAAAATAAATATGAATTTCTTTCGCCGCTCTATCGCCTTCGCATTACGACCCATTCATAATACATTATTTAAAATTGGTCGCATGATAATCGGTTTCACATATTTTATTCTCGCTCTTTTGTTCGTTTTTCGCTGACCATTTGGCTGGCTCTGTCTCATTTTCACAAATTGCACGGTTGGTTGGCTGGTTGATGGCTATCGAATGTGTGTCTCTTGCATATTGCGTGAGTGTGAGCGTTACCACATTTTTCAAGTTTGGTATTTACCGTTTCCTCTCCGTTTGCGCTGTTGCTGCTGCTGCTGTTGTTGGCTGCTTGTTACTGATTTCACACACTTAATCAAACGAGTTCGCACTATTACGCATACGCATAGAAAGCAAATGCAATGAAACGATTTTTCTTTTCCGCTTCTCAGTTCAAACGAATAAAATTCAAATTATGCGTTAAGAATGTTGAGTCGACCGTTCGAGGTGCGTGTTTATCTATCACATGCCAGCGAATCAAGTGTACGTATAAATCAGTCAAAGCGAAAGAAAAAAAAATCTCGTCATTATTAGAGAGGTGCAGCGAAATGACTTATTAACTATCATCAAAGCAATGACAGTTGTCACATGCAATCTCAACCGCATTGAAAAAACAACGACGCATTTTCTTCTTCTACACACACACAGAGAGATAGAGAGAGAGAGAGAAACGCCAAATCCCAAATCAGCCAACAAAATCCACACGCGCAAATATTTGCGCTTTCTTTTCTTTTTCATTTGTAATTCCCGAACATGCTCACACTGTGAATATCCACTCAATTGCTTCTTGAATCTCGTTGAAATTCGATGGATTGAACCGCTTTTTTCATCAGCCCACAACACGTATTTCGGTGTGTGTGTATGTGTGTGCATTTTTTTCTTCTTCTCAATCAATAAACAAGAAACGAATAAAATAGAAAACATTTCTGTAGAAAACTATTACAGAAGCGACGAAGAGCAACTCGGCAAATAATAATTAAGTAGTTGTTTCAGCAGAATAAGAGCAATAAATTACAAGCCAGGCAAAAATCAAAATCAAAGAAGCAACAAATCTGCAGCACATCGAACCAAACCGAACGGCATTGCGCGAATTCAATCAAAACAATATTGTTCGATAACCCATTTTTTGTGTTCGTTTATTGCACAGCGATGTGTGAACAGCTTAAACGAGACACACAGCGCAGAAGAAATTGTATCAATCAAATGAAGATGTGCATTTACAATGTGCGCAATCGGCCTCCGCTAGACCAATCCAATGGAGCGTTTGCGACGAAATAAACTACGAGCGCTTGAGCACACAAAATAGGCACGCACAAAACGAATGTGTCTGTGTGTGTCTGTGTGTGTGTGTGTGTGTGTGTGTGTGTGTGTGTGTGTTTGTGTGTTTGTGTGTGTGTGTGGTAAAAGAGAGTAAATGAATTGAACATAATAGGCGCAACGCAATCGAAAGAGAATCGCAATAATGAACACATTAGGGGGATAGAGAAAGAACGAGGTTTTGATTCACCAACAAAGATAACTTGCAATACGAAAATTGTTCAATCAAATGCGTATTTCGATCGAAACACGGAACACAAAATGCACTATTATTAAGTAGATCAAGTGCGTAAATCGACATGTATTTGTTTTTGATTTCTCGACGATGATCAAGAAGTGCCAATTATGTGAAATGCAGTTAAGATCATTTGGGCATCCCCGAACAAATGTGCCAATGCCGCACTGCTATTCAATTTTGAAATAAAACTACCATCGACCAAACGGTGGCCATTTCATAATCTCACGCTGCGATTCAATACGAATGATAACGTTACGAAACACCATTCGGTACTTTAATCTGCTCATTTTGTTGCTGCTGCTGTTGCTACTATCCGATCGTCTTCTGTTTCAGTGCCGTTGTTGTCACTTTGTTGTTGATTCATTCTCGTCGTGCTTATGCCACAGACATTCTAACGCATTCACCTGTTCGTGTGGTTTTGAATGGTGTTTGTGTCTGCGTGTAGTGTACGTGTGTGTGAAAGAGAGAGACGGACTGTGTCGCAAACACACAGCATCACTTGCAACGAGTTCATCTGTTTCCTGTCGACGTACATTTCGATTCCGAATGTCTTTCAAATCGAATCGTCTGCGATGATTTTTTCCCCTCGTTGTATGTAAGACAGACACCAAACGACCGACCATGCTTCATTGTGTATAGTTTTTTGTTGTTGTTGTTTTTGCCACACATTTCAATTCGGTGTGTGTATATATATGCATCCAAAACGGAGAGCCGACTCTCGTATCTGTCAGCCTCGTACCATTCTTGGCATTTCATACAATCAAAACAGTTTGCGTGCGGTTGTCACTGTGTTTACATCGTTTCTTCTTTTCATCAGCGAAATACAAACCGAAAACAAGACGAAAATAACTGTTAAAAACCTGGAAAGAATCTTTCGATTGGATAAGCAAAGTCAATAATTGTTTTTCTTTTTCCTCTATAGTGGTTGTGCTAACATCGTAATTTTTTGTGGTCCAAACGCGAGTGGCTTATTGATTGTGATTGAAATCCTTCGGGACGAGATTACACCGACATCAAGTGATCAAATTATTGTTGTGTTCGGTTGTTTCGAGCCGATTTACTCAAATATTCTGTATATAATTGAAGAAGCAAAGTAAGAAAGATTGATCATCCACGGGAGAGCAACGACCACACGATAAGCAATAAACAACGAAACGATTTGTTCGTTGAATTGATTCAATTTCGCACTTCGTCGAAACAAATTCTGATATTCGCTGCTCGGCGTCATGGAGACCATGGAATATGAAACTGCCCGGAATTTGACGTTGCTATTTTTTCTGGAACGATTAATGGAACGCGGTGAGCCACGCACCTTGCACGATCTATCGTGTCAGTTCGGTTCAAAAGGATTCACAAAAGAAATGCGTCAAATAGCTGGCGGCAGTCAATCAGGTGAGTGCTCGATGATATGCTTTTTATTGTTCCTTTTCTTTGCCATTATTTTTTTGTTTCTGTTATCGCATTTTTCAAATCAACAACCATGACACCGAACACACATTTTCGCTGCAAGTCAATAAAAGTAATTTGTTGCCATGCCAACTTCTACAAATAATTTCCAACTGAAATGAAAAAAATATCGGAAAATTATGCTAAAATCTTTCAAATTGCCGTTCAACGAAAAAAAAAAATGGGTTGGCAAAAAAAGAGTGTATGAAGTTAATTGTGGTTTTGCTATAGAAATTGAATAAGTTGTTCAAAGGGAAACAAAACAACCTCAACAATTTGTGTTTATTCTCATTTGGTAGCTACTTTTTTGTATTGCCACGTGATTTTTCGTCATATTTCCACACAGACAACAACACACACAATCGCTCACACTGTGTGGAATATTTCTTTTGACAGTTGCGTTTTTGCCCTTCTTCTCGATACTATTCCCATTCAACCGTTTCCAAACACACACAGCCAACACGATTTTAATTATGCCATGTTTATTTATCCGTTTCGTTTAGTTCAAATGCAAGCAAAAAAAAAACAAACCATAGAAATGAACGTGTATGTAACACGTACATTTTTCTCGAGTGCACTTGATCCAGAAATTAAATTGATTGAGGGGGTGATACATTTGCTTTGCTTAGAATCCATAGCTGGAGGAAAGAATGAGCAATGCTTTGCTATTACTGGAATGAGAAACAAATGCAACGAAATAAGGTTCAAAATGTCTGATTACTGAAACAGAAGAGGGAAAAAATGCGACGCACCAAAATGATATGTACCGTAAAAAATGAATGCAAACACGAAGACGTGTAAGCCAAAAAACACAAAACAGGTTAATGCCACAAACATCATTTTCAGGGCATTTAAATTAAAGCACATAAACACAAACACATAAATTTGTTTATGTTTCTGCTCTTTTTTTTTCATTGACGAATTTCTGACTTCTTTTCCGACGTTATCGTCGTCGTTGTCGTCGGTGGTCGGGTGGTATGTACTCAAAACCAAATCAATTTCAATAATCGAAGCCAACTTGCGCTCCGAACGGCGTTATAAAGACCGCTCGCGCACTCTATAACAAATTCCCAGTTGTACAAACATGAACTGTAGTAATAAATAATAATAATAAATTATACGGCATATTTATAGATTCCACAGAAGACGCGCGCGGGAGAAAGAGAGAGAGAGAGTTTATTAACACGATGAATGATATAATAAACAAGGGATTTAGGGAAGTGAAATACGCGTTTCTTTTATTATTTGGCCCACAATTTAAATCGATTTTGAAAGGTAAAACAATGTATTTAATGCTGATAAAATGAATGTGTACTACATTCCATCATGCTGAATCTCCATTAAATGTTCGTTAATTCATGCTTGACAGTCAATCGCTTCGGTCGTCTCAGAAGATGACAAACCCTTTGAAAAAAAGTTAAAATACTTCGCCGAGTAAACCTTATTCATGAACATGTGTGGTTTTGAGAACAATTTGTCTTGTGTGATTGTTCCTCAATGAGTTTACATCAATTTTCCCATGTTTTTCACATTTTCCCAATTCTCCTTGCAAAAATTGTCACCCTTATATCAATTTCTTTCTTTCTATTCGATTAAGAGTAATTCGTTTATCGTTTCAAATATTTTTTTCTCCTGTCAACTTCCTTGTGACACAAGTTGACGTAGTCTGAAAAACCAAAATCGATCCAAGATTTGAATATCCATCTGATTTAGCGACAGCCCGTCGATATTACACTGATCCAATAAGTGTTTGAATGAATTGGAAAATATTTCCCAAAAAATGTACCCCTTTGTATTACGTATATTGTTTCTTATGTTTATGGAGCTGACTCTAGCGCATGGAATGTCGTTAAATGACATTCCACGCAATATGTTGATTTATTTTTTCCCTCTTTATAGCTTTTGTTTTGAAAATATTTCGGTTTCCATTTTTATGTTGCGTGAATAAAAAATCAATCAAAGTTTCCAGCATGCCAATAGACACGAAACATGAATTGCAAAACCACATACACACACACATATACCGTCGCATCGTCCATTTGCAGGCAGCGACAAAACCGGCGACACAAAAACGCATGAGAGAATGTTCTTTTTGTGATTTTTCCATGTCTTACATTGAATTTTAATACACAATTAGTTTTTCACATCGTTGGCATATTGACTCGACAAAATCGATCTGGACATAATCGCGCGTTGGCTTACAACCATTTCATAGATATGGATCCAAATCAAAGACTTCATTGTACGGCTTTATTGTTGTTATATTGATATGGAATTTCGGTTAACTTGAGCAGCTGTTAATTTATCATAGAATGCCGCTGATTTGGCATGTTATCTGTGCTGTTGATGTTGCTGTTCAAACTGAAAATTTCGTTGTTCATCGATAAGTGTGCGTTTGTGTGTGCGGCGGCAACGAGTCATTTTACATCGATTCGGTCGGCACTTATGCGGAACGAACCGAATAGTCGCCCAGCAATCGAAATCGCCATAGATGTCAATTTGATTGTTGAGGCAAGCACCAAACGCACATTGTGTTTGATGTGTGTAAGGGGGTGCGTAAATCGCTCTATTTAACGTCATATTGATTGTTAGACATTATCTTTTAACTACTTTTTCTTGTTTTTGTCTACGTCATTTGCTATTTTTTCGGACCAAATTTGATTAGTAAACGTCTTCATATAGGTATGAATTTATTTGTGCCCACAAAAAAGCAGTTCAGCCTTAGATTCAATTTCTTATTTGTAGAAAATAGCAAAAATACACCAATGAAAGCCCAAAAGTATGAAAATTAAGAATTCGACGCTAAAATATTTTTGTTTGTTTGGACTGTGTTTTAGTATCGACTGGGGTAAAAGAAAAATTCTCTCTCTTTCGTTTCTACGAAGTGGTATGATATGATGACCTGAGTTGCGGTATTGAATTGGTTTTGTTGTTGTTGTTGTTTGTTTGTGTGACTGTTTTTCCTTTTTTCGTCGTTACTTCGATTAAATTTTGGTGGTTTTACCTTGGTCTTCGTCGGTCGAACCACAGCAGCACCACCACCTCCTCCTTCCATGTTCACAGCGAAATTTTTTCCACTTTTCAACATATAAACTTGTACTCGCTCTACAAGAGATATTCTCTATTCATGCCGCATTCGTGGCGCGGTTCGCAAAATAAAAATTACGACACTATATGCAAGGGATATTTATTTATTTATTTTATGTCTATTTCGTAAATATCTTCTCAGTCGGTTTTATGTGTGGCTTTCTCTCTCTCTCTCTCTCTCTCTCTCGCTCTCAGTTTGAGTCTTGAGTTGAAGTGTGTGAATTTTGTTCGTCTTGTGTTTCGCTTGCTTTCTTGGCGGCTGATCGTCTTGGCGTGCATATACATGTTTATATTTTTTTTTTGACTTTCTGTATTTGGTATTTACCGTCGTCCCATTTTGAGCATACGTGCATCGTGCGACTACCTACTATTGATGTTACGTTTTTGGATTTTTCTTTCCATTTGTTGATTTTTTCCTACGTATCGTGTATTTTATATATATGTGGAATGTCGTTTTTGCATTTCGGTTCAGCAATATAAACATTTAGCAATTGTACGTGTGTGTGTGTGTGTGTGTGTGTGTGTGTGTGCGTGCACCATTGACATGCTATCTTAGAAAATGGAGATGGGGTTGTTGCTGTTACCATTTCTCTTGTATTTTTCTGTTTCATTTTAGCTTTCAGTGTAATTGCTGGAAAGTCAAAGTGTTCTCGCTTTTCACTTACACTATTTGCCACTGGAGAAGTGTGCCGTATAGGTAAGTGTGAATAAATGTCGAGAGCACATGTAGCTTTTAAAAGCGGTCTATTTTTCCGAATTACTTTAAAAGCGTTGTGTATTTCGTTTTATCTTCATTTATTCATGGATTTATGGTGGTTTTATTCATTTTTGTTTGGGAAATTCATTACAATTCGTGCTAGACAATCAGAAATTCCCACAGACGCAATTAAAAGCGCAATTTGTCAAAATCATGAAAGAATTGTCGCTCGCATTATTTTCACTGTTTATTTCGGAACGAATGGGCTGTTTCAATCTAAATCAAACATTTATACTAATAGAAAAAAATCCGTAGCACTTGTGCGACAAGAATTTTTGTGAATTAAAACCACCAAACGGCAGAGATACGGTGTGTATAGCCATGGCGTGGTTCACGGCAATACAAATTCCCTGTGTGATTTGCCCTCTTCTGTACTGGGACACTTCAATAAAATTATTTTTATTTAACCGACGACGAAAGTGTCTTTGGACAACACAATTTATTCGCTGGGATGTTGCATGGACAAGAGAGAGAGAGCGAGAGAGAGAGAGAGAGAGAGAGAGAGAAAGAGAGAAAAGGAGACAAAGAGGTGGAGGAAGGGAGTGAGAGCAGCGATGTTGCATGTGATTTTCTCTAAACATGCACAACCGAAATAAATACGACGAGCACATGGGATGTATAGAATATGGGTAGTGCTCTCTCATCGTGCACAAACAGACAGTTCGAATATCAAGCATATTTTGCTCGGCTTTATTCCTTGTGCCATTTTAGCCGAAAAATGGCACGACACCAACGTGTTACACAACACGATACAGATCCCACTCAATTATTAACGAAAATGAATAAATATAATTTTCGTATTTATGTGGAATTTGCTTTTAGTTCGCTTTCTTTCTCTCTTTCTCTCCCTCTATCGCTCTCTCGGTCGATTTTCATGCTGTTGCAGTCGATGATAATGTGCTTCTCTCGCTCGTTTCGGAAATTAGGAAATAATATTCAACCGCACAATTTCGATAACACACGCAAACCACAACTCCCTCTCCCCCTTCCGAAAGACCAAATCTCTCGATATTATGTCACATCCACTCATTGACTAAAAACTTTCTGCTTAAATTTGTGTCTCCCTTCGTTCGTAAAACCATAAATGGCATCATTTATTTAGCATTCGATACGGGAGATAGTTCAATGGTTGTTCACTTCAAGCTGGATACATGAACACGTTCAAATCAATCGATGAGTAGAAAAAAAAAAGAGTAGAAATCGGGCGCCAGAGTTTGAAGCGTTTTATCGGCATATTTTTTTCTTCTTCTACTTTGAGCACACAGATGAAAATGATAGAGCATAAGAATTTTCAGTATCGAACAAGACAAAAAAAAGTATTGGTGAGATGCAACAACCCCATCACTGAATTTCGTTACGCGAAAAATTGAATCGACACACATAGACACTTGCACAATTTATCTTTGAGTGCGACATTGAAAAATTGTCGGCTCGTTTCATCGCGCTTGCAATGAAGCAGAGAAGCAATGGAAGATAAATATACCACCAATTCCACTGAGATTATGCCGTGAGGCATTCAATTTTACTAAAAGTTTTTCGTCTCCTCCACTCATTCGTTAGTATTGCAACCGGTCGTTTGTTCGGTTGGTTCCACATAATCGCCTCAGTGTTGTGATGCGATTGCTTAAATTAAATGGATTTAATAAGTTGATTGAGTTTGAGTGCACAGCAGTAGCGAGAGTTTGCTTTGCATTGGGGAAGAAATAATTCTAGAGTGAATTCCATGATTTATACGAAAAACGACCAATTATTCATTTTGTTCAGTGTCACTTGAGGAGAATTTCTTTATGGTGTGGTTCAAATGGAAACTTATTGTATTTTTTCCACGACAATATGGAAAATCAATTAAACAAAGTTTTGATTTATATTGTAAAACCGATTAATGCGACGGGTGGAAGCGACAGTTCGAACTTCTGGCCCTCTATCGACTTAATTTTGAAGCATTCTGTCATATTCAATACACGACACTTGTCAGCCGTTGACAGTTCATGTTGTACACATTGTTTACAAAACAAGATAGCAACTAGTGAAAATTAACTGATTTTTAGGACTGAAATCAATGAGTTATAAAAGGGGCAGCAAATTTCAAATGTATTCAGATTTATTTTAAATAACTTATTTAAACGTAAAAATCACATATCGGTAACCAAATCGAATATAATAGAAATTATAGCCAAACAAATGAAAGAACGTATTACTTAAAAAAATGCCGATGTTAGTTCTCAAAAACAGTTGTAGAGGGCCAGAATGATGAACATACATTTCTATAGTTTCAGTACAGAAATACGGAATTGCTTCCACCCGTCGGATTAATGGCAACACCACAATTATCAATATGTATTTTAATCCGAAGCAACTGCCGAGTTAACTGAATTTTGAAACCGTTTGAAATCGATTGTTTGCTTATTTTGAGAGCTTCGGTTTATTGGATTTGTATTTTTAAGCGATTGGAAAAATGAATTAAATAAGAACTTACTCAAAAGATTCTGCACAGAAAATTGAAAAAGTTTTTAAAAAAAAGTAAAAAAAGCTATGTACCAAATGTTAAATGACACTTGGCTCTTTCGATACTCATAAGCGTAACGAGGAACTTGTTGTGTCTTAATATCGAATTTCTTATTGCCAATACAAAATATATGCTATCGAAGTACTTTCTTCGACTTATATGTATATATCCATCGAAAGGTTTGCCGTTGATTTCATTGCATCACACCAGCGAATAAGTGGTAACGATAAAGGTGTTCAACGATATGAAATACCTTAATTAGCTAAATCCAGCGTTGTGTGACGCTCGTTGCTGTATTTTTTTCTTCTTTTTTTTTTGTTTGAGGCCATAAATTTGAAAGAGTCGATAGTCTTAATTAAACTTTTTTCATAGAACGATGATCAGGTGTGCATTCTATCGACAAAATAAAAATAAAACCGAAAATTATCCAATTTTCGTTATCGAGACAAACTTTAGCAGTGCGCCACCGAGGAGCCTATCATCCCAAATTAATGAACGAAAAATCCCGCTGAAATGGTGATGTTCCACCACAGCATGCATTGATATTGAATTATTCAATATTACCTTGTCTTTTATCCCTTTGCTTCTTATGCTTATCCCGGGCGCGCTACTAGCACAAGGGTTGTTTGTGTGATACAAGATGTTCCAATGCAATAGCACAGAACGAAATAGAACCCCATCAATGAGGCAGGCTTGAGCACATGAGAGGGGGATTGAAAAGAAAATTCATCTAAATCTGATTGTGGCATGTCATTGTCGTCCGTTTCCTAAGATCCTACATCGAAGGCAAACGGGTCTCTGGTGATCAATTTCGTCAATAGATTTATGATGTTTGCCAATAATATTTGACACTGCTATTATAGGGCACGTTTATTGTACTCACATGATTACAGTTGGCATTGGAGTGTGTGCGTTTACCAGATAATAAAGTAAATATATTTAGTACACGAATCATGTGTGTGTGTGTGTGCAAATTTGCGGTATTCTCATATGAAATATACATGTACACCGTGTTGCATTGGTCTTTATCCCACAATGGGGAAATAAATATCAATTATGTGGTTTCATTTGGCAAACGGTTCATCCACCACATCGACTTGAATCACCCACATTCAACAAATGAATTTAACCGGAATCGAATTTTGTGTTCTCTCTTTTTTCTGGTACAGGTTTAAAGAAGTTCCTTGCTCAGTATCCGGCGATTTTCGTTATCGATGGTGACCATGTCTTAGTAAATTCGTTTGAGAAATCCGCGTCGAGTGATATGCTTGGCGGCGGCACTCGTGACTACATACAAGAATCAAAGGATTATTTCAAGCACAAATTACTGCAGTATGGCATCGGCACAGAAGTTCCAATCAAAAGTCTTCTCGGTCATCGAAGTCAAGCATCACCACAAATTCGACACATCTCAGGTAGATTTTCTTTTCACTTCTCTCTTCTAGCACGTCGAAATATTGAGTATTAATTTTTGGGTATTTTTATGTGCGCTACATCAAATGTTTAACGAAAAAATTCGGTCTGGAATCGAAAGTATTGTTAAAAACTAATTCGGATGATTTGTTTTGTTGAATGGATTTTAGGTCAGCATATCAAAGAGTTTACGGAGTTTTTGAGCAAGCATACCGACACATTTCAAATCATTGACGAATGTGTTGTCTTGGTTGGCTGTGATGATTTACAAGAACTTCCACTATCGGAACGTCTCCATTTACCACAACCATCGATCGATACGGTGGCCACACAACAAATGTTGGATTTCTTTGCGTCATGCATCGAATCGAAAGGTTTGTTCTGAATTAGTTTAGTACTGCAGAAAAAAAATTCATAGTAATGAAATATAAGATCAAATTTATGGAATTTCAAAGATGATTTTTTTCCGATTTTTTCACTTGATATTTTATTATTTGTGCACAATTTTTAATTTTGTACTAATTCGAATTGCATTCAAATATTCCAAAAGGTCCGATTCTTGTCGATCAGCTATTCCATTTAGTCACCGCGACATTTCCGCAAGAGCAATGGTTCTCGATGTTCAAAACGCCGTGTGATTTGAGCACATTTCTGAAATTGTTCTCGAATTGTTTTCACATTCAGTCGAATCTAGTCACATTGCTACAAAAGCCGGTTCTATCGGATCTGCACATTCAGCAACAAACGGCCCGCGCCAAAGATTGTCTGAACAATAACTATACATCGGCCGCATTGACACCATCCACGCAGCAACGTACCCAATCGCCGGTGTCTCGTGGTACAACTGTCGGTGATTTTAAGCTTAACGAACCCGTCTCGAATGTGAAAGTGACGACAAATGGCGGCAGCGGTGGCATCAATAACAATGTGTCCACTAACAATAATAACAATAACAATAACAAGAGTGAGCCAAACAGCGGCTTCGACAGTTACATTCCGGAGTTCGATATAAAAATGGAGAATTTGTGCGAAAATAACTGCCCGAAAAGCGCCAACAACACACTGTTGTCAACATCCGAACCGAATTCATTGACACAGATTTCCGATACATCGTCACCGCTATCGAATCGTAGTCCAGCCATGTCACCAATACCACCAGCCACAGCCACAGCCACACCAAACGATCGAGCCAATTTTGCGGGCAACAAGAACCAGTCACTCAAACAGCGCATCAACAATCTGGTCATCAAAACGCTGGCCGAAAACGAAAAAGACAAGCAAAACACTGCCATTAGCGTGCACTTGACTAATCAAACAAACAATGCAAATACCGTGGCCAATGCCAATACGACAACAACAGCAGCAGCAGCAACAACGAACACGACTGGGTCACAGTTGACACCGAGCCCGGTGAAAAGTGCGAGCGACAACAGTGCCAACAATATGTTTATCGGTGATACGTGGAAAATTAAAGTATTGCAGAACACACGAGTCATTGCCACGGTTAATGAGAGTCAATTTGTGACCGAAGCGATCGCAAAGTCGGCCACCAAGGATGAACCGGTTGTGATTTCGGTCGATTGTGAGGGTATCAATTTGGGACTCAAGGGAGAACTAACGCTGGTCGAAATTGGCACCGTGCGAGGCGAAGCATTCATTTTTGATGTGCTACAGTGTCCAAACATTATGACTGAGGGTGGCTTGAAAGCATTGCTCGAAAACGATAATGTGATCAAAATCATTCATGACTGTCGCAATGATTCGGTCAATCTGTTTGTACAATTCAAAGTATTACTTCGGAATGTCTTCGACACGCAGGTAATTGTTCTGTTTTTCATTTGTTTCGAAGAAAAACTAGCTTTTCATCTCATTCGACAATTAAATTCATCTCAAGTTAATTCTGTTCATATTTTATCTTTGATTGAATATTCTTCGATTGTCTATTGGCACTAATTAATCCTATTTCTTTTTCATTATCGCAGTCTGCCCACGCTTTGCTTCAGTACCAAGAACAAAACAAGCAGGTGTACAAAGTGAAAAATGTTTCATTGAATACGTTGTGTGAGATTTATAACGCACCAAAGAATCCGATGAAAGATCAACTCAAGAATATTTATCGACGCGATCAAAAGTACTGGTCTCGGCGACCATTGTCCAGAGACATGCTACTTTATGCAGCCGTCGATGTGCTTGTTCTCATCAATGAGCAACTCTATGCCAAAATGTCAGAGTAAGTAAACACATTCGGCTGCGCTTCTTCCTTCCTTTCTTTCCCTCGAATTCCTTTTCTTTCTCCCCTCTTTGAATTCTTCCTTTAAACTTGATACTATCTTTCAATTCATTTTCAGGGCAATTAAACCGGAATTTAAAGGCTTACTGTCGGAATTGTGTACTGAACAAATACTGATGCTGATCAAACCAAGCGAGGTGCGATCACGAAAGAAGCAACGCAAACTTGGCACAGAGGTCGCTGATCTGAAACAAAAATTGAGTCAATCGAACAAGAACATTGTATTGAGCAATCGCGAAATTCGTCTTCTACGGTAGGGATTTTTGGCGGTCATTTCGATGACATTTGTTCTAATGCTTTTGATCGCGTTCATTAAAATAATTTCACTTTATATGTAGGTATCTGGATTTGACGGAAGAGGAGAAAGAAAAATTGCGAGGTTCACACAAGGTGGCCAGAAAGTTGGAGAAGCTCGAAAGCATTGGCCAAGATCGGTAAGAGTTTATTTCCAATTAAAAAACCAAAAGAAAAACCATTGAAAAAATAACTATTTGCCCCATAGTTCAAACAGCGATTCGGAAGATGACGTCGAACCAGACACGGTTGATCAAGAATATCCAAGTTTAGACAGTGTTCCATCAGATAATTCGTTACCAGGGCCAACAACATTCTCTCCGCGCAACTCAGAGCCACCCAGTTTGACCGAATCGATGCAGCTTATGGACGAAATTTTGTCCGACAAAACAATGGACCGTATCGAACGAATCGATAAATTAGAAGCAATCTTGTCCGCAGCAACACTGTTGCCTAGCGATCCGGTACGTAATCGAATGCAATACCTGATTTAAAGCATTGTATACTTATTTTTCAGTTCAAATTTTCTTCTGTACAGGTGATCACAACTCTTCCAAACCTAACCGATACGCAATCCAACTCAAGCAGTTCCTACGACAGTTTTCAATTCATCAAAACGGAGCCGAAACGGTGAGTCAAAATTCAGAAAGAAAAACTATTCTTAAACAAATTAATTACATTTTTTTTTTTAAATTCTCGAACAGATGCTGCCTATGCAATTGTCAGAACAACAAAGTCCAGATGAACAATCAGCGCAACATTAACCTCAACGCAACCAACAATCATGTGCTGGTAAAATTCATACAAAAACATAATTATTTTGATATTTTATACATAAACCCCATTTGATGTGCAATTAAAAATGGTCCATTGCTTTACGCAGGGCTCAAATGTGAAATTAGACGCAGGCTGTCAAACGCTAAGCACCGGCGACATTGTCATCATGAAGGTGTACTTCAAAGAGGATCAAGAGAAGGGCACCGAACGTGTCATCGTTTCGTCTCCAAAACGATGTGCTCAATGAATAGACTTTTTTCTCCATTGAATTAATGTATTCACGTACTGAATAATATACAACAACAGGAACAACAACAAAGAAAAAAAAATTGAAACAAAATCCTCACTAATCACCCAATATACTAAGTGTAGATAAATTGTGCGGTGAATATCGAATGAAACTATCAAGATTGAATACGGTTTACTCGTAAATTGTCACTCAGATTGAACAAAATGATGACGTCAGGATTTGAAACCAGTTTGTAGAATGCAAATCGACATTTCGGTTGAAATTATTATGTAAATATATTTGAAGTTTAATCGCAGAATTTTTTTTGATAGAGTAAAACGGAGAGAGAGATAGAGAGAGAGAGAGAGAGAGAAAGAGAGAGAGAGAGAGAGAGAGATGAGATCCAAAATTAATAGAATTATAGAAAATGTGATTTCGTCGAACGAATGGAACATATCATTTTGACGATGAGCAACATTTCTAATCACTTAACAAATCAAAGGGAACGAGTCAATTGTAAAATCAAATAAACGAAGAATGTGAAATGGCTGTACTGTAATCGGCCAAGATTAATGCAGCTAATGAAATATCCGGCACGTTTAAGTGCCAACAGACAGAAAAAAAGAAACAAACCAGAATTCCGGCTCAATTGATGTGTTTTTTTCCCGACTTATCTTTCTTAACAACACACATAAGTATTGGAACGAAATATATTATGGCAAACATTAAATCATGAATAATAATTTAACAACAAACAATTCTAATCATATCAAAAAAAAAAAGAAATGAGATAATAATTTATTTTACAAAACGGCAGTGATCACACAGCTTACTATGAGCTGAACAAATATGCACTCATTTTTCTCCCTTGTTGTTTAGTCTTCCGAATTAGTTTTAAAAAAAGAACGAAAAAATTGTTCAACTTTTGTTGCATTCGCTCATCCCGATCGTTTATCGGTTTCTTCCCGTTATTTTCTTCTTTTTTTGAGTTCGAGAAATATTTAACGTAAATATTAAAGTCCCGCGCAGTGCCTTTGCAATTAACTAGAACAATCATTTGAGCACAAAATTTAGTTACAATAGATATATCATCGTGTGTTTGATGATTCGATTCGACACACTGTTTCAAAACCAATCAAGCGACAACATAAAAACCACGTTGAACTGCGAAAAGTGAACCCCCCACACTCTGACAAAATGACACAGTATTTATGCGGGCAAATGCTACCTGTGTGTATTATTAATCAACAGCAATATTTTGTATATACATAATTCATCACATTTACTACAAAAAGCAATTCTTGGGAAATCTCTTTGCTGATTTTTTTTTCTAATTTTAGATTTAAGATGCCATATTATAATTTAGTTGATCAATTCAAATTTAATATTTATCCTCATACGGAATCAAATGGAATTGTAACTGAAGAATTAATTTGGAGATGGGAAAATGCAGAATCAATCATTTTTTTGCTTTTGAAATCATGAGAAACAAAAACGTTACGGAGCAGCTTTGTTATCGAAAGAGAGAAATGGCTCAGATTTTTTTTTTAACATTTGAATTAGATATATTGAACATTTCGGTCTATTGGCATCACATATTGATACATATATTTTGTTTTATTTAAATTAAATTTCCTTCGATGAAATTTTTTTTTTTTTTGTAAAAAAATGAGTGGAAATTATTTGAAAAATAAATTATTGTATTTTGTTAATTTGTTGCGTTTGATTCATTTCGCTTAGGTTATATCAAAATGGTCTACGAAATAACCTTCAATGCATGGTGTCTTGAAAATGAAAATGCAATTTTGATAGCTATTTGAATGCTTTTGGGTCATCATATTCGATTTTGCTATATGGAAGAATTCTTTGCTATTTCGAAGGCCACGAACTATGAACGACTTCAAAGAAATAAGCAAATGAAAGTGCTGCGTTTGCAATCGTGTACCTTGAAAATAGTGCCTTATACAACTACACTTGAACCGTGTCAATGAATCATTTTTATGCAATACTTTCTACGTATGCTATGCTAGTCAAAGTTAAGCGCTTTTTTGTATTTTTCTTTTGGCATTAAAAGTATTCTACGGAAGTACCATTCAGCTTCACAAGAAAATTTGCACGTGGTATTCTCAGCATGTTAAAATAGGATCAAAAGTGAATAAAATTGTAAGGAACGGTGGATGAAAAAGCATTTATGAAAAAATCATTGGAACTTATTAAAATTTCGATAAATCATTAGATTTATCCACAAAAAACGTTCAAAGAAATGAAAAGAAGGTTATTTGCGTTAAATTTGAATATCATTGGAAAAAATGCTACATGGCGGCGCCACTGAATCATGCAGAGACGTCAAACAGAGACAGCGAGATGATTTTACATGTGTGTGTGCTCTGTCGAAGTGACATTTCAACCGCATGTTGAACAAATTGTGAATGTGTAAGCAAATTCTGACATTTGGTACCGTCCATCTTTCTTTTTTTCCGAGTCGTCTGCACTGTGAGGTGTGCATTTCAATTTTTATAAAATTTAATCACAAATCATCTTGTAATTTTTTGGAAATTTTCCCGAAATTTTGAATGCAATCGATGCGCAATAATATGATAAATCGAATTAAATACATATTTCATCGATGTCAAGGTGATTTTTCGGTGAAATTCTGTGATTTTTCAAGCGATCGCAACGAAACATAATTTATCTAGTGTCAAAAGCTATAGTGTTTATTGTTGATTGATTTGCGGCCTCGAAGAAATAGAATATTCGATTCAACTATTTCATGTTTCAACGTTGTGTTCATGACGATTGCATTCAAAATTGTGGAATTTTTCGCCAACTTAAACTGAAACCCACGATAAAATTACTAATAATTTTGTTATTTCTTCTCTCATTGGTGTGTGTGTGTGTGTGTTGTTGTAAACGACGTGCTACTTACTTAGGTTAGTTCGACTAGTTCTATTGCCTACTTATAAAAATGGCCAAACCAAAGGTTGAGAAGAGAAACAAATCGGCAATCAACGAAGTTGTGACCCGTGAATGCACCATCCACTTGTCGAAACGCGTACACAACATTGGTTTCAAGAAACGTGCTCCACGCGCCATCAAAGAAATCCGCAAATTTGCCGAAAAAGAGATGCGCACCAAGGATGTCCGTATTGACACCCGTTTGAACAAGCACATTTGGTCAAAGGGTATCCGGTGAGTAGCATTTAAACCATCAACTTCTCATCTTCGCAAAAACATCAACTCGAATCGAATTTTGTGATCCATTGAATTTTCCATTTTGTGTCATTGCAGGAGCACACCATTCCGTGTACGTGTTCGTTTGGCCCGCCGACGAAACGACGATGAAGACTCAGCCAACAAATTGTACACATTGGTCACATACGTACCAGCTGAAACATTCAAAGGCTTGCAGACAGAAAATGTTGAATCAAACGACGAATAGATGTGAGGCGAGCGTGCATTTTTTGCTTGGATGATACAAACAAGAAAATTCAACACTTGAATTTTGTTTCTTTCGATTTTCAATTCCATCGAATTTTTTTATTTGTTCATTAACTGAAATGAAGTTTTAAATAAAATGAAACAAATGAACCAATCATAAAGGCATCACTGTGCATTTCAACCATAACCTAATCGTAAATCTTTTTCTCTGCCAAGTGTGTTGTTTGAATTGGAACAAAAACGTCTGTGGGTCTGTTCATGCTGTGAATGATGAACGAACACATTTCTTGATGCTACATTCCTATACAAGAGTCTCATAGAAGAAGTGAATAACGCACAAGAATGTAAAAGTGTTTAACTATTTGGTTGTGAAAAAACGGATTTATTCATTGCTCTACAACGATTTCCTTAAAAAATATAACAAAATGAACCGCCACCAATTTTTACTCCTCAAACAACGCATCATTACATTCTATAGCTCTTTGGATACAGTGTGCACTGTTTCAACTAGAACATTCATACTTTCTATTGGAGTTTGCGGTGTAATTCCATGTCCCAAGTTTGCGATATAACGTTTCTTCCCAAACTTCCGTACCATTTGATCTGTTAGGGCTCTTAGCTCAGCCTATAAATAGAAACACGTTGAATTCGAAACCAAATAGCCTCACCCAATGAGTTCATTACCTCTGGAAGATACATGTCAGCCGGATTTAAATTGCCCTGAAGCGTCACATTTGAACCGACTGCTTTTCTGGCTTCGAGTGGATCCACATTATAATCTAATCCAATGACTTCATATCCGCATTGCGCTTGTTCAGACAGAGAATGACCGCCTCCTTTAGCGTACAAGACCATTGGAACTGGTTCAATCGATTGTTCTTGCAAACGTTTTCGAAGTTGATCACGAATTTGGCGCACATAAGGCAATGATACTTCCGCAAATTGTTCCTTATTGATGTAGTCAGCGCTTGACTCGAACACTTGCAGCATTTGAGCACCGGCTTTCACTTGCATCTCAAAATAGTCGACAATAACATCGGTCAGCAGTGACAGTAGTTTATGACTTGCTTCATTGTGTTCGTTAAGCCAACTTTTGGCCATGGACATTGTTTGACTGCCACCACCTTCAATCATATATCCCATCAGCGTCCACTTTGAAAAAGAAAATTTAAATTAGTAAAGGAGAGTCTTGAATCAAATCAACAACATGGTCTCTTCAATCGCTTATTGGCAAAAAATATTCTAAATTTACCAAAAATTCACATCAAAATTAGATTTTGAAAGAAAATTCCATTTACCGGTGCACCCGTGAATCCGATCAATGGCACTTTTCCATCTAATTTGTGACGCATCATGGTGATTGCATCGCCAACGTACTTTAGTCGACTCACAGCTCCATCCGCAGTTAGTTTGCTTAGATCGTCCGGTGTAACAAGTGGTTCGGGAAAGAATGGTCCCGGTTTCATTTCCACTGTCATGCCCAACGCTTGTGGGATCACAAGAATGTCTGAAAAAATAATGGATGCATCGAGATCAAAGCGACGTATTGGCTGCATGGTCACTTCACAAGCCAGCTCTGGCGTTCGACAAATTGTGAAAAAGTCATGTAATTTACGTACTTCCTAAAAGGGCCATGGTGAAAACAAGATGTGATAATATAATTACAATGAACCAGTTTTGAACGATGAATTGAAGATGGAACAAAAACACCTGCCTGAAATTCAGGTAAGTAGCGACCAGCTTGTCTCATAACCCAAACTGGAATACGATCCACGTCTTCACCTCTTGCCGCTCTCAACAAATTATCATTTTTCAATGCTGGAAAATTCTATGGACACAAACATCAAAAATAGATAGAGAATCTTGAATTATTTCTTTTGTCGACAATCAAACCTAATCTTACCTCGGTTGTTTGTGCCATTGTAAAAAAACAGAAGTAATAAAACCAAAATGTCATAAAAAAACACTTAAAACATTCTAATGAAAAACATAAATTATTATTTTGCTTAATGATACAACCAGTAATGTATTAAACCTATCGCCTTTTTATTGAGGTTATGTCGATTCAAATGACATTTGGTATTTAGCGGAATTTTCGAATGAAATGAAAATGTAGATGGAATGAAATTGATTGAAAGTCATGTAATTTGATTAGTCACACGTATCGCCAAGAATCATCGTTGCTATCCGACGACATGAGAGTTTCAACAGATCCAGCTCTGTCATTTGCCGGTTTCGGTGTGGATTTCACGATGTATTCAATGTATTGTTGCACCTGTTCATCGGACAAATTGGCCGGATTTAGGCCACACGTTTGGAAAAACGATAGAACCGAATCGGCTACGGCATCGAAATCGATTGCCGCATCGTTTTCCTTGATTTCATTTGATGGTTCTTTGGCGGTTGTGATGGTTGCGGTGGAGGAATCTTCCTGCGATTTCATCGAAGATTCATCCTTTGCCCAACTGAGTGCTTCGTCAATTAAATTCTGGGGCAAAGGTAGACGGAATCTTGATGTTGCAACGTCATCACCACATTCAGATTCAGACCCATTGTCTGTTTTTGACCGATTTTTGGATCCAGATTCGAACTCGCATTCGCTGGCCTCGTCTTCGGTCGTTGCTGCAGAGTCTAATAAATAAATTTTATTGGCAAATCATTATAAAATTCAGTTTTTGATCAAAACATGGCTTAAACAATGAACATTTACAATTGATGAAAGTTTTAATTTGAAGAAACATGGTTATTATCTTGTTGATAATACGAAACATACTAATAAGACTAACATAATAGTTTATGGCAGTAGAAACGATTTCATTTTTTTCATTTTCATGCAAAGAAGCACGTACCGTTGAAAAAGTACAATTTAGCACGTATATTTGCTTACCAATTTCAATGACATTATCATTGTTCACAGTTGAAATCGATTCACCGTTTGTAATTGAAAAATTGTCAGCATGAATCTTATTATTGGATTTATCGTCATTGACCGAATCATTACCACCCAAATCGCGATCGACATAGGCACGGTCTTCACTCATACGAGCACCATTAGCAAGATTATCTTTGACCGAATCACTTTTGCCGTGATCTTTATTGATGTGATCACCATTAGCACAATGTTGAGCATTATCTGTCTGTGATGCCCCAGTCAGGTCCATTTCATCTAACGTCAACTTGTAGTTTGCGCCAATGGTGTTGATGACTTTTTGCATGGCTTCATTATAGTAAACCTGGATTCGTTGAACCCAATACATGGACCAATCTTTCGTAAAGTCGTATTCACGTGGATCAATATTTACTACATTTTACAAAATACATCGGTGTCACATGTTATTCAATGTTTCAACAGAACAGAAGAAGTGTGTAAAAAAGGTGAAAATATTTACTGGCCAAAATGTCGCTTAAGCGTCGTAGGTAATAGACTTGCCATTCCTTAGCATACCTATTTCGAAAGAAAAAAACACATTTACTTCAAAAATAAGCCCGATTCGAATTTTTCAATCAGTTTTTACATTGGATGCAGAGCTGGACTCAGTCGATACAATTCATATTCGTTTTTCAATTCGGCCATTGCCTCATTCAATTTCATTTGTGCCGCTTGTACTGCGGCGCTCGCTAACTTTTCTTTCACCTTCCCCGACAACTTGATGCTTGTCACCTTTCTAGTGAATTTGGAATAAGAAACAACAAATTAAACGCTGTAAAAATACTGGCAATAACAATGTTCTTCAAAACTAATCGTTCGATTCCTACTTTTCGATTGTGGATTTTTTCAATCTTACGGCAATTTCTTTTTCCATCTCCGTCTGATGGCCAAAACTTTTGTTATGGTCAAGAAGTTGTGGTTCGCCCAGCAATTTTATTTTACAAAAATTGCATCGATACAAATTGATTTGAGTGAAAAACATTCGTCCGCATTGTTCGTAAATTGTTCTGTGGTGTTCATGTGGGAATGGATACGGCGCTCGCAACAAATTCGCTACTGTTTTCTTTATGTCACACTGAAACATGTTCAAGAAAATACAGACAAAACGCAAATTATATAAATTGTCGTTTTTTTTATTATTAAATCCATGCAAAATTTGAAAAAAAAGAAGAAAAAAAATCTTACAGGTGGTTTTGACATTTTGTTGGATGACTGAGCATCGGGCAAAAAAATGACAAGAAAAATTATGCGAAAAACAAAATATTAATCCCTTTAGTTGGTCAGAAACAAACCGAAAAAGCATCTGCGTGTTACTCGCACTGAATAATGTATATAGTCCCAATACTGTCCGTATATAGAATGAGACAACCACTACTACCACCAACCGATCACCTACTTCTGAGAAGAGAAAAACAATGCCATAAAATGCAGTGAGCACAACAGAGACGAAACAACGTCTGTGTACGATCCGTTACATCGATTCAGTCATTTCGACTTTACTTTCGTTTGCATGTTCATTTTCTGTTCCTTTTTTTTCTTGTGTGTATGTGAGTGTAACACAACAACCATCGGGTGTTTTTTTTTTCTGGTGCGTTAACAATATTGCATAGTCAGTAAAATCATAAAAACATTGGAGTCAGCATTATAGAACGAGCATTTTCTTTATTATTTTGGAATTTCAAATGTTCGATTGCTTGGTTGGCTGTCATCCGATGGCATATTGACGTCATCTGGATTTAGTTTGGGAATTGGTTTTGCTTTTGCTTTTGTTTGTTTATTTATGTTGAATGTGTGTCGTGAGCTAGTGTTTGATTGTGTATCGCTGCTTTTTAACGACGGATTTGCAGCGCTCTGCATTTGAAATGACATCCGAGTTGACTTTGCAGAAGTGTCATTGAATTTGTCATCATTCAAAAATTCTATATGATCCTGTTCATCGTTTTGGCTTTGATTTTCTAACATTCTGTCATCATCTGGCCATTGCGCTTGTGCGGATTCGATGGGAAATTTTTGTAAAAACATTTGCATATCTTTGAGTTGTTTGGTATCAACGATATTTTTTGGACTTCGAATGGCCATAAAAAATAAATCGTCAATACGACTCAAAATGGAGTCTAATGCAATCTCATCGGTGTTGGTGATGTCTTGCGATCGATTGTTGTACCATTGCTGTAATGTATTCAGATCATGCTCCCAGCTGATTTCTTCCTTACTTCGAACCACACTTCCATGTCTTTTGCTTATCTCTTCGCTTGCATGGCACAATAAAAACAAACATGAATGCATTGTATCACCAAATATCGAACATGAAATCAAATCTTTGCTAGGATGATAGCACATCGATGTGACGGAATACTTTCTTGTTGTCAACGAAATTGGAATACGAAACTGACCAACGGCCTCCTCGTTCGATATGCGAATACATTTGATTTCATCTTCATGGGCATTTTTAGTGAAGATTAACGATCCACATGGCGATACAGTGAATGTGTGTCGAAGCTCTAGTGTAATGTGATAGTCATCGGCAAATCGGATTGTTTTTACAATAATCGCTGACGTTGTTTCGATTGCATAAATCAAGGGATCGTTGACACATTGAACATACAGACGATTGCTTTTTACATGCAATTCGACTCGAACCACACTCGTCGGAAAGATTTTTATTTTCCTATCAATTAAAAAAAAAATTACTTCATTCAGATTTCACTTCTAATTTTCGACTTTCAACGAATTTGAATGAAAAAAAAAAGATTAAAACCTGCGCATATGATACAATGGCCCAACATCTTTGCCCTTCGTACTCTTTGTACGGCTCCATTCAAGCAGAACACCATTCCAATCAGCGGTGTATAGTTTGGTTGATTTGCGCGATACTGCCACTGAAGTGATGTAATTATCGTGCTGTATCAACTCGTCACATAGCTCAATGTCTGCTTCGATGTTTGTGCTGATTTTCCAAATTCGTAAAACACAATCACGTCCACCTGTCACCACATATGCGTATTCGGGAGACTTACTCAACCATTTGGCCGCATAAACAAACGAAGGATGCGGTAGCACCTGAATGTTTTAGAAGAACAGTTTTATTTTGAAATCCATTAGCTCAAGTACAGTTATTTAATATAAATTTCAAGGCCTACGTTGCAATTTAAAACTTGAAAATAGGAACCTAGAGTCATTTTTTGCACAAACTCAATCACTTTCTCGGCAAATACCGAATTACTCACCCGAATTTTAAAACTATTTCCGGTAAGAAACCAAATGATGGCTGTTCGATCCGACGAAACGGAGATCAACGTATCTTCACTGAGCCAGTCGATATCGTAAACGATGCTGAAATGTCCCACCAGCACATGTGACACATGCAAGCTATTGACGTCCATAATAATGATTTCATGATTGCTTCTCATGTACGTCGTACGATGGAATGCCAATAATGAACCAGCAGGACTGAATTTCGATGTCATCGATCCGTATTGTGAGTGTGTACCGTGACAACGTGAATGACCCGAAATTTCATGCTTATATACCAATCGATTCGGACATTTGCATTGCTAAAACCATGAATGTTTATACATATCATTATCGAAATCAAATTCTAAATGAATTTATCTCACTTGTCCAGGCAAACGCATCTCAAGATTCAACATTTTCGTTTCGTTGCGATTCAATTTTTCGGGCAAATTTTGAGATCGTTGATCAAAATTGGAATCATCTGGTTTACACAATTGTTCACTGAGCTCTTCGCCATCCGAATCACATGTATAAATGTCTCCGGTCATTTCTTCTTCTAAAACACTCATTGGCCGTGTTAACGACACACTTCGCATTGATTCAGGCTTATAGGATGCCACTGTCACCGATAAACTTGCTGGATATTTACTGAGAAATTCATCAATTTATTAATATGAAGAAATTACTTATTTGAAGATTAGTATTCCAATCAAGTTCAAGATATTGATGGTGAAAATATTCAAGTTTCCTTACATCCGTTTTTGTGCCTTCCATTCATCCATTATACCGTGCTTAGATCGTTGTCGCTGATAATGATGTAATTGAAGTTCACTTCGGATATCGATATTTGAAAAGGATTTACCATTTCCTGGCCGAAGGAATGCCCAGCATATTGGATTCCAGCCATTCGATACTATATCAAAAAAGACATGAATTATTTTTGAACTAGCAGGTATATTGATTTTCCGAGAAGATTTCAGATTTTGTGATTACCTAAAATGTCCATAATTTCAAAGAATATTATGACATGATCTTTCTGAATGTGACGAATGTCTTCGTTTATTAACAGCAGTTCGTTATTCCAGTCGCACTCGATTTCGCTGAAATTGAGATGTAAATTGAAATTTAAAGATGAAACTTTCTTTCAAATTTTTTTTTCTTCAATTCATGCACAAATAACTAGTAATAGTTGATCACCTAGATTCCTTGAATTTGCATCTGTTGCTCAGAATCGGTTGAATGAATGTAACATTATTTGGTTCGTAGTTAGAAACGGCATTCCGAAGCGGATTACTTTTACTTAGCAATTCACCATCGTTTAAATTGTAAAACGACACTCGTACTCTTGGCTGTCTTATGTGTGGATCGAATCGTAGGGCTGAAGTTTCATGAATCCAAATGCCTGAAAAATATCCGGCTGATTATAATCGTACGCTATTTGTTCGAATTCAAGGTTTATTTAGGGATTCAAATAATTTTAAAAGGCAACAACCGCAAATAATTCTTCAAGGTATATAAGAATTTCTCCCTTATTCTACACTACAGATTTTGCAATGTCTCTTTTTCGCAATATTGTCAATGTATCCTAACATAAAATCATATTTAATGACCCGATTGGGCTTTCCCCTTAGACTCTGACTTTATGATCATAAAATAAGAACGAATAATAAAAACACGGATAAATCGACAATATCTCACAAAGAAAGAATATTAAATTAGTTAAGTAGGTATCATAATAACGATTGCAAGTACAGTTTTCATCGCTATAAATATTACGAGGAGAGTTCTTGTTTGCGACAATGCACTTCACAAAAACTTCCAACAACTGAAGACTTTTTGCTTTCAAACATAGAACAATAAAAGATTTGACTAAAATGTGACAAACAGCAATTTTATATGGTTATATTTTTATTCCTTCCAAAAGTGATATCCGTTTTATTACCTATGACTCTCTTGAAATCGTATGTTGCTTGTTCATCTTGTTCCTCTGCAGATACAATGTGTTCGGTTCTTTGCTCAGCACTTTGCGATGTACTTTTCATGCGCTTCGACTTCAACTTCTTTGTTGATTTCGATTTTTTATCTTTCTTTTTTGATTTAGTTTTATGTTTTGCAGCAGCATTTTCAGCCGTCGTTGTCGGGCGATTTTCATCATCAGAGCGTGGGTCATCGTCTGGAACGAACGCTTCATTATTTGTTCCACCATTTTCATCATTTGATGAATTTCTTAGATTTGCCGACGAATGATTCGATGAATGGTTGTGTTCGGAGTTATCTTCTTTTTCATGCTTCTCTTCATATGAGATGAATGATGTAGTTTCCTCATTTGCTTGACTGCTGCCAACAAATTGTCGTCCCAAGTGCTTTTTCGCCTCTTTGCTCATCAATAACAATTCGATCTTATTGCGTTTATCTCGAGCGGACGAGTTATTTTGGCGTATGTCTGAATCAGATTCACTGTCAGTATTGTCTGCAATACTCTGTTGTGGCACAACCGTTCGTTCGTTGATCATTTGAATCGTATCATCACTTCGAAGCGACTGTTTTCGCGTCAATTGATTCGAATTTTCCTTCAAGTCTTTGCCATTTCGTTTGTTCGCAATTGGTGGTAGACTAAATTTCCGAGCTGCCGGAACTGGTGGGTGTAATGGTTTCAATTCCGTACCAGTTTCATCGGATTTTTCCGCCAGAAAACTATTTGAAACCTTTTTATGATGTATATCAATGGTTGGATTATTCTCAACCCGATCAGAGTTAGACACTTGACGAGTTATTTTCAAATCCAATGGTGAAACATCAAGTGCCTGAATCTCTTCAACAGATCCTCCAGATTCAATTAGGTTCTCCGTCGATTTGTTATTCATTTTATTTTAATTTGTTTTTTTTTGTTCGAGAATTTCTATCGACCTATAGAAATGGAAACACAAACCTTATTATTCATCCACTTGACGTGAATTTGTTTTGGTTCAGTTGTTTACATGCTATCCGTTACCATGGAAATAAAATGCCATTACGTACTCATGTGTCTAAGTGTTTTATTTGTGTTTTATTTTCAAAAATGCATTTCCAAGCGTTTTACAATTTCTT
The DNA here is from genome assembly GCF_009176505.1 of Sitodiplosis mosellana. Lineage (NCBI taxonomy): Eukaryota > Metazoa > Arthropoda > Insecta > Diptera > Cecidomyiidae > Sitodiplosis > Sitodiplosis mosellana. The sequence goes on along the minus strand of NW_022601438.1, from coordinate 2,440,020 downwards.
TTGACTTCCATTTAACTTGACTTTCGAAATGATTTCATAAAATACGATTTTATTTACATCTACAATGATCGGAAAAAATATATTTCTTTGTTTCCATCAACAAGATTTAAAAGTTAAATCATTGCAACGAAGAAAAAAAAACATATAAACTGGGTATCATTAAAATGTTTTTCATTGGCCCGATGGCAAATTGACCGATGCAATGACTCGCAGTGTTTTATCGAATGAACTGCATATGGCTAGACCAGCACGATCCGGGCTCCAGTCGAAGCAATTCACCGGTTTGTTGCTAACAGACAGTTCGTAAATGATTTTCAGCCCATTTGATCCGGGTAGAGGGCGTTGTTTTGGGCTGGAATTACACAATTTCCAAGGAATAAAATTATTTCCATTCTTTTTTCGTTTCAATAATAATTTTGGTGGTGGTTTCATTGAGCCAAAATGATCGAATCACTTGTCTTACCTGTGCCACAATCGAAGATTTCCGCTACCACCACACGATGCGAAAATGTTTCGATTTTGAGGTAGATGACGAACACACCAAATGGTTGGCGTAATATTTTTGTGACTACTATCGCTATGATGATTTCGTTGGATGCTCAGCAGTTCATCGGCGTCCATTTTACTAACACACGATACGGTTGAGCTATCAGTGGAATTGCCATTAAAATTGAACACATTCAAACCACCGAATGTGGTGCTAGCTACTAGCTTCTGTAATGGTTCATATTTGTTGTTTGTTTCGAGGCCGCACACACCATTCCGTACATTTGACTCCCATCGAATCTGTAGCGTTCGCAAGTCAAACACCCGAATATCACCGTTCGAATATCCAGCGCAAACACAACGTTCATCCTTACTGTGCGAATCTCCAAATGCAACCGACCAGCAATCACGCGAACCACTTTTGTCCTGTTTCACAAAGGGAAGAAACAACGGATTAAATGGAGGAGCAAAAATTCGTGGAAATTAAAATCAACTAAATTTGGAGTTTAAAACTCGTACGAAATTTGAGCTAAAATTATGTTATTCACGTACATCTGTGGTGGATTCAATTTGCACGACAGCATCAGTGGATCGCGGATCCCATACTTTAACCAACCCATCTTGTCCACCAGTCACTATTTCGGATGCGCCCCCATTCTCTATACAACCGGCAGTGTCGATGGCATTGATGATTCCATTGTGAGCAGCATTCACATTATAAACTGATCCATCCAATCGATCCACGTTTCTGCAAAATGAAGTAGTTTCAATTAAAACCTGTATTTTTATCATATTGCTTTTTGTCAATATTTTTCTAGTTTCTAATGATTAGATTTTAGATTTTTTTTGCTTTCGTTGAATCAACTCACATAATATGCAGTGAACCGCCAAAATCAGCAATCGCCAAATATGCTTGTTTCGTTCGGGATAGACCAAAAGCCGCACATTTGAATGTGTTTTTCTTGTTTATCTCACGAATTACATCAATCTGATTGCCATTTAATTCGAACACTTTGATTAGACCCGTACCATTGGCTCGGCCGCCAATTGCGACGAATTTCGCAGTTTGTGGTATCCATTTGGTGTCGAAAACGGAGAAATTTTCAACACGCGTTAAATGCGTAAACATCAATGGTTGTTCCATTTCGGCGAAATAATTGTAAACATTAAATATTCAATAAAATGTCATGATTTGTGCGTAAGCCAAGCTATTTTTACTATTGAATGTTGTTTAATTCACTAAATCAATTCAAAATGAATAAGACGTAAAAGAGAATGTGATTCGGTTTTAGTAAACAGCGTGAAAAATGTCCAATTGTTTATATTTTCATCGGTCGTATACACGAGAGAGAGAGAGAGAGAGAGAAGTATCGGTGCATCAAAATCGTTGGCTCTGTCAATTCATTGGTTGTTGTTCTTCTGTTTTTCGTTGTGTATGTGCCTTGATTACATGGATGTGAACCATGTGTTGCGTGTTGATTGTCAAAGTTGAATATTTCATCTTATGCGAATAGAGGTCGCCATCAATCCGATTTACGTACAATATGATACGCTAATCCGAGGAAGATAGAAAAAAAAGAACATCAATGAACAGGGTTATGAATCACAGCAAAGAGTACAATTTTTGAAAGGGTTTCGATTCTGCATTAATTTCGAATATATGACTAATTTTACACCATGCCAACGGATTACGCAAACTGTAATCGTTTGACACACATCCTTTTACGCTGAATGAATTGCGCTAGTCAATGCTGCCATTTTTTTCTACATGTTCTTCGTCCTTCTTTAAAATGTATTTATTCACAACTTTGTCTACAATCCAAACAGTTAACGAATATTTATGGTAATGTGAATTTAGCGCCATTGTCAGCGCGAATCAAAGCGGTTTAGAGTTCAAAATAACATTTTCTGCTGAGCCTGTGTTGTTTTTCCATTTTATTCTATGTCCAATATATGTAAATTACCACATGGTCAATGTTAGGTATTACCTAATAGGTTACGCAAATTCCATTAAATATTCAACAGACAAAATGGGCAATTTGTGTTCTATATTTTTTGGATGGTTGTTTTTTATGATGATCTGCCTGATGTAGATGAGTGTTTGTATGTGTTTGTGTGGGTCTGTGTGTGTCTGTGTGAGTGTGACAGAGAAATTACACGAACACTACCACAAACAAACCGCGCGCTCCACTGTACCTACAGTGTGACATATGACGTGCACGAAAAAGTCGAGCTAAAGAAGAGAGAAGCAAAAAACCATCAAGTGTACGGTGAACGAAGAAAAAAAATTGTTGAGCAATAAAAACTGATTTAGTTCTTAACATTTGACAAAAGTATTTAATGTCAGTTCGGTTAGTCCGGTGGTCACTTGCGTCTTTTCAGTTGTTCAACAAAATTTTTTCCGAGTTCATTTAACAAACTCGGCCTTCATTCTGCCGTAAGTGTAGTTCAAAATTGGAAATTGTGTGCGAAAACAAACAAGAAATACTGAAATGGCTGTTAGTCCAGTAATTCTTCAGGCAACATCAAAACATACAGCATCGGTAAGTATGAATGGAAATTGATCACCGCTTGGTCCATGCTTCCCACACACAAACATTTCGAACAGACAAAAAAACATTCGCTGAAGCCCTTGTCTGAAAATGGTTGTTTTGCGAATTGCAGAGAAAAAAATGGTTTCCCAAACCACCGATGTTTCAATTCAAGGCTTATCAAGGATTACAATTTTTTTTTTTTCACATGTTAAATTTTCGAAACTACATAACCCATTCGATCATAGTTTTCTATGACGAAAAATCAATAAAAATTTTAATAAAAATGGAATTGAAGCGATCTGAGAGACTTTTTTTAAAATTTATTTTCATTAAAAATCTCATTTCGTGATTAATAATCGCCGTTTGATTTTCTTCTTCTCTTATTTCATTTCAGATTATCTTCTTGCATGGGCTCGGTGATACGGGGTAAGTAGAGAAGCAAAAGCAGTTTGCCGCGCTCTTAATAGTTATATATACACATTTGACATACAGCTGTTGACTCAAATAGACATTTCCAGTATGCATAACAATAAGTTCAAGGTTAATGAAATCGCAACGCAATATGGACGTTTTACATTTTCAACATCAAAAGCAAAAAAAACAATTACTTTGTAGAATTTTGCGTTAAATATAATTAAAGGCATTCGTTTATTTTATTGGCATGTCAAAAATGCTCAGGAGACAAGTTCATGTAAAAAATCGACATGTTCGATTCATTAAATGAAAAAAAGTAAACAACATTTTTTGATTATTCGTTTTTCTCTATTTTTTTCCATTTTTTGCATAGTCATGGCTGGGCACAAGCAATGGCCCAAATTCGGCCAGCATACATGAAGGTCATTTGTCCAACAGCACCAACGATGCCGGTTACACTGAACGCTGGTTTTGAAATGCCATCATGGTTTGATTTAAAAACACTTGACATGTATGGACCCGAAGATGAGGTTGGCATCAAAAAGGCGACCACAAACATTCAAACAATGATTCAATCGGAAATTTCAGCAGGCATACCACCCAATCGAATCATTATTGGTGGATTTTCACAAGGAGGTGCACTAGCATTACATACAGGCCTAACATCAACACAAGCTCTTGGAGGCATTGTTGCCTTATCCTGTTGGCTCCCATTACACAAGAGTTTTCCAGATGCACGAAAAACCGCCGATACGGTGCCGATCTTCCAATGTCACGGCGAAGTCGATCCCGTTGTACCATACAAATTTGGCCAATTGTCACACTATAGCTTGAAAACATTTATGAAAAATGCTCAATTTTCATCATATCCAGGATTGTCACATTCATCGTCACAGCAGGAAATGGACGATATTAAGGTGAGTGAAATATAAGAATCTTACATTGTAACACACGATGAAACTAAGATATGGGAAAAAAAATCAACATGCTTTGCCATTTCAATTCGCAGGATTTTATCGAGAAACACGTTCCACCACAGTAGAATGTGTAAGTGAAATGCTGCCAAATACTACGATTGGATTATTACAATTACTATTATTTTACCTGATTTGTAGTCATTTTGATCAACAACACAAGGCAATTTGTTCAAAAGTTACTCAGTTCATGGTCTTTTCAGCACATTTTCCAAATAAATTTCAACACAAAAACAGATAAAAAAAAAATAAAATAAAAAAAAACACACACAACTATTTTTGGGGTTGCGGCGATTTTGATTTTTAAAAATCAATCTATTATTGAAATGAATATGCATTTTGCCATCAGCCAAATAAAATACTTTCGGCCAAATATTTTTCATGAAGAAACAATGCCCAGTAAATGTTTCATGTAGAAAGAGAAAAAATTAACAAACAAAAAATCAAGTTGAAAAGATGTTGAATTGGAAAACATTCTAGGCAGTGGCTTTAGATCAATTTCATTGAGACAATATTATATATCAAAGAAAGTAGTTTATTGTGCAACAAACCAAGAAATTAATGTCAACTTCACCGTTTAAATCACAACTCTTATTCCCACTGCAATGCATTCAAATCTCCATAGGATTTATTTATTTATGGAACACAAATGGAACCATGTACAAATCTGACAGGTGTCGACTGAACTAATGTGCTCCGCATGCTTGAATGTCATTTGATGTGCAGGTTACATACCACCGCGTGTGTAAATGTGTCGCAATACAAATTATTTATTACCATTATTTAGTTCCATCGACATCCTGCCACATTAGCGTGTCTTCAAATTAGTCGTATATAACTCAACAAAAAAACACCTAACACTGCACATGAAAACTAATCACTGGAATTTTTTTTTTCAATATTAGGACAAAAAAAAAATTACAAAAGAAAAAGAATTATTTTGCTGTAAAAAAAACCATGAATTCAGATTAGCTGGTTTTCCTCTCTGTAAATTTACCATTGTCAATGAATAAGAAAATAATAAATTAAAAAAAAAAAGTAAAAAAAAACAATATTAAAAATTGGATGTAGAAATCATACTTCAAACTGGGCCCGACTAAGGTTGTAAGCGGAAACGAAATTCAATAAAAAAAAAAACTGGACTGGATTTCAATTGGATCTAAATTTCCAACAAATTCATTTGAATTTATAAATAGAGAAAAAAAAAACAAATTTCATTACAAACTATTAATGAATTAAAAATTAGATTCAAATAAAAAGAAAAAAATGGAAGAAAAGAAAAGACTCGGTATGAATCAAGCACGTGTTTCATATTCTCACTTAGTAAAAAAAAATTATTGTCGTTTTACATTTTTTTTTAACAAAGTCAACAGTATCAATGACAACGACAGGCAAGTGTGGCCAAACGGTAATTTAAGCTATTTGAGTCTCGAACCAGTACTTGGTTGCCAGTTGATTTCGATAATTTTCGAATGCCATTCACCGTTACGTATCCGATACCGGCCACTTTTGCCTCGTGGAACATGAATTGGCATTGCGTCAAATAGCCGAACACCTCCCGTGAACATTGCTGGCGAATGGTTTTAGGTGCCGAGGGTAGCCAAAGTTCGCACATTCGGTCGTACTGTGAATTGATTAGATTGGCCGTGCGTGGTGGGGCAATAATCACTTTTTGTTCCGAGTATTCCTGGTTTTTGCGCTTCACACGAATCCGTTGACGTCGCAATCGTTTCAATGTCGTCAAATGGTGGAATCGCAACAGTTTCCGTTTGGTTTCATTCTGGTCAATTGCCAGAGGTTCAGTCAGCACTGGCTTGTTTATAAATTGCTTTCGATTTGTGCGATTGTGTCGAAGGTCTTGTTTTTTGGGCAAACAAATTATCGAGAATTTGTTGGCGTTACCACGATCGTTCATCGCTAGCGAAACTGGAATCAAGCAATTTTCATCGATATTTGTTAGTGTTTTACTTCGCCCACCTAAAAATTGCTCAATTTCCCGTAATTTATTTTTATCGCGTAGTACGTAGAATTTTGAATTCGTTGAATACGTGCACCATTCTTGTATGAGTTGTGGCCATGGACATTTAAATGGACTAGCTATCGAGTGTTTTAGGTAATTTTGACGTTTATTCGGTGGACGACGGAAATATCTGTAAGTCGAACAACATGGAATTGTTATTAAAATTGTCAGTCAACATCCATCACTTGTACAGGTATACTCACTTTTTACGGAGCTCGTTCTCCGTCAAATTTGAATTGATCACAGCAGTTTCGGTGTCGGGTAAGAATTCATCTTCCAATGCTTCTCTTGAGATTGTTTCTGTTTCGCGTAGAGCACCCGGCTTTGCTCCCCACATTATAAGGCACATCCATGTGGAAATGCCATAACCAGGTGGAATTATCACATCATAACCACCACCATAGCCGAGACGCTTTGGATTCTTTGAACCAGGTCGTTGTATCAAAAGCACTGGCACCGCTTGCAATTTATTTTCGAATGCACAACGTTCGCCCGGCACTAGAATGTTCTTATTACGTTGAACACAGATCTCGTGCGTTGATACTTTTTCATTTTGAATACGTTCACGCTGATTCAAATCCCAAATTACACTGTCTCCGTTGAAGTCGGGTATGGTGCAACAAGCCTCTTCATCCACACTTTGAACCAACGACTCGATCGATGGCACGGCTTTTGTTCGTTTCTTCGGTCGATTTATGCGTGGATCCTCGATGTTCAGAGCAAGAATCATTCCCGGTGGCAATTCGGCCGTCGACTTGATATGTTCCAATTTATTCCAGTGATTCGAATGTGTTTCGTGTACAAAAGAATTTTGTTCGTTCCCCAAGTAGTCACTGAACCAAGAGTGTTCGTCCGACGCTGGTGCTACTTTGGGTTTGAATGCTGCCGTTAAAATGGCATGCGATAAAGGCCCTGTCAATCGAAATCGATTCAAATGATTTTTCATTTCGTGCAATTCAACAGTCGTTGCTACGTTTTGGTGTTTCTTTGACTTTGAGCTTACGTCATCTTGCACTTCTAAATCGAATAATTTACAAAGTTCATCGACTAACTGTTGATACACTGATGGATGTGCAAACAGCCACAGCGTTTGTTGTGTGTCATTTTCACTTGGTCGTTTCCATATGAATTGAAACCGTCCCAGTGCACCATACGGATACGAATCGATGGAAAACAATTCAATGCTTCCTTCGCGCTGGCCACCAATATACGCTTTGGCACAAATGCCCAATTCCATCGAAGTACCGCGACCGCGCATTCGTTCAAAGCCATTTCTTAAGATGTCCAATGGGCCACGAATTTCAATGTTACCAACATGAGAAATGTCTTGAATCAGACAATGCTTAATTGTCGCACGATATGACGAACGGAATGTTTTGTCACAAGATGATTCGGCGAGTTTGTAGCCCCATTTGGTAGTCATGTGAAATCGTTTTGCATGCCAAATGTGCGTTTCCAGCCAAATATTCGATCGCTTCCGCTTTTGATATTCCAACAGTAAATTTGCCGGCTTTCGGCGATACTTCCGTGACGGTCGCTTTGTTTTAGCCGGTGCACCACTTTTACTCATCTGAGCCCGATGTGCCAATCGATACTTGCGTGGCAAACGGTTTGGATTGTGTGACATTGCCCGTCGACGCATATGTTTGGGCAGTTTTTGAAATACCAATTTTGTACTGCTCGGATTGGCAATGGCCGATGTCAAGGCTTTGATCTCTTCCATCCGTCGGTGACAATGTTGAAATGTTGTGATTTCATTATCCAACCGGCAATTGCCTCCGATCGCCGCATCATACTCGAATTTCTCGGTGATACGCGGCAAATTGCTTCCGCCTGATTTGCCGTCCATTATCGAAATTCACACTATTTTGCTATTTAAAAGAACACTGAAGAGTCATTTACTATCAAAACAATAAAAAAAAATGATGTGTTCAACTGAAAAGTTAGTAAATAAAATAAAATGTGTTCAAAAATGTTAGGTTAGATTTTGACAGCAAACAAGACAGCAACACGTTGACTTTTGTCACATATACACATTCACAGGCACTAGACCAGCTGAGTGAAAAGCTAAACCGCATTTGTAGTGCTTATCCGAAAATCACTCAAACCTTATAACGTTCAAATTCAAAACAAAAGTTCACCAAAGCTTTAATTGATGAAGTGATCAGTAAATTTCTGCTTCCTGATTCATTTGCAAAGAAGCGATATTGTTTTCGTAAGTAATTGATAAGCACATTACGTTGGACTGTGCTACTGTTTACAAATTAGAAAGTAGCCGTGATTTTTTCTGTGATCTCGAGACATTCAAGGGTTATTTCAGAACTACTCAATCGATAACATTAAAATAATAGCTTCACGATTTATTTTAAGAGAAAAAAGACTTTGCTTATCAAATGATTTCCGTTCGAACGGATGCGCGTATACCGAGAACAACGCCGGAAGATTGTTTAATCATTGGATCAACAGAAATTAGGGAAATTAGAAAGAATAAAAATAAATGGTTACAATTTCGTACGCCCAAACTCATTATCGTTGAGTCATTCAATAAACAAAGAGACGAGGTGGTAAACACAACCAAAATTACATTCATTTTCCTCGTTCAACAGCAAGCAGAGTCTCATTCTGACTGTCTGATTTTTAACAGAGAATTAAACTGAAGGAAGTGGACCGAATGATGTATGCCATTCAGGAGATTTATTGCTGAACATGTCACGTTGATTTGCGAACTTTGAGCGATTGTTAACAATTTTAATATGTGCTTAATTTTACTATGTGATCGACATACAAACTCGACTTTTTACCACTTGCGACTGATTCACACAAAGTATCCACTAGCCTCGACGTTTGTTGTTTTAATTCTGCCGTTACGACTGCCGATTTCGTTGTTATTGTTGTTGTCAACCGTTTTTTTTTCTCTTCTCACATGTGATGCGTATTGTTTTTCACTCAGTTTGTCTGCGTTTCGTAAACAAAGGCAAACATTTGATTTACGTATGGTAACAAAATTGTGTGAAAATGGAATCGACATTGTTTACATCGAACATTCGAAAAACAGGATTCAGTGACAAGAACATGAGGCTGAAATGTGAATATTCCGAGAATGTTCTGAATTCAATGCGATGTTAGCGCACTAAAATATTTAATTTTTTTCCTCTTCACATCATATATATCAGAACAATAGATTCCGTTGTATAAGCGCTAAATGAGACGATTCTTCATTTCATTGTTTTCGAACTGAAAGCGAAAGCCAGAAAGAGATTGCGATCTTTTTTTTTCAGTTATGTTTGCAACATCCAAAAAAGGAATGTTATTGCATTCAACATGTCAACATGTTTTCCGTGCATAAATGTTTTTGCGCTCTTTTTCCGTGCGCACATTTTAGCATTGCTTTTTTATTCTGAATCGAATATTTCCAGGGACTTTTTCATGGAGACAACATTAAATTTTCCGCAACAGATCAGGAAGACGAGTGCGATGAATCGGCGACGACGTATCGCGAAAAAAAGGCAAATCGCGCTTGAATACGATCGAACAAACTTCATAGCATATTATGTGTGTTGAGATGAGGCAAATTTTTTACTTTTCTCAGTATCGTTTATCGCACGCTTTAATAACAGAAACTTGTTTGAGCATAATTGCAATTGAAGCGCACACGCGAGAGTGTCAACAATAAACAGCAACGGCGACAGCAGTAACGACGACCAATACGGCGACGATGGCGGTACATATAATCCACTAACACAATGCGACATATGAGCATGACTGATGCCATATTTGTATGAAGATTATCGTTGTGAATTTGGCTGCGAATTTCACTTAAAATAAGACTCCAGTACATTCGATTATGCGTAATCATGCTATGTGCGTTGCGATCAAAATCATCCGAAATCGAAATAGAATTGAATCATTTGAATGAATAAAAAAACATTATATGCCTTTGAGATGAATTTTGCGTTGCACGGAATATGTATGTGTCAACATTTTCGGTTAAATTATAACTGGGTTTCATTGTCATCGTGACAAAGTTGCAAACAAATGTGTTGAATGGTCAATGTTTTTATTTGCAATATGAGTATAAGTATATCCAACATCAACAAAGTCTAAGCGTCACACGTGTCATATTTCAAGAGCTTGCTTCGTTTACTATAAGTTGATGAATTGCACATATGCACATACGATGACTTTGTTCACAATACTCAGATAAAATGGGCCGAGTTTGCATAAAACTTGAAAATCTTTTCGCAGTTGTTCGCAAAGAAGAATCAAGTGTATTGTGACGAATCAGGTAAATTGATTTGAAATCTTGTTTATAGAAAAGAGCTCGTATTAGCTACGAGCAAAACGAAAAAAAAGAGAAGCAAATGAAGTGAGTTGAAAGAATGAAGTCGAACCAAGATGTACATTGTCTGCCTGCAGAGATGGAAATCCGTAGATCGTTCATTCCACCGTAGACGTTACACACGCACCTATGATCGCGACCAAAGCATCAAATTGCAATGGTTGTAATGTATTTACGTGCTTAGCAATCGCTTCAAAGAATGGCAACAATACCAAGCAATTTGATGTGAACAAATAGCAATTTCCGAACACGAAAATACGACGACGACGACGACGACGACGATGGCAAAGAAAAACATCGTCAGCCAACAGTTGAACGCAACACACACTGCATAATACGAAAAATAGCAAAACAGAGATTTTTTTTTTAAATGTGTTGAACGCTTAATCGAAGCCAGTTCACTTTCGACTGTTTATCGAGCTACTATATACGACGCTGCTATACGTTAGCGTTCATTCGCATACCATACACTGAAGAGATACAACACACTTCCAACCGCCAGTTTAAAGCGACGACACAACGCACACAATTTTTCAATTAAATTCCGTTTAGATCAATCTTTTAGCGGATTATTCAAACGATTTGCTGCTCTTTTAATTGTTTTGAATTTGCATTTTTTGTCGTCTGTTTGTTGTTTTTTTATCGGTTCGGTTTTGTTCAACGCGCGTGTGCACTCAAATCCGAATCAAAATCTCACCGGAAAGCTTATATCATATCGTCACTTTACTTAAATTACATTTGCAAACTCTCTCTCTCATCTATTGAGGATAATTTTCACTGAATTAACAGCTAACTGAAAACGAGAACACACATGTAGAAAAAACGAAACGAAAAGAGGAATAAACGAAAGAATCTCACGTTGAAACGAATATCGAGAGGTGTTTTGTGATAAAGTTAAATTCGCATTTCGCATTCCGGTTTGAATAAAATAATTTTTTTTATTCGCAAAAAGAAAGTTACAAAGTGTAAAAAATTGTTATAATAGAGTGAGAAAAAAACACTGAAAACATCATCATTTCCATCAGATATAGTGAACAGGTAAGAGATGTGACATTTTGATCGGGTTAAATATGACAACAAAACGTCATTTTTTATTTTGTTTTCTTCTTTGGTAAAAAATCTAAAGTGAGATTAGTTGTGCAAAAAACACCACAGATAGAGCAGGCGCGAAGTTCACTCATTCGATATGAGAGAGTGTGTGTTTTGAACATCAAACAACAATATATATATATATTCGTAACGCCAAATACTATCTAATTAGGTTACATAAAAACACTATTTAATTGATTTGTGCGTCTGCGTAAATAATGTATATATCATATCAAATATAGTGTGTACGGTGTGCGTCGATCGATCATACAATTTATATTATTTCGTTATGGTTTTTTCTTCTTCTCTTCTTCTCTTCTCACTTATCGCGGTTTATTCAACACACAAACTCGCACAGAGAAAGAGAGAGAGAGAGAGAGAGAGAAAGAGAGAGAGAAAGAGAGAGAGAGAGAGAGAGAGAGAGAGAGAGAGAGAGAGAGAGAAAGATCAGTCAATGGTGTTTTTGCTCAAAATGAGAAGCATACACATCCAAACCGATGTGGAATCTTTTTACGTCCACTTAATAAAAAAAATTGAACCAATCAAACGTAATTGTGTAAAGTCCGTGATAACACTAAAAAGCGACCATATCATTACGGGTTGTTCTTTGAACGGACAAATCGGGCATTGCGTTTATATAAAAAAAAAGTACGCAAAGAAAAGAAATAGTTGTGGTGAAACAGTGAAAGACGCCTCGCAATTGTTCGATCGCGTACACACACGCAAAAATCATTTGCAATTGAAATTTTCATGGACTTGGACTGAATTATCACAGAATATTTTGTGTTTTTTTCTGCTTCTTCTTTTGCCGCTGATTCCAAATATGTGAGTATTGTTAACCAAATACCATTTCATATGTGCAACACTTTTGGCTTCATTTGCACAAAAGCCAACCTAGGCCTAGGCTCATATTCGAAAATTGCGAAAAACGATCTTACTTTCATTTGCAAAGCCATAAAATTGACGACTTTTTCGGCATTGAAGAAAAAACTACCGTAAAATTGTAGTTTTTCATCCAGAACCGATATTTTACAAAGAATATTCATCATGATTCATCAAGTCCTATCTCAACATGTATGTCAGTTGTAGTGCGCTAAACCATGTCATGTGTCTTGTTCATTGAAGTTGAATTTTGTCGTCAGCAACATTTTTTTCACCATTCAAAAAGAAAGCTATATGTTAATTGAGCAACACATTAACAACAGAAATCATATTTTTTTCCTCCTCTCTCTCCATATCCATCGTAAGAATATAGAGGTAAAAGCAAAATAAATGTTTTGATCAAGGTGGTAAAATCATAAAATTTTCGAATGACAACAAGCAATCGCAAACGAATGAAAAAAAAATGCGTCTCAAAATTCGCTTCAATTCCAATAGGAAAGTGAGAAAACATGCACAAATAAGTCGAATAGATTCTAATTCGAAATTTGACTAGTCTTTTATTTGAAAAGGTTAGAGTCGAAAAATTTGTAGACTTTATGTTGATTAAGCAGTTAACGGGTTGAAGACACCTGGGACAATGTTGACGAACCGGCCACTGTGTCTTTTTTTTTCGTTGGCCGGTGCTTTTTTGCACTTTTGTGAAATGCGCGACTGTTTCCCCATGCAAACGCAGAAATTCTGTTGAATCTTGGCGGAAAGACTTGATTTAAAAAATGATGAAAGAATTTATGCAAATCGGATGTGTACGTACGTCGCACAATCGACGATTTGCGCAGAGAGGATTCGTCCGTGTTATCGTATTAAGAGCTTTATCATCAAGATTATTGCGAATATTGGTCGATTGAACGATGATGTGTGTATACGCGACCAAGAGTGCTAGATATTCTACACTAGATATTTCTCTCTCTCTCTCTCTTTCTCCTTATTTCCGCCAACTCGTTCAATACGAATCATGTGTATGTTATTTCAAATGTAGTCTCAATTTCAACTGTCTTCGTTTTTGTTGTGTTTGATTTTTTTTTTTGTATTTTTCATTTCGTCGTTTCTTCCATGCATGATTCTTTCTCTGTCGTTTTATTTCTCTTTGCTGCTGAGTGATCGATCCCATCATGAATCATGACTTTTACTATAAAATTTAATTTTATTGCCTGGCTACTAATTCTCCTCTCTGTGTGTTAAGAGGACAACGACGCACGGCAATCATTTTAGAAAACTAACATATGACTGTATAAGATGACAACGAAGACGACGGAGAAGAAGTGAAAAAGTGTAAACTTTGTCGGCTGATGTGTCGTACTTTTGGTTTGCGAACAACTAATTTGTATAAATTATATGGAAGATAAATAGGTCTGTGTCTACGTTTGCGGAAAAAAGGAAATTGACCCGATATCATCATCATCATCGCCGTCATCATGATCGCCGTCATCATCATTATGATAGACGATAATAAACTCAATAATTGTTTATCACAAATGACATTTTAACTGATAACTCTTTTTTAACGGTGGTCTCTTTTTTCGGATTTAATATTGTTTTGATGATATCGTATAACAAATATTATTATCAACAAAATGCGATCAATATGTGAATTTCGTATTTGTCCGAATGAAAATCTTGCTTTGCCCCTTTTCTCTTTTTCTCTTTCTCTTTTTCTACGTATTTCCGAGCGTGACGTCAATGTGTGCCTTTTAGCTTGACACTCAAAATCAGCCACTGAGAATAAATGGCGTTCGCATAATATTTATAGTTTAATGCACCGACATTTGACGTCACATCCAAATTCAGCCACTGGAAGTTCATCAACTCTGAATGCGACAACGATGTATCAAAGCCTCTTTCCATCGAATGAATAAATCAACTGACTTTTATTCGAAATCAAGTGAAAAACTTATCTTTTTAATCAAAGAAGACTGAATTTTTAATTTTTCTATCGCTGTTAAAGATAAATGGGACTCATATCTCACGATTTGCGAAGTCTACTGTTATTTTTAGACCAAAATTGATAATATTTGAAAGTCGCAATTTGAAAACAAAATAAGAATCCTGGTAATTAATGGGTTAAATCTGAATTCTATGATAATTAGGTGGTCGGATACGAGCAGCAACAAAAACAAATCATATATGAAAAATGAATTGGAAAAAAAGAAACCGTACAAGAAAAATTTAATAAACAAAACCGTCCGTACACGGTTTGAAGTTGATAATTTTTAATTTAAACTTGATTGAATGTTCATTCCAAGGCGTGCGTGTGCGCTGCTCAAATTAAATAAATGACACGGTGCTGGATTGGATTGAATTGTTGTTGGTGTTGGCATTTAGTGGCCACTGTACTCGATATCGAAGTTATGTCCAATGCTCGCGATTGTCGCAACCATTTATTCTCGGTCATTCTAAATCGTAATTCGTGCAACGCGAATATATTCACTCACAGTTTTTTCAATCCCATATACTTTTTTTTCTCATTCATTTGAAAATCGTTCAATTTTTGTGCTTTTTTCGCTGTTTTGTTGTTGTTGCAGTTTTACCAGCGGGTTATTACTAAAGGTGTTTCTCTCAGTCGATCTTACTCTGACTCATTTACTAATGCGATTAATTATTATTATTTCCATGGCATTTCGAACAACAGGAAAAAACACATGCACACTGAACGCTCACATAAAATTCTGCATGCGATTACTTGCATTTGGTCGACAGACCGGTAAGCAGCATTTTATGAAACGGCATTCAATGTGCTATGCATACAATCTTGTCTGCGTGCGTTGTTTTTTCGTCTTTACTTTGCAAACGAACACACATCCACAACGGTTTCTAAACGGTTTTTGTTTGCTATTTTGGGTTTTGTAGCCATTGCAAATTGAAATAACGAAAATTTTGTAATTTTTTTTTTTCGTTTTCGTTTTTATAACCACAACCAAGAGTTTTGGAAAAAAAAACCTGAAATGCAGTTTTCTCACTCTTTTCATGTGATCGGAGAAACGTCTAGAAACACCATTCGAATCGGGTTTTGACCAAAATCAATAAACTTCAATAGAAAATCAAGGTTCTATGGCTATCTAAAACAAGTCCCACCTCGAAGACGAAGTTGGTCGTCATCGTCATCATTGTTTGATTGTCGTTTCCAATTTAACCACAGACAGAGTGAGATAAAAGAATAAAACATCATTTGATGTTTCAATTACCTACTTGCAATGGCAAAGCACATGATTTAATTTAGCAAAAAACACTCGTGATGCAAATACGTATAGCAGCTTATCATTTATGAAAAAGGAATAACTAACTTTTGATTAAACATTCAAACAAAGCTACGTTGCCATCGAGTTGCATACATTAATTGAACAATTTCAATTGCTCGTCTTTAATTTGTTAACTACACGATGAATTGGCGGCAACTTTGCATAAGTAAATGCGCTTAATCATCGCTTTACCACTTGTAAAAATCAACATGCGCGCGCGCGCTCAAGCAACACAGCACCATTTACACGGACCATAATACATTGTTTGCTATGAAGTGCGATGCATCAACATCAAAATACTGCTGCTGATTGCAACTAATCATATACAAACCATTGCACATGCGGTGATGGTATATGCAATGACAACTGAACGAAAAAAAAACCAACACTCATAATCTGTGTTGCCAGTGAATCAAGCTAAAATCATTGGAATCAGCAATAAACCGAATGTGCATTCCAAATAGGTTACCGAGCATAAAATTGATCTTAAAGCGCAGAATAATCAGTTGTTGGCCCGATTAGCACGTGGACACTCATGCAGTGCACCAAGCTATGCATTGAAATTAAAAAGAATGGGCAACATAGCTAGTCGCAAAAGTGACCAGATAAAATCGATATAGACTCATGTAAACAATGTAATTAAAATCACGCATTGTGAGTGAGTCTATGATCGGATCGAATCGAATCGAATAGCCGTCGTCGTTGTGATGTCGTTCATTTCAAACGCAACCATATTAATGCACTTGCTCAGGTGAATATGTGGTCGTATTGTTGTTTGTACGCGTACGCGTTTGCCGAACAGTCGTCTTTGAAATATTTCACTTCGAAACATCTAGAACATCGATGGTTTGAAAAGACACCATGGTTGCGAGCCATTGCAATAAGCTTTGACCGTGCGATGATCGTGCGCACATTGTTCAACCAACCAAACAACCGATTTGCTTCTATTCTCATTCACATAAGCATTTGAATCGAAATCGAAATCAACGCATAAATGAAACGGTGTACTCAGCACTTATACTGAGAGCAACAATTTGGCAGACATATTTATGGCATTCAACAATTGTTTTTGGCCTTCAAGAACTAACAAATATTTATTTGTTTTCTCTCCCGTTTGTTTCGATCGTTTATTTACATTTTTTTTGGTTGAAATTAACGCGAAGTGTTTATTTTATGCAAAAAAAAAATGGTCAAATCGAATGAGTTTTTATTATCGGTTTCATTTGACCTATTTGAATTACATGAGCACTTTAACATATCCTCGTCACACTGAAACGTTTTCCACTCTTTTGTGAAGCTGAGGTTTGGTTCTGAAAAAGAATTAAAAAAACAAACTCTCCAACAATGTAATCCCCGAATTACCCAAAGTACGCATCTTTATTTGAATAAAACGTGGAGTGTCTTGAACTGCAGAAATTCTGGGGACATTTTCATACATTTTTCTAGACTTCTTGATACATAATAATTAATCGGGCATGTTTAAAATGTTATACACAATCCAGTTTGAGCTGTAAACGTTGTTCAAATCGTTAAAGTACAAAAATAAAGTGCACACTGATGTTTATCCTAATCAATATGCATGGAAAATAGTGGGAATCTAAAAAAAACGTAGATTCGTTTGAAAATTAAATGATAAAAATAATTTTACGACGTCAAAAAAAATTATAGTGTGGACCTTCGATCTTTAATCAATCCAGCCAAACTAATTATTGTCTACATTTACTGAAAGTGAATTGCTTACAGTTGTTTGGCAGGCCAGTCTTGGATCAACACTTGATTGACTTGTGTTTGATTCGCGCTTCAATTCCCTTCTCCATTCAGCCATTGATTTAATCGCATCATTATTTGTTTGCATTGCATCAAGCGAATGGAATTCCTTTTCAATCATCCTCCACAGTAGACGTCATGAAAACCAAAAACAAAAAAAACATGAGAGGAAAAATCCAAAATTTATATAACAAAAAAAAAATTGTAATGCTCTGCCGAATGGTGTCAATGAATAATGGAAGCTAAACAGATGAAATAAAATCAAAGCCATAATAAAAAAGCGAAAACCATTTGATCGAACAAAGTCTACGTTGATTGTATGTGGTTTACGATTGTGTGTTTTTTGTGTTATGTTTTAATTCCCACATTGCTACATTGGTCTTTTATCGCATCCACCGATTGAAGTGCATGTCGATCGGGTGCATTCGCGTTGCAAAACAAACGCTTTGTGTTTCAATTGAATGTTCTTGACTGTGTGCTTGCATTGTATCCCACACTCGATTCTTATAGTTGATTAGCAGTTAGCTCATACATTCATTTGCCACTGATATGCTTTTATGCACACATGACTTCGTTTTGGGCACAAACACTTTTGGGTTCGCTTGTTATTGCTTTTTTTTTCTCATTCGAACAACAATCGAAATTTTGTTTTTTTTTTCGCGTGCGTGTATTTACTGTATTGATTTGAAATCTTTTGTTAATTATTTGTATAAGTAATTCGATCGCACAAGACCAAACCAAAAAAAAAAATTGTTTGAATTGCAGACGGCGAAGAAAAATAAGAAGGTACAGGTATGAAACAAAATTGCACGAATTTTATGGCTCCAAATATTGGAATTTCAATGGTTTTTTTTTATTGGGTAGTAAGATCCGGAATATGCAAATTGCTATCGGAAGGCTTCCTTCAATTAGTACGCTTAACGTTGTACCGTGTGATTAAGAACACAGAAAATTGATGCAATCAAAGGCAAATAAGAAACCTAACAGAAAACTAAACGCAACCGGTGGAAAATCGCAAATTCTCGAAAAATCGAAACGATGTCGGTGTGTGTCAGCCGTCGACATCGATTTGAATATGAATGGGCGGATTGGCGGAAAAAAATGTTGTTGTGCACTAATAAGATATCACACATTTGCCCAATTAAAAAGGTGATGCAAAAATGAAACGGAGATAGATAAACAGGCAGAAATAGAAAGAGAAAGAGGAAGAGCGAAAGAGAGAAAGAAAACAGGGAGAATGACACAGTGAGCTAATGAGAGGGGAAATGAGCAACTATTTCTATACGAGCAACAAATGCCGATGGTGAGAAGAAGTCAAGAAACGTTGTAATTACATGATCACACGTGACATTTCCTTCATCCATTTTTTCTCGTTGCTTGATGCATAACAACCAGCATTACCGTTTTATTTGTTGATAGTGTAGTCAGGCGCTAAATAGAATTTCGGGCACCAAGTTTAATCAAATCATTCACACTCGGTTGAGCGACTTCTTTTTTTTTAAATTCAATATTCCAAAGCAATGTTGGCATCAATGCATGCCATGACGTTGTACCTTGCCTACGAAACGAAGATAGACGATAGTGAAACCAAACCGCAATATTTCTGATCGATCGATTACAACGGTTAAATTAATAGTGTCAACACGTCAACTCTGACTCGCGATCAGACTCAACGATCATAGATTCAATGCTTTTTTTCCTCCTTTTCCACGCCAATATTATTTATTATGTCATCAAACTAATCTGATTGCGTCAAAATAATAATTCTTCCCTATTTTCATGATGAATACGACGTGTGTGTGTGTGTGTATTCAGCCCGGTTTGTCTGGATGATGCGAATTTGTGATGTATCTATTTCTGGAATTAATTTACGTGCGACGTCGGCGGCTGCGGCGATTGTGCTGTTTCGATTGCGCCAGAAACAACAGTAATTCGTTCACGAGACATGCAAACGACATAAAATGCAAAATAGACATAGAACTAGATTTTTCCGTTTCGTATGTCTGAAAAAGTTAATTTACGATGGTGATGATGATGATGATGATGATAAATACACATCATCATCACAAAGCACGAGCAATACATGACTCACTTGTACAAATAAAACGAGAAATTTTATTCGTGATTGATTGATAGCGCGTTTCGTGAATGGAATAACATCTAACGTAGTCGTTGTTCTTGTCGTCACCGTCACCGTCACCGTCGCCGTCACCGTCACCGTCGGCTTATCGGTGGGGTTTTCGCACAATGACTCAAAATTATTAGGTAAATAACAACATTTCACTCTCATCTTCATTCCGAATTCTCGAACATTCCAATCATACAATGTGCTTGGGAATCTTTTTTTTATCCATCATTTTCGACTAACACCGAATTTAGCATAAATAATTTGTTTGTGACTGGGGCTCGTGGTTGATGATCTCAAATGAGATTCAGTGTTTGAATGGTGTTTGTTTTAAAATTAAAATGAAAAACCAAGAAGAAGAAGAAGAAGAAGAAGAAGAAGAAAAAACGAGCGAACGGAACAGGAAGTAATTTTGTGTGATGCTAAACCGAGTGTGATAAATCTATCATATTTAACGTGATAAAAATAAACGCAGCAGGTTTTTTAGAAGGTCAATTTTCTTGTATCGCACCATCGTCAGTTTTAGCCGAATAATGACTTGAAGAGTTTGCTCCGAATAATATCGAAGCAAATTCATCAAGTTTATTGGCTTACTTTATCGATTATATAAAACACACAAAGAAGAAGCAACGGTCGCATGCTAATGCCTGCCCATCAACCTAAACTATCCGAGTTCAACAAAAGAAGATACACCAAAAAAACAATAAACTTTTTTTTCATACGAATTTATACCATATATATATATATATATTACTATGAGGAAATGCCGCGCTAATGAAATTCCTGAGTGTCACTCATTGAATGAGATATGAACGAACCCATTCAACGCCATCATTTCAAAGTTTTCGATGCTTTTTATACGCAAACACATAATGCTGTCTGTGTCTGTGTCTGTGGCTTTTGTTATAGCCAACACAATTGCTAATCAAATGCAACGTTCGCACCACAGCAGATCGATTTCTTTCCAGCATTCGATTTGCATATCATTTATTGTGTTCCCGTCACATTTCTTGAACGCCTCAACATGTCGTGATCCAATCAAACTGCTTCATTTACCTAAATCATGTGATTTGTATGTGGGACATTTTAATTGAGGAAAGAGAAGAGAGAAAAAAAAAAAACAGATCGACATCGCAAAACAAACAACGCTTGCATTTAGAAAGCACCATTCAGATGACGTAGGATTCGATTCTTTGCTGTATTTGGCATTCCAAATGGTTTATCGGTCAATCAATCCGTGCGCGCGTTCGCGATATTGATTAAAAGTTGATTTGGAAACAACATCGTTTTCATCAGCACTGTGCAGTGCACGATCATTGACTTCGGTAATTTTATAATATGGCTAATTTTATACATTATACGAAGGCAATCAATTTATAATCTAATAAAAATCCAAGAGAGAAAAAAAACGTTGGCCAAAATTTCGGCTCGAATCAGTTTCTTTCCTTCGCTTCGTTGGCATTTTGAGAAATTCATTTCGGTCAATAACTGTTCACCGATGGCATTGAATCTGTCGAAGAAGATGAATATTTTACAATAATACGTCTTTGAAACTATGCAAAAAAGAGATTTTTCCCGAAGCATAGCCAAGTAATAAGGCTTGCTTCGAATGAAAATAAATCGAAATCAGAGATGGTTCATCGTTTACCACAGGTGTATGGAAATGTGTATCGATATATACTAAAACGTATACCTTTGCGTTTAACGCGTTGAGCATTACGATTCGAATGAAATTTTTTTCATTCATTTCAATGCGGCGGCAAAAAATGCAATTCGCTGTCGATCCAAAGATTAATTCATTGCAATTTACGAATGGAATGGTGATTAGTTTGTGGATTACCGTACATGCTTTTAGTATACATAATAAATTGGAACCATAAAACAATCATTTGTTATTCAAATGATTTTTTTTTTCTAATTAAAAAATGAATTCCAGTGCAACAAAGTATCAGGGCATCAATGATGGGTGCAAGTTTGAATTGCATTTTGAAAGGAGTGCATTTGTCTTTCAAAAAGATCGCAATTATTTAGCGATAATTTTGATTGTTGGACATAATTTATGATTTGAACATTTCCGATAAGAGATAACAACATAAAATGACATACTCTCCTGAACAATTTCACTTTGTCTCGAATCATGTGAATCAACCAAAACTGGCAAACGATTTGACAATTTCATCAGTGTCTCTTTTCGATAGACCTTTTGCCACTAATATATTGGCTGTTTTTCAAGTCAACTATTTCCGTGCAGTGCTTTTTACGTAAGATTTCCCCGTTCATCGGTTTTGTTTTGTTCAATTACGTGCGTATGCAAATATATTCAGTGCATCGTTCAACTGAGCTAAAGACTTTTGAACAACCTGTCGCGTTAGCATCGCTTAAAATTTCATTTCTACATTCGATTTGGCGCATGTCAATGTAAAAATGCAATACGCGCGTGTACAATGCATAAAATGCCAAAGTTTGAGAACAACAACATTTCCTACGGTTTCTTTTCTGTTTTTAAATTGGAATTGAATATATTTCAGTGCAAGTTAGCACATTTAATTTAATTGTTCACCGCCAAACCACGAGTAAAAACACGACTTTTACTATGAAAGGTGCGGTGAAATAAAATTAGCGAATATTATGTGTGCCTCTTGCATGATAACAGCAAAATGTAAACAAGTACATTAAGACACACATTGAAAGGAAGAATGAAAAAAAAAAAAAAACGTCCATCCAACACACATTTCGGGTAACCTTTTTTCCTCTCAAACCAATAACACCTAAAGTGTGTTGTGTTTTCAGTCGAATAATCCGCTGTCACAAGTTGTTTTTTATGCAAGAAACGAGAAATTCTCCATTAGACCATGTTATCATTTTTTTTATGTTAAACCCACAAATAGGTTTCGAATGACAAGATTTATTCGAAAAATTGTTTTCATTTGCACATTTGTGATGGACGCAACAAGACCGAAAGGATTAACTTTTTGTAGTGCGATCTTGAAATGTCCCCGTGCGTTTGGCATTTTCAAGCGATGTTCATAGTGTTACAGACACACACAGAGAGAGAGAGAGAGAGAGAGAGAGATTCACCGCACGATATATGGAACAAAAGTCCAATTACTGGTTTTCTGGGTACGTCCCAAAGAATGAGTGCGATTTACTCAAATTGAATGCGATTTTACAATGTGGTTTGAATTTATGTGTTGCTTTTTTGCGTCGTCGCCGATATCTCATTTTGGGATATCGACACTAGCAATCTATGCCATTATATTCGTTTTTTTTTTTTGAGTTCACATTAAATCGTTTGTTGTCGGATAAAACCGAAAATATTCAGATTTCAGTCAAAAGTTCTTTAAATAGAACTTGTACGAATCCGAATAAAACCGCACATTCTGATGGAATGGAAAATTTAAAGATTCATAACAAAAAGCGATTTGTGGTTGGGTTTGGCTCTAAGCATCATCACAGGGTGTCGACTGAGCTGTGTTATGATGAATATAGATGGGATGTTGTTTGCTCAAACGAATTTCGAATCGCACGTGGTGGCGAATGGTCAGTGGCCGCCATGGCCGAAACACATTTCACACTGTGTTTTTCATTTGCTTCCCGTTGCCCCGTTGCGTGCGCGTAAGAAAAAAAGGTGGTATTTTGAACTTTGCCTTCGATCATTTTAGCAAATCAAATGGGTTTTGGCTATTTGGCCGATTGCACAAATATGAACGGGCGGGCTGGAATATATTCTACACCGAAACTCTGTTGATAGTTGTTGTTTTGCTGTTCTTTTGTTCATATTATAGCTGTTATCGCTATTTTTATAAATTTTAACATCGGTTAATTTATTTTTTTGCCACTTGTTGACCGCGGACAGAAGAATCGGTAGATGTAAACATGTCTTGTGTTCTAAAGCCCGAACAAAATCTGTTTATCAAAAATCAAGAAAGAAAGAAAGAAAGAAAGAAGAAGAAGAAGAAGTACAAGAATACGCAATGCTGTCCCAAGTATGATAAATTATTGTGCCTATGTTATACCTGCTTTAACCTTGAACATGATTAAGTCATAGTATATAGCTGCAGCTTCAACCTCCAAGAAGGACGCCCATGCTCTCTCTCTCTCTCTCTCTCTCTCTCTCTCTCTTGTCTAAAGTGAATGCAGCGATAAGCCAGCGGTGCCAAATGCGCAATACGTTGCATCGTCGAAGAGAATGCAGTTCAAAAGAAACAGCTGATTATTTATTGCGTTTGCGGTTTTCGTCTTTAACATATTTTCACTCACGCAGCACAAAAAAGCATTCAAGATCAATTTATCTTGAAAACATTTCTTATTCCTTAAGACTTTTGTATTTTCGCTTTGGTGAAAAGTTTGTCACGTCGTTTTCAGTGATGTTATTTGTCTTCATTATTTCATTCATTAAATTGTAATTGCAGTACCGGAAGCAGGAGAATCACAATGAAAAACACTGCAACATGACTCAAGTATCAGTGAAAATATCGGCAAGAAAACATCGAATTACTTCCCGATAAGGAAGCATTACCTACCATAAAGTACTTGCAGACTGTGTATGTACATTTCATGCCGACCAATGGAAAACACGCACACACAACCAAAGTGAATCCGCCGTAGCAACAAAAATGTTCAAAACAAAACATAGTAATTATCGGAATTAATAACGACAAAGCTGCGCGGAACAGAGACACTTAATTGAAATTCCAAGTTTACAAAACTAAATGATGACAATCGAAACAATTTCGCATTATCTCGATTGAATCGAATAGAAATAATCGAATCACTTACGGTAGCATGTAAATTGTGACCATAGTTTGTAGAGAAAACGCATGCACTCAGCGAATACAATGTATACATTGCTCGGTGTGCATCGATTTGGCTTTGGGAAAATGCATAATAATCATAATTCGTTTACAAATCGAAGTCATGTGTATCATCGTCAATCAAATATTCGAAATAAACAAGAAGCAACAATGTTAATGATAGTTTTATGGGCAATTGGTTAGTTTTCGTTCGGAATGCGTTTAGATGAACCTATCAATTTCCGATTGGGCCGCATCTAAACAAACAAACAATGCATCAGATAGAGAATTTTCGCAATAAATAACGAAATTTCGTTCACGCAGGTCAATCGAAAGTGAACCAATCAAATAATGATTGATAAATTTCATCGGGTATACAAAGTTCATACAGGTTAAAATCTCTCAACAATAGATCTCATTTGTGTGTTGTGAGAAAAAAAAATTAATGCACATTTGCACAAAATATTATGCAATACCATTGAATGGATTTCACTTAAACGCTGATTATTTCCAACTAAACCGTACTATTTTTTTCTTTCATTTTAAATGTATGTAATATGTTATGTAATCAATTGAATTACAAGTGTAAGAGTAAAAATAGCGAGCGAGTGAAGAAAAAATTGGCTTGATTCGTTTCATTTTTGGTCCACATTTCATTATATTTCGACTTGATTGCATCACAATGAAAATCGTCTGTGTGTTACAGATAGAGTGATTCAGTTAAACTGAAACGACGAACAACAGCAAAAAAAAAACGATCTAAACGCAAGTATCAAAATGAATTTTTCTTTCTTCTTCATCTTACAAATAGTGTAAATCGCATTGTATCGCTTGAATAGGACCATAACATATGTAGTAGTAAAATAAGAAGAAAGAAAGAGAAAAAAACCGTATGTTGGACTCTATACACACTTGATAAATGAAACCACAATTGTTTTTGTCGATTTTGTTTCATTTTTCAAATACCATGACCCCATTGAATCGGAACGATTTTATTCCATCGATTTCACTTATTTACAATTCTATTTTACCAGAATCTACCGACGAAAGTTCGGTTCAGTTTCATTTTCCAATTTCAGTCTGTTTGGTTTTAGTTTCGACTTTTTGCTATCGTATATTGAATCGGCTATTCTATTCTATAGAACATAACGGAATTGTCAAATAACAAAAGAATTCTGAGCGTAAAAGAGTTCATACACGAAGCGTCCCCTAAAATGTCAATGGACACAAGCCGTATAGGAATAACATTACTGATCGGAAGTAAAATAGTTTCAAGAGACGCTTTTGCGTATGAACTTTTTCACAATCCACATTCCACATTTCATGATTTTTATTTGTTAATATCGTATTGTTCTGAGTGATACAATTGATCACTCCATTTGCACTGAACTTGTTGAATCATTGAATCGTAATCAATCATTTTAATCGCCATACATTTTGATTACTTAAAATATTCGTTTTTTCTTTGCAAATGTGAATTTTTTCTCCAATCTCAGCGCTACACATATTGGTGTATTTGAAATGATTTCGTTGGAATGGGATTAGGTGGGCGCCTGCAGAACTTTGAATGATTCAACATTTTTTGCTGTGCACGTATTGTATTGTGTACACAAAACAATTCAATTGTATTAAATAAAACACTTTTTTCCCTATTAGCTTCGTAGCACGCGACTCAGCAATTGAAATATAGTGATGAATCAAACTCGGAACAAAAAAAAAACTATAATAATTCATCGCAAAGAGATTCGAATACATACTTGGCACAAGTTTAAGAGACTTATGCAATTACAAAATAATAAAATGTTTCCGCGTTAGAAAAAAAAATCATGATGAGAAATGGTTATTTGGTCCGAAATCGAAAGTCTAGCGAAATTCATTCATTGTCGAGAGATAAGTTCCCATTACTGGGCCAAGTTCATATTAGTTGTGATGACCTAGGCAATGTGTGTTTATCCCGTTGCTATTACTGTTTCTTCCTGGGTTATCGTCGCGAGCTGATAAACCACGCTATTTTCCTATCGCGCCTTCACAACAAAATTGCGACCATATAAATAGTTTCAATCACCCTTGACATTGATATAAAACATTTTTTTTTTTAGCTTTTTGACACACTAAGCATCTCTGTTGCGATAATTGATGGTCATTCATTTGACTACAAATTAATGCGACACACACATAAACTCAATCACGATATAATAAATTTGTCTCGCACATTTTTTTTTCAAATTTCCAAAAAAAATTTTCTGTTTTATTCGAAACAAAAAAACAAATCAAATTTTGAATGACGAATGTTAACCTGAGAGATGTCATCAGCATTTGATCAATTCTTTTTCACTCAGTCCGGTTAACGAGTCATGTAACGATTACACTAGTATATTTGTGTTTCGCATGTCATTCTCAATTGAATTAATTATGAAAAGTTCAATGGATGACAACGATATTTCATCGCATTTTCGGTCTCAATAAGTCATCGACCGTTTCATTTTTGACAGGTAATTCAAGAGACACTCGCCAGATTTGATATTATAGTGTCTGTTTATATTCCCATTAACCGTAACGTACTCAGTAATTTTAGTTTGAGAACGATAAAAACAGAATGACTCAACCATATTGAAGCACCAATAACCAATTTCCATGATGAATTCAAGCCATGACTTGATTTGTATACATATACAAAAGTACATTGCTTCTCACCATTTAGAACGTTTTCTACATCATTTAGAACGGTCAAATGAAAAAGAAGGTACCACAATGGAAAACAATGAAGCGCAATATGTGGCTACATTTTTTTAAATCAAATATGAAATCATGCTGTTGATGATGCTAAGAGATTAAAATACATTCCATATTTGATTCTCGTGCCAAATGAACAAAAGGTATGAAGCGAGGTAGCGGAAAAAAATCGAATCATATATGTAATTGTTTGTGCACAGTCACGAATGGTGTGAAATAGGCGCAAAACTGACATTGAGTGTTGTATGAGCGTTGAGGCTAGGATTTCGTCTCGATGCTAAACACAACAATCTGCGCGCGACGTTGCTTAGAAACACTTTTAAATCTTGATATGAAATCGTATGTGCGCAATGGGCTCACATCAAAATTATTACGTAATTGTGTTCTTTGCATTGTATTCTCTGGCCCGCATGTGAACATCGCAATTTTTTCAAAACATCAAATCCAACCTGATAAATGGCTACGCAACTGGATCGAACCCTTCAAAATAATTAAAACGATGATTTCTTCTCGCTATTCTTTTTTTGCTCTTCATTGGAATATCGCTTCCAGTGTCCAACGTAGAAAAAAAGGTGATAGTCAAAAATTAACCGCATAGACACGTGTGTGACGCACAACATTGATTGTAAAACCATCGAAAATCTATTCATAATCGGTATTTTTGAATGAATAAAAACGGACAAGTTGGACTCCAAGAAACGAAATTATTCACATTTCGGCAAGTTTTGATCGTAGCGCGAGCGTGTTTTTGGAAATTTACCGGAGAGTTGTAAAAGAACTATGAATTTTGTTGTAGTGCTTTTTTTCATCTCTTTTCTTCTTCTTATCTCTTCGTCGTCTCCGATAACCACTAATGATCGTATCAAATGTACGGTTGTGACGCATTGTACCGGACAATGCAACTGCCATAAATGGCATCCACATAAATCTGGATGTATTCATTCAACCGATGACATTTACAATGCAAAAAAGTGAAAAAATAACAGTTTTTTTTTCTTCAGATTTTGAATGAAAAGTAAAGTTCAAATCAGTATGCAAAATGATCGAATATTGTTCTCATACTTAAATAATGGTTCTAGACTTTATTCCACTTTATTCCTTCGAGCACATTGCCCTCCAGCTCTAAAGATCACCGTTGACGTCGTTTTCATCATTTATAGAAATAACGATGGTCTCGTTTTGCAAATCTTATACTTTCGTTCAATCAACGCTAATCGGTTTTCACCGGGACGCAGTGGAAAGGCAACAACGAAAAACCGCACATAAATCACTGTCATTATGCCGTTGCTGTTGCTTCGATTTTTTTATTTTTCGGTCAAGTTTATTGTATGTCTGAAGAGATCATACTAATGGAATACTAGATAATACTTTATTTTAATAATAAACATTGAATTTTTATATATTGTATCGCGTCTGTTGTTCATTTTCATAAGCCATTGAATGTGCGCTCTGACCCGGTGCCAACCAACTCATTCGTGAGGGAGCGAACAAAAAAATGAACAGCAACAACAACAACAACAGACCACATATCGAATTGAATGATCATCATGAACAGAAGCATCACGCTAAACCGACAAATGCACGCTTTCCAAACACACAATTAGCACACTTCGAAGACTTCACGATCGTTTTAACTCATTTTGGCATTAAAAAATTTATTGATGTTCATTAATTACTCCCCTTTGACGTTGACAAACACACAATCTGTCTGCGATTCTTTTTATAAACACCATTTGATTAGCATACAAAGCATTTCGCAAGCTTTTAGCGCAGTGTTCTTAGTTTTTATGGGGGGAAAATAAACAACATTTATGTTCGATTCGAAACGATTCTAATAATTTATCATCGAACTAATTGGAAAGCTCAAAACAGAGACTGAACGAAAGTGGATCCATATGTACGTTCCAAATTTTTCAAAACAAACAGAAAAAGATAAGAAAAATCAACGTTATTCCCTGAATGCTTTTAGCCGATGACCAAGAAATCCCCCGAAAAAAAACGCATTTTGTGGTCACCGCCACTAAAAGGTATCTTCTTTCGGTAACTAATGTGATCAAAGTATAAACTATGGGAATTGATAAAACGTTGGAAACTTTTTTCTCTCTCTCTCTCTCTGTTTCGCTGTGTGGTTTTTGTGGCCGTACCAAAATCCAAATAAAAACCACAAATTCGATTAAGTCGAATGACGTGCGATTCGGAAACGAGTCATACACATTGATCAGCGCCAGAGCCCCGAATATGCGATAAACCAATACGATTCCGAGCAAAATGTGACTTTCAAGAAATGATTCTGTCTCACTGTTTACGGTTTTTTTCGGCTCTCAATCGTACCCCAAACGTAAGTGGCTGTCTGCCTGTGTGCGTTCGCTTTTTTTCTCTCTCTATGATTTGACTGAATCACCATATGGAACTGGTTTCAGTTTTCATTAATCCAGCATTTAAATTGAACGATTTTCGCATATCAGCTCTTCCATTAATTCATTCTGCTGCCGCTTGTTCATCGCACAACATCTACGGCAAAGTGACAAAATTAAAATAGTGTTAAAACCAAACTTTTCGAGAAAAAAAGCCCATGAACTTGAATTTTTTTCCGTTGTTGTTGTTAGAAAGCGTAAACTAACAATGAAATACACAACGGAATTGAATGGTGAACAAAAATGAATAGAAATCAGATTAGCTTGAAAAGTCAGTAAAAACGATTTGTGATCAAAAATTTCAATAAATATCGCAGAACAAAAAATCCGTTAAAAATTTGTAAGCATTTTATTCCATGTGTAAATTTTTACATTATTCACGTTCATCAAACGGAGCACAACTGAATGAAAGTGATTTATTGATTTATTGTGAATTTTGTTGTTTTTTTTTCTCGTTGCAGATTAAACTGAATGGGTTCCAAGATTATCGAGTGTCATCATTACAAACGGCCCATGCAATTGATTATATAGACATAAATACTAGAAGAAAAAAAACTCATACGTACAATTCGACTGTTTCAAGAAAAAAAAAGATTACAGTTAAAGAACAGATTGAAAACGAAATTACGAAGTGATTGTGAATTGTGGCATCGATTGAATAATAACTTTTTCTGAAATTATTAGTAGTGATTTGAAAACAATTGTAAATATGTCGAAAGACGTTGAATTTCAAGATGTTGTCTATACCGTTAAAGAGAACTCACATTCAGGTAAGGCCATTTTTCACGTATTGTTACTTGTTTCTTTTATCTTTCTTCATTCATTATTATTTTTTTACATAACTTCATATTTTTCTGCAAACTTAATTATTATTATCGAATCGATTTTCTCTTTTCTCTCTCTCTCTCACTCTCTCTGTCTATGTCTTTGTGTCTGACGGTGGACACATAACGTGAACATTATCATTCGTAATTGTCATTTTGTGTCGTTTGTGTTCGTTCATATGATTCAAACAAATGAAAGTTGGGCAAAATTATTATGAATTTGTACGTGTCTTTCAGATGAAAACATAATTGTGGAAAATATCTAAACACAAACAACTCGATTGTTAAATCTTCAAATGGAATTCGTGCGTGTGTGTGTGCGTGTGTGTCTGTGTGACATATTTCCTTCCTTGTTTGGATCGAAAGTGATTTTTTTTTATTGATGAACCAAAAAAACGGTAAAAAAACGGTGGTGTTCTTTGATTTTTATGTTTATTATTGCCGAATATTCAAATGCGTGTATCGTCGTCGTCCATTCGAAATACAAAAGAAGAAGACGACGAAAAAAAACGTCTGGCAAATGTCATTGAAAGAGGACCAGTTAAGAAACGGTGAAAACCAAATTCAAACGATCTGATCAAAAGCCAAATGTGCTAATATTTTTTTTTTGGGGTAGAATTATCATTTTATTAGTTGGACGTCATTCGGTGTGCAGAGTTTTACGCAATATAGATTTTATGACGTTTGATTTCGTTTATATTTTTAAACATTTCTTTTTTCCGATTCCAATGCAGGATTAAAAATAGATTTCTACTTAAATTTATCCCAAAACCTGTTACTATATCATCACCACAGTTCGTCCACACGTGGAAAAAACAAAGAAATGTTTTAAATATTTCTTTGTGTTTCCAATATATTTCGTGTACTTCAACAAAGCGTAAATCATAAATATTTACAACCCTATGGTTTAGTTTTTTTTTTGTCAATTTGAAGACGCTCAAGATCTCTTTGGACATTTATATTTGGCATGTGTGTGTATGGGAAAAGCGTCAACTGTTTTCGTAATCCACAAACAAGTTCGAAACATCGATCATCCCTACAGGATTTGAGAACTAATTTAAGCTCATCTTATGCATAAATTAACTGTTTTAATATTGTCGGGTTTTGCGCTGGTTCTTCAGTCAATGAGATTGATTTACACATACGTTACGGTGCCGATATTTACTCTAATTCCTGATTGGGTCAGATACATCAATTTTTTTTTTTCTGATTCGAAACAATCTTCAGCAATTAAATCAACCTTGAACAAAGCGGGATTTAGTTCACACTCTTTCCAGTTTGAAAAAAGTATGGATTTTTCTATTTCAGAACAAAAGAATTGTTTTTCACACATACGAAATTTATTCACAAAGCTTAAACACAAAAACAAAAGCCCATACACTGCGATCTTATAGTCACGCACATGTCGATTGTATGACATAATTTTGGCACGTTCGACAACAAAAACAAAAAACCAGTTACATTGACGGCTTGAATTTATAAGAATTCGAGAGAAGAAGACAAAAATAAACGTGATATAAAAATATAATGAATACATATTTATTACATGAATTAATCTTAAATCTTCTCCTCTATTCATTTACGTTTGTTTGTTCTGTTTGTTCTTCTTCCAATCTTTCCAATATGACTCTCCGCTTTTATGATTCTCATTTATTGCATGAGCAGTAGCATCATAGCATTTATTTACGAAGCAGCTACTGGCTGGTTTTTATTTATTCTTTTTTTAGATTTATATCGGTTATGCATTAATTTGCACATTTTTAATCACGTAAGAATTATGGGGCGAAGCCAATTTATTTCAACCCATCCGAATAATTTGAATTTCATTTTCATTGGACTAAATATGAGTTAATAGTTGTGGGCGATATGCGAAATAAATATGTAAAACGCATGAATTTAACGTTCCATCATTTTTTAATTGCAGTCACTGACTCGAAGAAAAAATGCCTATTGCAAGGTGTGAGCGGTGTATTCAAAAATGGACAGTTAAGTGCTATAATGGGTCCGAGTGGAGCTGGAAAATCAAGTCTCCTTAATGCATTGTCTGGCTTAAGGTAAAATTCCATTTTATCCACTTGTTTTTTTTTTTTGTGTGTGCTCATTTCAGGTGCTAATATTTTCATATGATTTATTAAGGAGTTCCATTTATTTTATCTCTACTCCTTTTCCTCTGCGATTGGATTACTAACTTTTAGAACGTCTGGTGTTAGCGGAAATATAATCCGAAATCGGAAATCGTCATGCTTTTTGACACAAGAGGATTATCACCAGCCATACCTGAGTGTCATTGAGCTGATGCAAATGGCATGCAATCTAAAGTTGAAGCCAGGTGTTGATCATGAGTCGGTTATTGATGATATTTTAAAAAATTTGAACCTAAATCATCGTCGACGTAACTTTGCCAATCAATTGAGTGGCGGTGAACGACGGCGCTTATCAATCGCACTCGAACTTGTTGCAAACCCAACAATTTTCTTCCTCGACGAACCCACCTCTGGTTTGGATGAAGTGACAGCTGCGCAATGTGTTCGTTTATTAAAAAATCTGGCAAAACAAAATAAAACGGTCGTATGCACCATTCATCAACCGTCAGCAACCACATTCGCCCTATTCGATCATATATTTGTGTTGGCACGCGGTCAATGCGTCTATCAGGGTGGACCAACTGTATTAGTGCCATTTTTAAGTAAAATCCATTTAAAGTGCCCAACGCATTACAATCCATCGGATTATATCATTGAATTGTGTGACGGTGACGATGGTACGATCGTTTCGGCGCTCTCACGTGAAACACAAAATGGGAAATTAGTTTGTTGCCTTGATACTGCCACCGAAATACCAATCAATCAAATGTGCCCCGTTGATGCGCCGATCAATATGAAAAATGCTGTTACATCAATGTTTCTGGAAAAACGAAAATCGAAGAGTGGCGCTCTGCTGGAGAAAATGAAGGCTTTAACAAAATTCATGCAAAACGATCATGCCGTGTCGGGTTTTCGACAATTCTCCGTTTTATTTGCCATAATGATGTTGAAAATTTGGCGCAACAAATCGGTACTACTCATTCAACTATTCCATCATGTGTTCTGTGGCGTCATTTTCGGTGAGTAAATTGAAATGGGAAAAAAACAACAATTATTCCACAGCAACAACAAACAAACAAAAGAAAAAACATTTTATATAATTTCTGGCGTAGAGATTTTTCGGTAGATAAATGGTTTGTGGTTTTAATTGTTGTTGTTGTTGTTATTGTTTCAAAGTTCAATTGTAGCCAGAAGACGCGTATTAAAAACCGCTTGACCACATTGATTGCCTTTTTTCAGGTATGATCTTTTTCAAAGCGGCTAACGACGGTGAACGAATGTTTGATCACTTGAAATTCTGCATCGGAATAATCTTCTTCTTGGCATATACACAAATCATAGTTCCTATATTGGCATGTAAGTCACCGCAGAATTAGTAATTCCAATAAGAAATGAAAAAAAAATCGAAAAACGATTCAGTAATTGAGGAATGTTTCTAAGAACATATTGTGTGTCACACTTTTTTGCAGATCCAAGTGAGGTGAAGCTACTGAAAAAGGAGTGTTTCAATCGCTGGTACAATTTGTTGCCATACTACACTGCACTGACCTTATCTCGGATTCCATTTCAGGTAAATATTCTCTCTTTTTCTGTCTCGTGCATGTTCGTCCATCGTTTTTCTCGTTGTTGTTTTATTTGATTACGAATTTAATGCGGAATGCACAATGTCTGAATAAGAAACACGAAAAAAAAAACAATTGACCGAAATGTATATTTAGAACGCAATTCGTTCGACACAAAATGAAATAATGAATTTCGAAAGAAAAAAAATCCATCTCTTATCATATGTATATAATGCATATTGAATAATAGATTCCGGTATTTTGACTGAGACTAGTATCTGATAGATTCTAGGGCTTGCGAACTCTGCTATCTATAAAGAATTCTTCCGACAATTCATTTAATTCAGATTCTTGTATTGTAACTTATACAACATGTTTTATTCCACTCTACGCAAACAGATCTTATTCAATTTGATATTTTTGGCATTGACCTATGGAATGAGCGGATTACCAGTTGAATACTTTCGATTCGGACTCTATGCTGTCGTTGGTTTGATTGTATCGTTTGTGGCTGAAGGTATGGGCTTGGCTATTGGTGCAACATTCAGCATAACTGTAAGTACACATTTTGTATTGCACATACAAAAGACTCATTTGTTATGTTTTCTTCTTTAATTTCATTTAACCAGTTTTTTTCTTTCCGTTGTTGTTGCTAATTAAAATTGCTTATTTCTCAATTTTGGATTTTAGAACGGAAGTGTTGTTGGGCCGCTATTAATTGCACCGTTGCTTGGTTTGGCGATTTACGGATTTGATTTTGCCGCCGATATTCCAATTGTTATGTATGCCATTATGAAGTTGTCATTTGTACGCGTTGGTGTGGTATCGTTGGTGTTATCTGTCTTTGGATACGATCGAGCTCAATTAGAATGTAGCGATGTGTATTGTCACTTTGATGACCCAAAAGTATTGCTACGTTTCCTTCGCATCGAAAAAGTGTATCTATGGAATGAAATCGCTTTCCTTGTGATGTACATCGTTGTGTTTCGCACAATTTTGTACTTATCGTTGAAACGTCGTATTCTGAGCTAAACACACTGTGCCCCGAATCACTCTTTACAAAACATACCAAACACATTTTATGCATTCCAGAGGAGACATAGCAACTGAAAAAAATACAACTGAACACAACAACAATAACACACGAATCATTATTATATGCCGATTGTTTTTTTTTTTGAAGAAGCACAGATAATAATTTGTGTTCCAGATATGTATATACTGTAGAGTACTGAAATATACGTAGCTGTAGTCGTAGATTTTTAGGCACGCATGTATTTATGAAATTATTTTTTTAATGATGTAAGAAACATTCTATGATATTGGGACTTAGAAATTTAAAACAATTTTTTTTTCGTTATATGTAACATTCCAATTAAGAGTGAAGACAATCCATTTGCACTAAAAAAAAACTTAAACTCAAATTATTGGAAATGTCAATTATTTGCCCGTTTATTTACATTTGTCAGTGAAATAGTGGAAATACCAATCACCATTTATTGAAGTGTTCGGTTCATTTATTGGAATATGTCTATTAAACGCTCAGTAATTGGCATTTGTCAATCGTTTTTGGATAGGTTTTTTCGTTGTGTGGGTTCTATTTTTTTTTTTCTTGTTCATACGATATAACCAAATTGTAAATGAATTTTTTTTTTCTATTTATTAGAGAGTTAAGCTCAGTGTTGGAGATTTCTCTATTTTAAATAAGCCAATTTGCTTGCTTTACACAAACACACACACACACTGTGATAAAATAAAAACAACAAACAAATTGTTTTCTCATTAGAACAAAACGAATCATATTATTTTTATACGCAACAAAATATTTAAACTAAATTGATAAAGTAGCTTAGATGTAGACATTTTTTTTCTCTCTTTCATTTATACTTTAGATTTTAGAGTGAATAAAACAAATTGCGTCAATGAACATTTTTGTTTCTCTTCATCTCGTAATTTTCTCCATTTATTGTGGGACAACGAGAAAATACGAGTTTGTTTATGTTTTAGCTCCCAGACGAAATAAAGAGAATCATGAAAAGTTGTATGAGAATCGGAATTTTGGGTTTGACGCAGTTATGAGCATCCGTTGAAAGGTAAAAGTTACAACGAGCGTTTTACAAATAAAAAATAATTCGAGAGAAAACAAAAACCAAACCAAATGAACTGGTTCCATGAACCATATGTTTGATCTTCTATTCCCTTTGACGCCGAGTTAAAATATAATACAAAATGTATTTTTTGTCTATTATAGGAGCAAAACAAAACGTGTGAAACGATGGTTTTCGCTTTATATTATTTTTTTCTGGGTTGGTTTTGAACAAAATGTGAGAATATCACAGCGAAATAACAGGTGACCATTATTGTCCATAAATTCAGTAAATTTTGGATAAACAAAGACATATATTTTAGCTGTTTAAAATATACGTATAAAATATTCTCCCTTCCTCTCGTGCGATGAGAATATTAACACTCTTTATTTATTTGATGAATCGCATTAATCCTAGCACCAGGTGAAAAATTATGTACATATTTGCTGTTGTTCAGATCAAGATCTGTGATTTATTTTATAAACATGTTTGCGTATTTAGTGTGTGGTAGTTTTTTTTCTGATTATTTCTTTTTCGTCCCTTGTTTTTCTTTGCGTTTCTTCAAATGTTTGGGCAATTTATTTTTTCGCTTTTCAGCTTTTGCATCTTTGACGGCTTTTTTTCGTAGTTTTTTGTCTTCGATGGATTCATCCTTGGGCCGCGCACTGTCTTTGAATCGGCTCTCACCGTCTGCTTCACTATTACTACTGCTATCGTCTGACGGTGAATCTTCATCGGAGTCGATGTCTAGAACAATAATCATAAAGTCACACCCCGTTAATGCAAAATTTATTCAAAGACGAATAACAAAACAATATATATTTTTGTACGGAAATGTCTAGAGTATACGGTATCTACTAGTCTTACACACCTTGCTCTTGTTGTTCGATATTTTCGTGCGAATTATCGTCGTTCTGTAACAGAACTGGTTTTGATTCAACCGTCAAATCTGATTTGAGGCCCGTAATTGTCTTGTAAACTAAATCACCACCAGCACCCCCTTTGGCCTTAATGATATCACGTTCGACGTCAACAACCTAACGACATGAATGAAATATTATTTGAATTTATTATATGCAATGAAAGTGAATTTTTTTAGGAGAAAAAAAAAATTCTTCAGAAAAAAGAAGGAATAAGAGAACAAATTGTCCTTCCAAAAAAAAGAGAAGAAACAAGAAAAAAAGAACCCGTTCCATACTTCGTCCAAACGTTTCGGAATATAAGCCCGTTTGAAGACTTCTTCCTCGATTTTTTCCTGTTCCGACAGCTCATTGATGTTTCGATCGCCGATTTTTTCCACCATTTGTTCCAAATAGTTTTCCATATTGCCTTCTGTAATATTTGGATCGGTAATGAATGTGAACAATTCACGTACAGTCATTGTGGCGACATCTTTCTTTGCGAAAAAATCCGTAATATTTGTACAATCCTTGCGCAGAAATTCCAATGCATGCGGATGATCATGCTCCACCGACTGTGACACATCGATAACGACAATTTTCCCATCGTGATACAGCAAATTGAATTCCGACAAATCGGCATGCACCAATTTACATTTGTTGAATATGTTCCACATCATGATCACACAATCATGGTACAGTTCACGAGCCTTTGTTGTTGAAATGTCGACATCTTTCAGTTTGGGTGCTGGCCAACCATTTTTTCCACAGAATGTCATGACCAATACGTGACTCCGCAATAAAATCGGTTCGGGCACATTGAGGCCCGCATTTTTCATACGAAGCAAATTACGCATCTCTTTTTCAGCCCATGTGCGTACCATTTTACGTGGATTGTGACGACAATAGCCGCTGCGAAAACGAAACTCTCCCGACACATACTTATCACGATCCTTGAACACTAAAATTGATGTTTTATAGATTTTAATGGCATACTCTGCATCAGTTTTTGATGTTGCATGATACACATTGGCTTCTTTGCCCGTCGATATGCAACCGTTAATTTCGGTGATTAGACCACGGTTGAGCAACTTGAATAGAATCATTCGCGTTCGTGGATCCATCACTTGTTCAGCCGTTGCACGATCATGTTTATCTTTTGCTCGGTATCGGTCTGCCTCTGCCTTACGATTGCTCTCCAGCAAAGTGTTTATCGCACTATTTGGCAATTGTGGGCCCTCATATTTTTCCACATTGATTTTATTTGTGTACTTTTTGAAGAGCTTATCGGATGGTTGAAAGCTGCTCACTTTATTACTGGACGTTTGTGCATTCGTATGCGCCACAGACGCACCGCCACTGCTGATCTGTTGATTGTTCTTTTGGTAACTGGCCGAAACTAATTCATAATAGTCTTCGTCATCACTGTCACTTGTGTATTCCTCATCATCATAGTCATAATTAGCATTTTCCTCTTTGCGACTGTGCTCCGTACTGAACAATGCACTTTCAACGCTCATTTTGGTCAATTTTTCCACAATGCGCTCCTAGAAACGAGAACAACAATTTCATCAACCCATTAAAATGATCCCGTTTATCCACTCAATTTCTCTGTTTCATCGTTTAAAAAACTCACTGTTTGTGGTGCAGCTACTTTTTGCTGTGGAATTACTGGCCCAGTGACATCCTCTTCGGCATCATCAAATCGTCCGTCATCCATCCTGAATGAATTTGTTGAAAGTTTCGCAGAATCGAAAAATTTCCGTTCCTCACGTATGATTTTACTAAACAAAACAATGCATTGAAATTCGCACACACGTTTCTCTTGCTCAGCTGTCAAACGATTTGAGGTTATGTATTTTGAAGTGTGTATGTGAATATGTCAGTTGGAACAGGAGCTTTTAGCACTCTCCCTTTCGGAAGAAGTCCTCAATGTGTGTGTACAACTCAAAATACGTTAAAAATAATTTCGCATATGTGTGCTTATGTGTGTGTCATTGATTTAGTGTGCTCGTTGTCGATAATACGTATGTGTTTGTATCGCTCACACTCGTGACGGTTGGTGTGTGCGTATATTTGTATGTGCGCCTTTTTTTATTCCCTCAATATATTCGTGCTGTCGCCGTGTTTTTCGTTTCTCTTGTCATTGGTTGAATTTTTTTCCCATACTGAGCTTCACTGTGGAGCTTCAATTTACTTGTAATGCAGTTTTGACGGCATTCGCTCTATTCGCAGTTTCAATTCAAGAAGCCATCTTACATCTAATAATAATAATAAAGAAAAAAAAAAACACGCAAATTTCAAACAAAAACAAATCAGTCGAACGAGAGACACAGTAAGTATTTGTTGAACTTGTTAAATGTTTCAATTGAATGCAAATTTTTCTTCTAATAAGCATACTAGAGTTAGAGAAAGAGAGTCTCTTTTTTCCTTGACAACGACAACGACGACATTACATTTACAACGTTTATGTAGAATATTTTGAGCGAATCGTTTGCTAATGCATTTTTTTACTCTTTTTTTCTTCATTTTTCTCTAATTTTTTGTTGCACCTTCTGTGTGCACACTGTGTAGCATCAGCCAACTGTTATCGAATTAAAAAAAAAAAAAAAACAAAACAAATAAAGCAACAACAACAAAATGAGCGCCAATCAATCAGAAGAATCATCATCATTTGCTGCACCCGAACCAGTTCCAAATGCGGCCGAAATTGAAAAGATGGAAGAGGAAAAACTCAAAGCCAAATACAGTACTGGTGGTGGTGTTGGTGGTCCAGGAATCGGACGGCCTGGTGGTCATTCCGCATTTTTGCAAAAGCGTCTATTGCAAAAAGGTAAAGGTCAAAAGTACTTTGATTCGGGCGATTATCAAATGGCCAAACAAAAAGGTGGCGGTACAAAATCATTATTTGCCAATAAACCAATCGGAGAGGCGATCCCAACACCCGAAACCGTTCCAGCTAGAAAAACGTCGATTATTCAGCAACCATGCAACAAATTTCAAACATCCAGCTAAATTTTTTAAGCTAATCTAATAATTCTAAATAGAAAACAACCACAACACACAACAACAACAAAACAACAACAAAAAACAATATTTCCCTTTTTTGTCACTTCTATTTTGTTCCTCTTTTAAAATATGAAAGTTAAATGCATCCGCAGCACAAGAACAACAAGGGAAAAAAACAAAAAAAGCAAAGTAAAAAAAAAAACAAAAGCAAGAAAATGAACGAAATTTCAACAAACATAGAACAAAACCTAAATTTAACCCGAGAAAAGTGGAATTTTTAAGAGAGAAGTGAATATGATTACATTACATTTATAAATCAATATTGTAATATTGTTGTTATTTATTTTTGTGATGATGATTGGGTGTGAAAATGATTAAATTGTCGATCTCGTTTCGGTCGCCTTTTATGTGCATTTTGTCGCAGTCGAAATAATGTTCCATAGAAGCATTTCGTACTTTATAATAAACAACATAGAAATTTGATTTTTGCTTCTATCCTTCTTTGTGTCTGTTGTAAAACATTTCAAATCGAGCAGAATAGTGCGTTTTCAACCATATAGCAAATTACATGTAGAAATATCAGCGAGAGGCTAAGTAGTTGTTCATATGGACAAAAGAGATTTTTATTCGGCTTACAGACGATACACGTACAGATGTGCATGTTTGAGCATGATTGCAAACAGCAGCAAAAATAAAATTAAACGTATATCATTTCTCTCTCTCTCTTCTCTATCTCTCTCTCTCTCTCTCTCTCTCTCTCTCTCTCTCTCTCTCTCTCTCTCTCTCT
>NW_022601438.1:2355162-2398895 GCF_009176505.1 Sitodiplosis mosellana | reverse complement strand
ATACGTGCATATTGGAAGTGAGCGAGAGGAAGAGAGAGAGAGAGAGAGAGAAACTAACAGCCAAATAGGTATACGCATAAGAACATAGAACAGGTCGTGTCTACTGTGAAATATAGTAAATCCAAGGTTATGGCAAAGATCTCTCTCTCTCTCTTTACCAATAGGGATACACACGACATGACTATGCAACCGAATCATGTAAACGAACCGTCATTTTGACAGATAGACAGCATAAAAACATTAGCAAAACCACATTGTGTGTTATTTTTCTGTTTCTTTTTGTACATGAATCTACTTTTACGTTCGAATTATTGATACAATATGTTTTTTTTTTCTCCTTTATTGAATGAATAAAAACACACAATTTTTTTTTAATGTTTTGACAAATTGTTGAATTTTTTTTCTCTTAAAATATGGAATGAATTTTGTACATAAATCAAATTCAAAAGGTAACATTCGTAATGTTTCTATTGGCTGAATTAAAAGACACAATTCGAATACCGCCTGAAACATTCCATCTGAAACTCATCGATGCGGTAAAAGATGAAATCAATCGAAAATTGGCGAATAAGGTAACACATTTTCTTTGAGATTAAGTATAAATTTCCTCTGCGACACATGATTAATTGGTGTTTGGTTTGATTTAAGGTTTTGCTAAACGTTGGTCTATGCATTGCACTCAAAGACGTAATCAAAGTGGGTGATTCAATAATATTGCCCGGCGATGGTGCATCTCATACCGAAATTTTATTCCGTTATATTGTATTTCGTCCCCGTATTGGCGATATCATCACCGGTAAAATAAGAAGCTGCAGCCGCGAAGGCGTTCACGGTTAGTTGATTTTACCACGCTTCCAAACAGTGGACATTTTTTATTTGTGAATATATGCAGAATGTCTACATTGGAAGGGCGCAATTTCCTCTTATTTGCAGTTACATTAGGTTTTTTCGATGATGTTTTAATACCGCCAACGGCTCTTCAACATCCGTCCCGATTTGAAGAGGCTGAACAAGCCTGGGTGTGGGAATATCCCGTGGAAGACGGTTCAACACACGATTTGTATATGGATATCGGTGAAACCATTAAATTTCGCGTATCGGGTGATGTGTTCGAAGAAAGCTCACCGATTGGACCCCCGAGTAGCGACAAACCATCAACATCTAGTCAAAATGATATCAAAACACCATATCGAATACTGGTAAGAGCAAATGACTGATTCAATTTTATTCATTTTTTCGCAATTTTATTTTCCAAATTTAATTAAACCCAAGTTTTTGAACCAAATAGAATTGAAAACGATTTATTGAAGGAACGAATAAAATTAAATGAATATTTTCCAATCTCTTTAAGGGTGCAATAAATGAATCTGGACTGGGCCTACTTTCCTGGTGGAACGAACACAATCAACAAATGGGCGATGATGACGATGATGATGACGCCGGCGAAGAATATGAAGAATAGCGTTTAGGCATTTTGTAAAAATGAAACAAATATATTAATTTACAATCGAGAGAAAAAAAAGGCAAAATTAAAATTTTGTGTGAGATTGGGTTAATTTATTTATTTGTTTTTTTCTTCTTCTTCATCATCAACAGACCCTTGAATTACATAATAAATTGTCTTCATCATTTTCACTGTTCTCTTTGACCTTATCCTGATAAAACGTTTGCATTTTACAATGTTACTTAATTGTTTGTTTGTTCAGATTCTGTAGGTTTTTTTTTGTTTTTTGTTTTTTTTTTTTGCTTTAGTTGGCTGTCCCCTTAAAATTTTCCTATTTTTTCCCCTTAGAATCTAAAAGAGCCGAGCAACAATATAAACATATTTAAAATATTTTACAGTACAACGAACGAACTAATAAACACTAAATCGTTTTCATTAATTTTTGTTTTTTGTTTTTTGTTTCTCATTTATTTCAAATTGGAATCATTTAATGTTTTATCAATCACAACATGGTTCTGAGTCGTGGCAATTGCCATATCTTTGTGTGATTTTTGTTGCTTTTATCATTTGAATGGAGAAATATGAGACAATCACAATGCAAAAAAAAAGACCGAAATATTAAAATGGAAATTAAAAGGAAGTATGTACGACAGCATCGCTGAGGGGCAGCTGTCATAGGGATAATTTGTAGTATACAAATTATATGTAAATCATAGCTTAATATCATAAGGTGTGGTTTATTTCATTTTGTTATTGTTGTTGTTCTTGTCGG
Source organism: Sitodiplosis mosellana (assembly GCF_009176505.1). Classification (NCBI taxonomy): domain Eukaryota; kingdom Metazoa; phylum Arthropoda; class Insecta; order Diptera; family Cecidomyiidae; genus Sitodiplosis; species Sitodiplosis mosellana. The sequence continues at coordinate 2,396,679 of NW_022601438.1, read as the reverse complement.
TTGAATATTGAGATAACATGACATGACTCAAAAATCGTTTTTCAAATGATTTCAATTAACTTCTTTTATTGGCGGTTAAGCTCATCAGTAGCTAATTTGCAGAAAATGTGATTGCGAAAAATCCAAATCATTTCTTTATGTTTTTCAAACTATGACTTTCCAAAAGGACATGGTTTGATTAGTTTTTCTTCTTCACTAAAAAAACAAAACCACTTTTCATAACACTACCTTTAAATTAATCAATTAAATTTTGGTTTTATTTTATTGACGAAGAAAAATAAAATCAAATATCACTTATTCGAATGCTGTTTTTTTTTATCTAGTGCAATCTAATAAATCTATACATTTTGCGTTGTTTGCATATCATTGCGAAGATCGTCAATCGTTCGAGTATTGTGTGTGTGTCTTTATGTTACAACTCATTTACAAATCTAGTCATTGAATTAAATGAAAAAAAAGAGAGAAATCCGAACGGATTTTGGTTTATATCTCGTTTCTTTGCTCATTTCGTCATAATTTTTGCCCGTTGTGATCGTAATCGTCGGCATCATTATCGTCTGCGAACCAGTTCTTGTTATGGGAACAATGCTGGGTTCATCGTGCAATAATTCTATATTTTATTTTAGTTTTAGGTTTTGGTTACACAGCCTTTACAAAAAACATGTAAAAGAATTTGAACAGATACACCATCATACCACATCAACCAATGAAATAAACAGAACATCACGAGATGAATCTTCTGTCGAGAACGAGAGATGAAAACATTGAACGCTTCATATAATAATCGTTCAATTTTCTACAGCAAACAGATTTCTTTTAAAATAGTTTATTGAAAACGTAAAATATTTTGAGTTTTTTCTCCATGTTTCTTTCATTTCTACTCAGATATTCGCACATCTTCGTAAGTATTGGAATGTTGTGTATTATTTTATTAGAACTTTAAATTTTGTTCTATTTTCAATCATTCCAAACACATTGTGTGTATGGAACCATACACGCCAATTGCATAAATCATGTGACCACGCCATGAAGCATGGTCCTCAAACATGGTTCTTATCGTACCACCTAATCGAGAAAAATTACTTTTTAGGACAGAACAAATGAACCATTGCGACAAACAAATTCCCTCGGGAATATTTTAGTTTTAAAGTGCAACATAAAGTTTTTTTTTCATATGGAGTTGTTGTTGTAAACTCTATATAAAAAAAAATTTCATGTTGCACTTTAAAACTAAAATATTCCCGAGGGAATTTGTCCGTCGCAACGGTTCAAATATGTTTCATAAACGACTAGGGAACTTATTTCAATCCTGAAATTTTGAATCCTCAGTGCAATTCATCGATTGAATGGATATTCCAAGCTGACCGAAGTCTGATCGTTTCTACAATTTTGTTTAAACTCTAACTTGTATTGTTACATCATCAAGTAAGTGTGAGATGTCACGTTTTCTTTTCTTTTATTTTTTTGATGTTTAAATTGTCTTTAGTAATTTTTAAAATAATTAATTCATTGAGTCGGAGTGAGGTTGAAAAATCACTTGACAGTTTCATTTTTGTTTGCTTCAATTTGATCATAAATATCAAAAAAATCATCATGTGAATCAAATGATACAGATTTAAAAAAAACAGATTGAGATAGTATCAATTATTTGCTTGTATAAAATGTGTAGATTTGCACAAAGCTGAGACAGGACAGGAGAGGAGAAAAGAAGCACCAGCCATCAAAACATTATTTAGATTTAAAAGATGTTATAATGTAGTGCATTTATTTCAAAGCTCATAAGCTTATTCGATGCCCATAGCAAATGCAGCAAAAAACTATGCTGGCGGCGGGCGCAAGCTTAGGTAGATAGACAAAAAAAAAAACCATTTCTATCCGCAAAAATGGGAAAACCGTTGGTCATTTTTGAGCTGATTGTAGCCCGCTAGCTGTGTTCAATAAAACTGATTGTTGCGCATACAATGCAATCATTATAAAGTAATCTGAATCGTAGCACGATTGTCAATTCATCTGTTCAGCGCTAAATCGGATGTGTCATTGCACAGGATACGACGTTTCTTATTCACTGAATAATATTCAGTGTAAATTACAAAAGCGAATTAATTCACTGACCATTGGATAAATGGTTTCATTCCTCTTGAACATTTCGAAACGATGCAAGCCATATTAATGAAAAAAAAATTACACGTTCAAAAGCGTTGTAAAATGTCTGTTCAAAAAATGATTTAGCAAAAAGTTAGACTGTTTTTCTCATTTTCTGATTCTATTTGTTGCGTGTGGTCTCAAGCATCGATAAGGAAAAACAAACCAGCTGAAATGTATGAACAAACTAACAACGTAATAAAAACGTTGTGTAATTGAAGAAAAATATCAACATTTGATGGTAATCAAATAAATTTCTCATGAAATGAAATCCTTTGTGAATTCGGCCCAATAAGCGGTGTCTATTTTTCGTTCAGCTATGAAATATTAAGAGATGAAAATAAAACCTTGGTTGGTTTCTAGTGTATTGCATTTGAAACTCCTTGGAAAGTGTCTACGATGATTTTTTTTATACTGTGAATGAAGTATTTGTTGTCAAAACTCGTTAGGTATTGGTTTTTGGTTTTGAAGTCAATCACTTGTTTCTGTTTCATGATTTCTAAAGCTAGAACGTGATTTTACTTTTGCTTCTTCTTTTTTTTCAAATAGAGTTGAAATGTCGCGTTAGTTCATCTCACTCCATGACTGATGCATCATACCAACTGAAATGTTTGCATTGGACAACAATTACATTATATAACAGAATATCGTATTCATCCCGTCGTCGTTGTTGTTGTTTTTTTTTCCCATTTCTCAGTTGTGGATTTTATTCGATAATCAAACAACGTGGTAAATGTTCACGAAGATACTCAAATAGTTCCTGCGATGCGCCCGGACAATTGGTAAGCTCCAACTCTTGCAGATGACGTAGTTGAATTATGCTGGATAAACCACTTGATGTCAATAGGGGACAGCCTGCGATGATGAAACGAACATTGAGATTATATAAAAACGATTAGCAAATTAGATTGAACAAATTCCATTTTTATAACATTCAGAGTTAAAACCATCGTCAAAGAATACAAATAAAATGTAAAACGAAAGAAAACGCAATTTTTCGTAATAGGAAAATTCCAATTTTCATTAATGAAATTGAATCGTATTTTTTTGCTCTTAAATGGAAAGAAAATCAATTTTCACAGAAGAAAAATAGCTTTCAATTCAACAAATCGTAAAATCAATCAGATGAAAAATTCATCATCATTAAAAAAAAACGCAATAAATCATGTAATTTAAATGGGGGGAACATGAATAAATGCGTAGGAAATGATTGTACGCTTGTTATATACCTGCTAAGGAAAGTACTTGCAGATTCCGCATCGAACAAAGATGTTGTAATCCAAAGTCACGAACTTGTGAACACCAGCGCAAAAATAATGCCGTCAACGATAACATTGTTGATATATAACCGACGCCAATATCCGTTATATGCACACACCTATGAATGAAATTCGAATAAGAATAAACAAAAACAAACATTCGAATGAATTCGATTTCCTATAATTGGATCCGATTTTTTTTTCTCGATTAGATGTTAACAAATTGTTTATCAATCAAAGCGATACAGTCGAACGAACTAATCAAATTAACGATGCAATCATTTCGATGACTTTTTGATCATATATCGTCCAATTATGTTGTCGCATTCGCAACGGAAAGAGAGAAAAACAGTCCTGATTATCGTCCGTATCAGCGAATATATGATTATCTATGAAGCTTTTTTTTTTTCATAGAAAGTACGAAACGGTTTCAATATGATAATTGAGGTAAAAGTTACTGTAATAATTGAGGGATATTCATTCAATTGGCTTTATAGCTCAATTGCATGCGTTTCATTCTATTTTAATCTGAAATGTGCAACTTTCGATAAAAAAAGAAGGTCAAATTATCATAAGATTCGATGAAATTCACGTTCACAATGTCCTGTTCCAAATTTCGCGTAATTAGTCTTAAAAATCTAAATTGATATTCTCGGTTTTGAAAAAAGAGACAACAAAATAATTGGAATGAAAAACTAATGAACACGAATGTGCTCTTAAAAAGCATAAATGTATAGCCATTAATTGTTGTTTGCCAATAAATTGCACACAATCGTATTTTCATTCGACTAAAACGTGAACGGATGCATTTCGGCGGTTCATTTATACAAGATGTGTTAACGGTGATTTGGCATGAATGATATACTGCAATCAATTAACAGAAAATGTCCTGGCACAAGTCCCGAATCGACACATTGTTTATTTTAAACTTTTACGGTGGTGTCAACATACATGACAAATACCGCATACAATTTATTGATTGCATGAACTGTGTAAGTGCCCCGACATATTTGTCTCATCGTTAATTAAATGAAAGCGGGTGGAAATGAATCAACTAGGGCAACAAGTACATAATTCAGTCATTGAAATCCATATAAGTGCGCTCCCCAGTTTAAGTGAAGGTATATCATAAATTAATGTAGTCAATAAATAAACACATTGAACTTACCGATCAAGCGTTAGTTCCTCCAGCTGATTGAGATCGCAGGCGATATATTCGAGCGATGCATCGGTGATCCGCGGACACCATGACAAGTCTAATGCACGCAATTTTTGTAGATTTTCAGCAATCAATTCGATGCCATCGTCCGTGACTTTACTGCATCCGGACAATGACAGGACGGTTAAATGGGGTAGCGAATGAACTGCAAGAAAACGGAAAAATACAGATTTTCATATTATTCGTTTCTTATTTTTCAATTTCAATTCGTTTTTCTCTTCGGAAACAATCATTGAACAATCGAGCGCAAATCATTTATCATCAAAATCTGAGTGGTTTCGTACAAGTTCTAAATCAAAACCATGTTCATCTATTCACAGTTATGTTTCACCTATTAAAATGCTAACGGAGCCCATTTCAAAGCAAATAAATGTAAAATTATCGAAGTGAGCTATCGTTCGCTGCAAACGAAAACAAAAGAAAATTCCTTATTAAAACAAACGCCGCATAACGAAATGGAGTACAGTTTTTTTTTCGTTTGATTTTATTTTTGAATTTATTTAATTATTCATTGGCTTCTCTAGTCGTTTGCTCAGTTTGCGCTTTGTGTTCGAACGGGGCTCGTTCTATCTTAGCTTTTCTTGCGAAAGAAGAAGAAGACACCAGATAATGAAATAATTTCATTGGAAAGCTGAACAGAAAGAGTGCTCCAACCATTTCTCAATCACCAATTAAATACAGAACGACGAATAAAAAAAATACACGTATGAAAGACGGAGCTCAAACGAAAAGAAGCAATCGAAGCACGAAATATGAGCTAATAAAAACAAACTGAAATGAACTCTTTGCGCGCGCATTTCACTCATCTAGATACAAATAAATAAAAACAGAAAACAAATATTATATTTTGTCTATATTTAATATATCTGGTCGCGCGCGAGCGTGTACGCTGCGACAAGTCGGCTCAAGCAACAGACACACACACACACACACAAAACGATTCTAATTATTTTGATACAATTATTTTCTGTTCATTCCCGTTCCAATAAATGTCGATAGTTTTTTTTTTTTGAATCAGTCGTTCTGTATTGTGAACGAAAAGGAAATCGATGTCAAATAATTGTTTTACGGTTGGATTAGAACAAGGGAACTTGCACAAAGAATAACAAATTGTTTTTCTTTCTGCTGGAGTTAAAAAGATTTGATGACTTAACGAATGTTTGAACAAATCTTATTGAATTGATGTCAAACATGTCCTTTTATTAAGGTAAAATCAGGGAAGAGTAAACTAATTGATGTAATGGAATGCGAACGAATAAAGAAACGACTGAGAAAAGAGGGACTGGGAGAAGAGAATGGAAGAGACACACAGAGATTGATGCGAGGGAAAGAAGAAAGAACAGAGAAAAAGAAGAGGGTAGAATTTCATTCGCAGAGATATAGGTTCAAATGCAAGTGAAGTATTGTACAAAAGACCGAAATCCGAAATGTATCAGCAAAATCGGATTATAATTAATCTATAAATATTTATGCATGCTTAAAAACTGCAGCTTTTCCAACATAGGTGGTTTGCTTTATCACCCCCCCCCCCCCTCCCCCTTCATATTGACGAAAACCTGAATAATTGAACACGAAATTTTTGAATGAAAATCTCGTTTAATTCAACGAAAATGTCTTGTCGATCATAAAATCAGTGGCAAAATATGGCGAACAGCAGAAGAAGAAAAAAAATGTACGGCGGCACATCTCGGTCGTGTAAAAAAATGGAAGATCGAAGTCATTTCACATTCAGTTTCGATTACTGAACAAATCAAATCACAGCAAGAGCAACAAAATAACAATGTAAAATGCATAAGCAATCGACATATTTTTTTTCACATTGCAAATAATTACATGTTTTGGAATCGATCCTCATTCAAATGCAACATATAACAGATTATCACCACAATTTGAGTCAAATCGATGGCAAAGAAACCGTTTAGCATTGGAATTATGGTGTGCAGCATTGTATGAAAAGCTAGCTGTGATTGCATTTCTTGCGGGTAAACGTGCCCACTTGTCTGTGTAATTCAAGCACTGTTCAAATGACGTGCACAGTTCTCTATGCATCTAGATGTAATACGAATAGAATCAAATCGAAGCAGCAGCAAAGAAAAAAACAACAACAATTTTTAGATGAAGAAGAGTTTTCGTTGGAATACAAATGGCATTTTCGAAATTAGCATTCGTCTATCGCATTGCAAATGGTATCGATGCGAAAATCCAATTTCTATGACACTAACAGATCTACCAGGATGACGATAAAAACGTATACAGATAACAAATAGGCCAACTGAACAACAGATTAAATATAGAACAGATTTGGACGAAAAGGGCACCCGCGATAATGTCTCACATTTTTGTTGAATCTTGAACAACAACAACAACAAAAACACACACATACAGTGCAAATGGTCTGAATAAATGGTCGATATGTGTGACGATTTTGTATTCGTGGCATCAAAATATCCAACGGAATGAAACACAATACATTTATGGTCACAAATTACACGGCGATATGATTCGGTTCTCTTCAACGTACACCGAATTATTTCATTTTTATTTGTTTGTTCTTATTTTTTTCGTTCGTTCTTTAAATGTGACACACACATACGTAAATTCTTGGTATCTCAGCGACACATAATCCAAAATGACGAATGAAATAAATAATATATCAATAATATAAAATAGAGAAAGAGAGGAAAAAAATACACACACAATGCAATGAACAGAACACTTGAAATTATTATATCGTTTCAAGCATATGTCGTATGCAGATCATATCGAATGTTGCCCCAGATAGCAATTTTGTGTCTCATTTGCCATCTCAATGCGATTCGAACAAGAGAGCGAAAAAAATACGCCAAACTTTCGATATCAAGGAAATAACGATACATTTTTTTTTGTGGCTTTCATGAAAAAATCACAGAAAATGTGTAGCAATTGTTAATTTATGCAGATTCGTCTGAAACGACTTCAAACGCATGGAAACTAGAATCTTATGTATTCACTAATAAGATGTTGTAAAGAAAATTCAGATAAATATCATCAAGTGATATTATCGCATACCGAATTGTCTGTCAATCATCCAAAGGACAGAAGTGCATGCATAAAACGAAAAACATTTGAATTGCTCAGTGGGTTGCATGGTGATGCTGGAGCTTGTCGCCTGTACTGTGCGGCGCACATGAAATGTAAATCGATGAAGAAAAATCACATGTAAAGCGAATATGTGGAAAAACACAACCAAAAGAGATTCAATAAAACAATATGCTGCAACAAAACAGACTCTCGGCTACTCGCCGCTTCTTTTCGCTTCTGTTGTATTTCTTCGATTTGTTTACTTATTTCACACGCAATCATTTTTTTTCTATTTTTCACTGTTCAACATTGAGAGAGAATTGAAATGGTGGGAAATTTTATCGACAGACGAATTAGTTACTTCTTAGCCATTCGATAAGATGGATCACTTCTTAATTATCGGTGGCAATTAAAGCACTTTTTTTTTGGTTTGATTGATTCGGCTGGGGGAATCAAGCCGGTCTCTAATCACCGTTCTTCGGTTTTCTTTCAATTTCTTTGTGTTTGGTGGTGTATTCAGAGTCCAGTCGAGGTATTGTGTGATTGGCACAACAACGGATTTTCTCGTTGAAAGCTTTTGTGATAAATTCTATTTTGAGCATCGAAATTGACACAGCAGCATTGCATTGCATGGATGCAATAGATCGGCGTGTATATCATTCGGCTGTAAACTCTATGTGGCTGTTTTGTTTTGTGACCGACACTAACGGGTAGTATCGAATTTATTAACACCTACTCGTTGTTGCGATCACAATTACTGAAACTGCAACACAATACAACTGGGTTGGTTTTTCTTTGTCCGAATGCTGTGTCGCCGAAGAGAGCAGAAACAATAAGGTTGTTTAATTGAAAATCGAAAAATTGTTAGCCATTTTCATCTTCATTCGTCTTTTGTAATGTTCGGAATTCTCACTTGAATCCTGTTGGGTTCAACAAGCGGTAGCCTTCAGTATGATTTTTACGGTATCTGGCGATATATTACATGTCATTTTCAAAAAAATATATTACACACAATCAGACGCCATTTTTTACGAGTTTGTAACGAATAAAAGTGTTGAAAACATGGGCAGAATTATTTCGTGAATCGGTAATGAAAGTACGAAATGAAACGCATTCTATTCACATATTCAAAACTAAAATAGCATCTATCATCGTCGTTTATATTTTCGTAAATGCGGCTAATTTGAATGAGTATTGAAAGACGTATAGCCATCATAAGTTAATGCCACATCATCATTTTGCTGCGAGACACCGAGACTGTTCAACGCGTCGACACAAATATATAAAATAATGAAAGTGAAATGAGTGGAACACAGAATTTGGTGTGTCGCTAGCCGTAACAGTCAGAAAAGTAGATCAAATTTTGCCAAATGGAAATAGAACACGTCATTCAGTCGGATGATTCCAAAGCAAAATCTTTCTTTCCAATTTAAAATTGAATTATTCGTGATATCTTTGATATGGTTCTTTTTTGATATATTTTTGTCTTTTCTGTTTCATTTATATCTAAACCCATTCCCTTTGAATTTTGTTCATGCCTTTTGCAACTTCACAAAATGTTTCGCTGATACCATCAAAGGAACTTAACAAAACAATTTATCATGTTTTCATTTTCTGTAGTTTTTTTTTCTGTTCATCAGCAGAAAAATGCACAAAATACTACGATACTATTCGGTTTGAAACAATGTAATTTATGGCTGTTCCGTGAAATTTAAATGGTTGTAGAAGAAAAATTTGCCGTGCTTTGTGGCCCACGTGAATCAAATATTTATCCTACAAAAATAAAACGTAAACAAAATATAAATTTGAACTAGACTCAGCAACCCGAATAAAAACCACACAGAATGAACGAAAAATAAAATTGTCTCTGAACTCAATATAGAACAGGCCGCATCATGCGTTGCTGGCGTAATGAAATGAGCCGGTGTCGGTCAGTCAAAGTGTCATCAAAAGAAAATTCGCACGTTTATTTTTGTCTCACACTGAAAATTCCAATAGTTTTTTTTCTTCTTCTCTGCTCTGTGTGCGTGTGTTGTTTTGCTGTTCATGCATTCGAACACTTTGATACGAACACATTCAAGCGAATAAATCACCGAATTCTAGTGTGTACATCACTTTTCACGAGCTGAATTCTCATACCGCAAGCAAACTTGAAATACGATTTTTTTTCAAACAAATATTTCAGGAATTTATTTCTATAAAAAAAAAAAAAACGAATCATTTTTTTGTATAGAAAAATGAAGGAAAATATGTGTTTGATACGTAAACAAGCGCATTAATGTGATTTAGTTGAAATGTTTTGACCAACAGCATTGGTGTCTGTTGGCATCTTTTAAAAATTTCGGCATCGCAAGCTGTCATATTTTCTCGGTATCTGAACTCCAAAATACCTTAAACTTTAAAGACATGATCGTAATGATTGTGTACAATACAGCAATGACTTGCGCCACTCGCATGGACTACCAGCGATTTATTGCTATGTAGCAAGCCTGAAACCTTATTGCATAAAAAATCGATTCAAACTGTGTTTGGTTGTCTTGTATTTCGAATTCTTTTCCCCCCATTTATGCGTTAGACGGAATTAGCCCCGTAATTTACACGTTTGTACTTGCTATTATTATTAATACGAACTGATGTTATTGGCTTAAATTAAGCTGATTGTCGTAAAATATCACATGAATTAATTGTACGGTCTATATATATATGGATGCGTATACTTGATATACATTTGGCATTCATCGTACGTGGATGCGATGCAACAACGTGGCAAGAGGGAGAAAAAGCAAGAAAGAAAACACCAACTGACAACAACAAAAATTACGTAGATTTTATTGTCTCATTGTGCGTGTCCGTTGCCTCGTGTCGGCCATGTGCAATGTAAATAAATTCTTTGATCTCGCGAGTGTTTCATGCAAGAATTGAAATATATGGCTCATCCCACCTCAACATAATTTCAGCGAAATTGCTTCCTTTTGCCAACGTGTATATCGTTTCATTCTTAATTTTAAACTGTGAGTGTCTCTCTCGGTGTGTGTGTGTGTGTATGGATTCATCACCGTACGCCACTTTGAGTTGTAATTGTTCATTGTTTGTTGTTTTTGGCGATCAAATGCAATGCAGTGTGAGAGTATCAAGGCTTGCAATTTGGACATAACTGTCTTACTCACCTATATTTACAATGCCGTGATTTGTTAGCTCCCAGCAAGATTGTAAGCGCAATATACTTAAATTGTGACTTTGTTTTGGGGAAAAGTAACCTAATGCGGCATCAGTGACGTGATAAGCCTGCAAAGTAGACACAAAATATTACACATTAGACAGAGCTAATAGCTTTGATTTATTAAAGAAATAGCATTATAAAGATAAAAGCTTTTATGAATTGTTTTTTTTTTCTTCGATTTCTACCTGGCATACACCCGACGAGAAATTTGCGGTAAAATAGGTGTACGCCGACACTCCGTCGCATATCCGCGGATACTCGCAATGCGAATAGGAATCCACAATAAAAGTTGCCGCAAAATGTTATCGCTGAATACCCTGCGACTATTCGCGCTGCGAACAACAGTACAGTTCCAACCTGAAGTTGGCTGCGCATGACATTTCAGAGTATTCGCAGGGTACTCGCCAACTATCCGCAATGCGATTATTCGCAAATTTCTTGTCGGGACAATTGTAGCTAAGGAAAATACAGGAATATGTTATAATTGTTCATTCCGAAGTATCACTTACTTGTAAAGAAAATTCGTATAAAGAAGGCAAAAGTTGTGCAACGGCACCAACAGCTTCATCAGCAATATTTATACAGTCCGCCAATGACAATGAAACTATTCTAGGTGTTAAACACGACCATAGACCGGCTTCAGTTACTTCATTACATCCAGCTAATTCGAGCTCAAACAATGACTGCAAGATTAAAAGAGAAATAAAAAAAAAAATGGGGAGAATTGCATTATTTTTAATTATTCTTAGAATGAACAAAATGAATTAAAAGGTCAGCCCGGTTGGAAATGAACACTTATTCTAGATTATAGCCCTAATCTTGTCCAATTGTGATTGATGTGAAGAAATGAAGGAGTGTAACATTCTTTTCCAGATTGCAAAAGTGGAATTTTGTTCATTTGAATTGAAACAATTCTTTCTGAATCCATTTTATGAATATCTTATTCTTCAATATTGTATATGGATTCCTAGTTCTTCATTGCCATTTCTATTTTGATTGAATTAAATTTTAATTATTTATATTCCTACCAAATTTTCTTTGCAATAAATAAAATATGTCATACACACACACAAAAAATAGCTCTGAATGAAAGTCAAGCAAATGACCGAGAAGTGAAAATCTCTCTCTAGATTCCATTCAAATGACAATAGTTGAAAAGATTCTCAGCATACCACATCACACCACATCACATCGCCGCAATATGGTTTTGCATATAGTAAGACTAATTGTGCTTGTATGGATTGAATGCATCAAATTACCGTTTCGGATAGAAACTGGCAGAAATGCATGTGATTGGTCATAAGGCATAAGGCGTACTTAAACATATGATACGATTGTGTAATGCGATCATTTTATGTTGCGCATCGCAAGACTCGTTCGTTCGTTTCACTACTTTTTTTTCTGTTTCTTCGTCACTATTGTGTGTTGTTTGATTTTTTTTTCCTCTTTTAAAAACATGTTGTTGAGTCGATTTCGTAAGTGAAGTGACACTTCTTATCCTATTATATTTACTTGGGTACTCGCGTTCACATCTGATACATTATGCGGAAGGATTATGTGATGCGCTTAATTCATAAATACGATGGTCGCACGTGGTGACACTTTTGCTTTCTATTGTGCACTTCAACTTGTCAACAGCTGTTCTAATACTTTTTTAATGGAGAATTTTTCACTACTTGCATTGTGTTCTGTTCCGGAATTTATGGAATACTTTAGTCTATTTCAATTCTGCTTGTTCAAAAGTTCTTCAAACTTCTTTTTTTAATGTTCAGTCATTTTTCAACTGCTCAAAAATGAATCATATTTGAGTTGGTTTGTTGTGAAAAATGCGAGAAAAAAAATTGATTCTAGTTGTTACTAAGAATAAACGGGAGAGATTTGATATTGGTTTTTTAGGCCAAACATCTGAGATGTGTGGGAGTAGTTTTATATGAAATTGAACGTTTTTGAGACGACAATATTTGCTGATAACTTACTTGCAGATGGTCAAGCAACGCTTCTAGTCCACGATCACTGACGGATGCACATCGCAAACTCAGCGAATGGATGTGCTTTGAGGCTAATGGAAATGAGTGTACAATATCGATGGCATCCTCATCGGTCGCACCGAGCAGGCATATTGCATGGAAACCTCGTCGCACCAGTGAATTGTACAATTTTACCCGGTCTTGATTTGACATCATACGAAGTTCGCGACACTGCAGTGTCGGCAATATGCCCGACCAAAATTTCGGACTACGATACAAGGTGTCACGCCAACGTGCACACACCTGGGCCAATGTACGCCTTTCGTACGGTGTAAAATACTGAAAAAATTTATTGAGAAATCGTTCGTCCTGCAGCAATTGCTCCATCGTGCTAATATTTGATTTGGCAATCCAATTCCAACTATTTAAATCGGCATTGAGCTTCTTTTGTGTGACACAATCGTTTCCACTGCCTCCCATATTCATGGCATTCACATTTTGAGCATTGGTTGACGTTTGTAGCTTTCGAATGGATTGTGGCGTTCCTTGTTGACTATTACTACCGGACGATGTGATCAATTTTTGACCAATTTGCTTTGCCGATGCGATTCTGGACGGTTTTTCAGGTTTTTCGGGTGCACCAATCGATGCATTATTATGACTACTTCCACCGCACAATGCATTCGTAACGCGTTCCATAACGCTGGTTTTACCGTGGCCGTGATGATGTTTCGAGCGCAGGCCTAAAGAAATCCAACGAGAGAGAGAGAGAGAGAGAGAGAGAGAATATTTAAATAGGAAAATTTTTGAAATACAAAATGCAATTATTGTATGTATGTGTGTATGTGTGATGGAATATGATGGGATGCTTTAGTTAGCAGAGCGGTCAAAGCTTACCAACCGACTAACAAACAAAAAGAAATATTTGCTTCAACCAAAAATAATAGATTATATTACGCTGCGGTAGATTTGTCTCATTATATGATAATTATGCCACTTATCTCACTCGATTCGCTATCTACCACAATGCATCAATGCATGCATGCGTATGTATGGCTTGACAAAATAGAAACCAATTCAGGGTAAGCGGTTTCAATTGTTGTTTTCAATTGAAATGAATATGAAAACGTGGCAATAGCAGCTTTGATAATCACATATTAGCACCATCTAGGTTAAACTGACTGTGATATTTCCTTCTTCTTCAGATAGTTTACACTTTAAATTGATTTGATATTTTAATGTAAAAAAATAACTGGTACCTTTGGTTCCGAATGACTCAATGAGACCAATTAATGGAAACGATTAACACGCTAATGGCGTTCATTTTCCAAATGGCAGTGAATCGTACAAGAGAACAGAAAAAATTGCATAAAAAGTGTAACAAATTGTGTGACGGGAGGCCCCAGGAGCAAGTACATTAACCTAGATGGCGTTTTGTATGTGAGGATTGATTGCATTTGTATTGCTTCTTACACTCTAATTGTATTCGATTTGGTGCACCTTGTTCGCAAAGATGCTGCTCTTTCTCTCTCGCTTCACTTACCGTTAATGCGTTTTGCAAGTTCGACCGAAGCACGTTCAACAACACCCTGGGCTGATATCGACGACATTGTGTAGTTGTGGTTGAATGGAGGAATTGCGTTTTGATTGTTTCGTGTTTTGATTATTCGATTTTGGATTAGTGAATTTTTATATAGTTTTGATAACTGATTTATTGGTTGTTTATGGTTGCTTTATTTTGTTTAAATAATTTTTTAAACTTAAGCTAATAATTTATTTAAACTTGATGAACTGATCGATAAACAATCTTTCTCTTTGATTCGTATGATATTTAGTATTTTTTGCCTTCTTTTTTTAATATAAAATACTTTGCACAATAACTTGTTTTGTTTCTTCTTCTTTTTTTGACGAGAGAAAGATCTCTATCTCAAAACGAACTACACATGTTCATGTAATGGATAAAAACATAAACAACAAAATTGATAAAACGCGTAATCATATATGTATATATATATAGCAAATGGAGTATGGAGTATATTCACACACGCACTGATCTAATTAGCAAAAGCGAACCAAAAAAACAAAATCAATCTATATATCTGTTCGACCGAATTTTATAATGCAATAATTGAAATACAAATAGCAAACTAATTGCAGTCTTTGCGATGTGGATGAAGTGCTGATTGCTGGGCGATATTCTTTTTTGTCTTCTTCTTCTCGTTGGTTTCTTTTTCGCCCACTCTTTCTTTCTCTCTTTCTCTTTCTTCGATGACAAAACTACCAAACTGTCGACACGACAGCTACAACGATTTTTGTTGATGATGAGCAATGGATAGGATTTAAAAAAAAAATGTCTTTTCTTGTCTCTATGGTATGGTTCCGTTTTTGACAGATGTTCCACTAAAATTCATCAATTTTACTTGGTTTCGTAGGAAAAAACATTCAGTCGGAAAACTAATTTACGTGTGTATCAATTTGCACGAAAGAACAAACAAACACTGAACGGACGATGTCTCTAAAAAAAATTTACTTTTCGTTTCACTGTATATTGAACATTTAACTGATACAATTGATTTGAGAGCGCAAAAAAAAACTTGCACAAGTTTCATAAGTTTGTCTTCGTTTTTGTTTTGTATTTGTCGTTTATGCTGCTCGCTTCTGTTTTGGCAACGTATTTCGTGCACTATTTTTCTTCTATCTTATTGTTGCTCGTAATTTCAACGAATCTGGCATTCTGTGCTTCTTAATCTCGGAAATTGTCTCTTTTTTCTCTCGATAAACGCGACCGAATGACAGACACGGGACAGCAGAAAAAAAAAAACAAGAACTTTTCGTTTTTCAATTAAATAAACTGTTTCTTCTTGGATGACGTATTCACACACAAATCGAATCGTTGCCCATTTCACATCGATTTAAATGGTCAAAAATGTTGTGCTTTATCATGAACAAATAGTTGATATACATATATATTTCACAAATGAAACTTCAAGCTTTACGTTTCGTGTTTTTTTTTCTCTTCTTCTTCTTCTTCTTCTTCTTCTTCTTCTTCCTCTTCGTTCGTTCTTTCTCTCGGAGTTCAATTTAAATTTTCTTTATGTGTATATTTTCGCACAAGCACAATCGAATATTTTCCACTCTCTGGACTTCAGGCCCCCTGAAGAATGAAAATAAACTCTTTATGGATTAGTTGAAATGTACACTTTGTGGTCGGTTTTGTTATTTTGCTACAAAATGGTTGGTCTCAGTTTTACGGGATTTTAATACACTGACATTAAATTGGTTCAATTGCTGACGAATTCGATAAATAATAAAATTGCAATGCGAATTTCGATGGTTTTTGTTTCGATATGAAACAATTTTCCGACGACAAAGAGAGAGAGAGAGAGAGAGAGAGAGAGAGAGAATACGTGTATATGTATCCTTCGTTTCATGCTCCTATAAACGCGCATGTATGCGTTGCTTCGTGTTATTTAGGGTTTTATTTTTGCTGTGTGTTTATGTTTTTTCTCGTTCGATTTTCCCTCTTGAATTTGTTGTACGGAATATGTGCGAGAGAGAGAAAGACTTTCTCCACCCTGATGGAAAAAAGAATACACAAACACACTCACACATACACGCGCGCCGCAGTAGCAATGGGCATTAGGTGGAAAAGCGCTGTCGAATACGAACGACCGTATTGGATACCATCATGAGAATCGATTTTTCGCACATTAGAACATGCTGTTTGAGTCGTTTGATTCTGTTTTTTGCAGCATATTTGTTTTTTTTTTTTTGTCGTTTAATCATTTTGCTATTTACTTGAGCAAACAAACGTGTATTTATTTCCACCGTTCATATTCATAACGAGGACTTTTTCAATAAGTAGACTATGTATTCAGATGGAAATCGGGTGTCACATTCTCATTGTGCTTTTATCTGACGTTTTCATATTTTAAAACATACACACCCACACATAGACATCATTTTGACGGAATTAATATACAAACAAACAAATAAAAAATGGCACAAGTCACATGCGCTCGAACACACACGTACATGTACCAACGGAGTACGGGCTGGGCTGGTGTGTGTTTCTCCTGTTTTCCCAATGTGCATTGGAGGAACATACAATCACATGGAAATGAATGCGCGCACTCGAGGGTTAAATGTTGCGTATGTTATGTGGTGTGAGTCTTCGATATAATGGGTCTCCCTACACAATCGGAGCGCTGAATGAAAACTGACTGTATGCGCTTGAAATTCATCAAAATGCAGTTGAAAGATACCAACACACGAATCTCGTGCTGTATTGTGTATTCAACCGCCTTTGCATTGTAGTCGCTTTTGGAGCATAGATATATATATATATATATATATATATATCGCATTTGGAATGCCTTCACCACCGAACGGGAGAATAGGAGGGAGGGAGAGAGAGGAAAACGTAGAGAGAATATACGCGAGACAAAACGTTCAGAATTGCATAACTCCTATTTCAATCATTATATTAGTCCATTGTGTGTGACAAATGGTTGGTTTATTTATTTATTAAATGACGTCGTTCAAATTCGTGCATATGTCCTCTTTGAAGCGAAAGAGAGGGCGGTGGCAGTGAGCTGAGCCGGTCTTCTTCAATTGCCGCACATCAATATTTGAATAGACTTTGCGATTTCTAGATGAATTTCACTCTGAAACTTCAAGAGTCTTTTGTGCCCCTTAACATACAATTGATTTTGTCCTTCAATTTATCGAGAAACTATACGGCAAATTCCCACACAAACACCGAACCATCCGTAGTCTTATTGTTCCTTTCGTACCATTATATTCTGTCATTAACTGAATTCAAAAGGCCTTTGGTTGCAATGATCGCGCGTTGCACATGTATGATGGATACTAAAGCATGAACGCACACACAAAATGATTTCCGAATATTTTTCAATTAGCCTAAATGAAGTTAGCGATTAAGTGCATCAGACACAATGTTGTTGTTCGGAATGTTCGTATTTTTCGTCTCTTCTTTTAAACGCTGTGAATGGATTTGATGTGATTGAATAAAGATGGGCATGATAATAATGAAAATCGGTGGAATGTGAATGAAGATTTGGATATCTTCGTAAAAATTGTAAACACGAATGCATTGAACACAGGCACGCACACAGACACAAATATATATCGACAAAGTATAACAGCAGCAGCAGCAGCAGCAGCAGCAGCACAATGATGGAAAAAGAAAACATTTAAATAAAATTCTTATCGAAGGCCATACACATAGTCGCAATGAGAGTTCAGAATGCCAAAATGAAATTTGAAGCATTTTCTTCACACACACAATTGTAATGCCAAGGAAGATGGAAAGAAAAAAATAACTCAAAAGTGTCTGTGTATGTACGCTCGATTCGAATAGAGAAAAAAAATTATTGAAAGATAGAAATTGTTAAATAAAAGGCTTTGCTTACAAAGATTGCGTGCGATGAACATTTAAAGAGAGATTTGTATTTTTTTTGCTAAATTTGCTGCGTCCGACTGTTTTTTTTTTTTTTTGGTTTTTGTTTATTGTTGAAAAACAAATGGAATGGCTTTGCTCAAATCATTTTGACTTGCTTGTGATGCGGTTGTGATAAAAGTTGCTTGTCGGCTGGTTTTTGTTTGAACAAAATGTTTGGCGATTAAAATTTGATGCGAAAATGCTTCGAATAAAAGTGATTGATTTGATCTAACCTTCTTACATACATGTACGCCTCTCACTGAATATCACATATCCAATGGATTTCGTTTCACCGACGACGAATTCATAAAATGAAATTAAAGAGTAATTGTGAGAGGAAGAAAAAAACAGATTATTTCTCTCTTCAAATAAAATTCCAATCAATACACTTATTTCAGTTCAGGCATAAAATACATGTCGTTAATTATGCGTCCGATGTATATCAAATAGATCGAACAGCAAATCACGGCGGATTAAAAAATTATCCCATTAATATCGTTTGTCACACGGTTGAATAATCGTAAGCCGTTTGATCGTAGTCGCCGTCGTTGTCTTCATACAATTTTGAGCTCGTTTTGCAACGAAATTCATTCGCAACCGAACTTGTTCTGAACACTTTAAATGAAAATGGGATAAAAACCCGAACAAATCGAATGTTTTTGATTGAATTTCACTTAGTTTTCTAATTTAAATGCGTTCGTCGTTATAATCGCGATTTTTTTTTCCTTTTTTCTCTGCTTGGACTCAAGCATGTTCGCTAGCTCTTGTTTGTATTACTTACTGATTTGTTTGCAAACGGTTTTATTCTTCAGAGGTTAGGGAGAGAGCAGTTGGAAAAATAAATTTTCGAGGATAACATTCACGATTGTGGGTTATCCCACAGATACAGAAACACGTGTACACACAACCACACAAGTACATACAAAGCGACATGGACAGACGGGCGCTCTTAAACAATTTTCTCAATCAGACAAACCGTGATATCAATGTATATGTGTGTGTATATACTAAGCACATTTGGCCAATTCGAATGGCAAACAACGTGTACTGGTGTCGATTTGCGCTTGCATGATGAATGGTTGCAACCAATCAAGGAAAAATTGTTTGTATTTGAATTGTTGCTTGTTTATGAAATCCATCGTTTTTTTTTTTTCCAATTTTTGGATTTTAATCCGTTTTGATATCGGTGTGATTGTGGCTTTCGCTGGTGCTTTACAAGGCTTTTTTTCCAGATGTAGAGCGAAATGTCGGCCCGCAACAACGACAACATAGGCGAAAAACCAGCTTTGAACATCGAATGAACAGCAAAAAGAAAGGGAATCGACGTGTGCTCGGTCTGTGTACACTGTACACGCGTACACACAATTGCAAGCGCAACACAATTGGCTATTCATTGATGTACGCACGATTGCTCTACTCGACTGGTTTGTGCTGCTTTTTTTTATTGCCTTCTTCGTTTTGCTTGGAAAAATATACAATTTTTCATAAATACAAACTCACATTTCTGGCACAACACCCAAGTAATCAGATGCAGACAATGGGGTTTTCCGCTTACGGCAATTGCGCGTATTTATATATTTATACATAATAGTTGTTCTTCACCCGATGCCGTTGCCACTGTCAACACATACAACACAATGTTTTTTTTTCCTTCCTCTTCTGTTGCTGTTGCTGTTGTTTTAATTGTTTAACAACATGTGAGGCAAATTACTGTTTCAAGTAGCATGCATTTATGCATAAAACTCTGAAGCGATTTCCATCAGCTAAAGCCACTCGTCATGTCCACGGCACATTGTTTATGAATCTGCGACACAAAAGCGATACTTTAATTGTTCGGAGAAATTGTAGAACATAGCACACGAGAGCGAGTTTGAGAAAGAAAATTCACAACAAGGAAATAATGGAAACACATGAGTAGCACACGATGTGCACGGCGGAAAAATGAAAATATGCTTGAAATATAACGCACACACAACTCGCACTCAGCACATCATTTACATTTTGCATATTTTTAACAACATAGAACACGAGTTTAACGACAACACACTGCAACAGCGACAGCAGTAACATTAGAAACGTCACGTTTCAAACGTGAGACAGATAATAATGACACAACCGCTTTAAAAATTTTCTTGAATAATCAAGTTGTTTTGATCATAATCATAGAGAGAGAGAGAGAGAGAGAGAGAGAGAAATTGTTTCCCCTTTTATTTTATCTCTTTGTTTTGCGATCATTATAATCGATTTTTGCTCAGGCTATTTTTTTAAACAAAGCTCTATACAAAACATGCACTTTTTTCTCTCGAAATGCCATTATCATAATAATTTCATCGAACGATAAGTGATTCCAAATTGCGATTTAGTTTTACGAACATATAAATAGTTAAATTCACCAAGGACATTCAACAAATGCCAAGATATCGTTGTCATTATTGGTTTGACTTTTCAATACGCAGAACAGACACATTTCTGTTAACTCACAGACATCGAATACAATCAAATATTTTGATAGACATGAGTGAAAATATTCCGTCATCATCATTTCGCCGTAATCGCACATGAACTATTAAACGCCTCATGTTTGCATTTTATAACGGCAATTAGTTGTCAATGCAAGCAGATAATTATCTGTTAGAATAATAATACTCAATCCTTGTCGTTTAAATATATTTGCGATTCTCACGATTGAAGAAAATCCGTCTCGAAGTCAGCTAAAAGCCCATTTCGCTTTCTTTTCTCTTTCGCTTTATTTTTCTGCAATGAAATCGTTGTAAATTATATACATCACAGCATTATTTGAAGAAGAAAAAAACACTCTCTCGTTTTATCGAACATTTATTTAAACATCGTCGTAATTAAAAACCTTTTATCGTCGTCATAACACTCGAAATTGGCGAATATTTTGTCGATTGAACTCGAAAACAATTGAACACACAGTAAATATCGGGTAGAAAAAAAACACGAATGAAATCCAAAAATGCGAGTTGAGAAATGCTTGATCATCGAGCAGAATTTAAACCGTAATATCACTCTGAAATGTGGACGTGCATAAACAAAATGTCTTTGTCCGAATACAAAACCCGAAATTCGTTTAATTTATGAATCAAAACATAAACAGAAAACTGAAACCGAACGAAAAGCAGCACAGTGCGGCGGAGAAAAGGAGGCAAAAACAAAGGAACAAGAAACCAACACAGAAAAAAATAAAATAAACGTAGTTGACAAAAATAAAAATCAGGTTCACAACCTCAAGAGATTTCTGAATGAATTCCGTTTTGGGGCTCCTCTCTCAGTTGGCAAGAACGCGCGAAGTTTTTAATCTATTCGAAAAATCAATTCATTAAATACTAAAAATCAACATATCGCACCTTTACCGTGCAGCCGTTATAACCCGCACTCATTTTCAGTCGGTCCACTTTCCCGATTCAAAAATATAATTGTATTACCCACTGACACAGCCACCGAATCAGTGAGACAGAGACAGAAACCGAGATGAAAACGAACGAACGATGTTTTTCTCTCTTTTTTTTTCTTCTTTTCCTAATTCCTTCTATTTTCTCGTTCATTTAGAATGAACGACAAAAGAAAAAAAAATAGCAGCAAACGACACGGCAACATTGGAGCCACCGAACTATGCGCATGTTACACACTGAGGAGAGCTGAGATTTGAGCGCGCCGCAATAACAGCAGTGAGCAGCAGCAATTTGACTCACTCTAAATTGACTGCCAAGATTGCTTCGATATTCGGCGGCTTGGCAGGCGACTTCAAAAAGTCACACTTTAAACAAATCACACAGTCTCACTCACACTCACTGGCATATAATTATTGATGTTATTATTATCATATTTCGTTCTGCGTGCCTAAAATTACCGTGATGTCCGGCATCGTCACTCGTATTATGCATTCGGCTCAAACATCTATGCAAATTTGTACATCAATTTACTTTTGAATACAATCGGTTTTCTTTGTTGTGATTTTCTCGATATAATCTTTGACGAATGTGCGACATTTCTTTGTGTATATTTATTGCTACGGACGAAAATCGGTGTAAAAATAAGTGATGTGTTTGTTTTGTTTGTTGTTTCTTTTTTTCGTAGGCACATCACACATCCTCAAATTCCTCGGAGAATATTTTTTGTTGGTTTGAAAAAACGCAAATAATTTCGACAAAACGCAATTTCAGAGGAAACATACGTTTTGGCACACAGCATTTTCAACGCATTTTCCAACGAGCTGTGGCAAATGTCGATCATCTTGTTATGTTTTTTTTTTTTTTCGTTCTAATCATCTGCTTCGGATACATCCTGATTTAGATTTTTAGAACTAAACACTTCCCTGTTTTGTAGTACAAACGTATTCGATTCGAACACGTAATTCATCATGTAGTGTTGTACAAGTAATAAACACTGCTCAGAGGCGTCCTCAAACTTCACCTCTCAACCGGTTTATTTCGATTTTCTTACATAATTACATCGTATTGCACACAAAACATATGCATATTATGTATACAGAAATAGATTTTGCAATGTGAAATAACGAGCACCGAGCATAGTTTTGAATTCGATGACTTTACATGTCATGTGAAGTGTCAAAAACTGTCAATTGGAAAGACAACACACAGTTGTCAATAATATGTTATGCAAAAATAAACTATCGAAACCAATAACACATAAAAAAGACTGTTGTAGATTCGAATAGAGTGAAAACTTTGGTGATTATTGTGCATTTATGGCGATTTTGAATATCTATAGATTTATTCTGAATTTTCATATTGATGGTACTGATTTGCAAGTTTCTATTTACGCTTTAATTTGTCGATGAAAACCGATCACCATTCACACCAATTTTATTGGATGTTTTGTGTTTGTATCATTTTTAAAATTTGACTTGATTGATAAATTGAGATTATTTTCAATACTTTCTTCCATAAGAGATTTCGATACTTATGCATAAAATCGCCGACTCAAAAAATTATCCACTTTAGTTATACTTGGCATTGAAAATTTTACGCATCCACATTCCTGCTCCGTGAAATTTGCTAAGCATTCCATTTCGCGTGTACATTTTAAAGAACATCAATTGACGCTCGGTTCCGAAGAAACATTGGCGCTGGCTTGGCTTATAAATTCGTAGTCCATCCGATGTTGTGATCGATTTCGCTCTAATCGATATTTGTACTACTTCATCAGAAGGTATTTGGAATACAAGACCAGACATGCCTGGTACCTCACCCGGCAAAGTTATAAACACTTGAAATCCCGAATTCAAGCGTTGGCATTTGAATGATAAATTTTCGGTCACCAGTTGAAGGAACAGTGTTAAAGCACCGGTTGGTTTTGCATTGAATATGCGCATTGGGTAGCAGTCATCATTTACACCGATTTCATATCCTTCCTCTAAGTTCCACTGCGATATATTTGGATTTCGTTTTGCGATCATCAACGCTGGAGCCATTCTAGATAAATGAATACCACGAAATAATTTTTGTAGACGATTTTGTAAAACTTTAAACACCTCAAACCAAAAACTTACTCATCTGTAAACATTTCGTGTGAGTTTAGAGCATTGAAAGCGTAGCATAAACCGCTATCGGTGAAAATTGGCGAGAGAGCGTCACAGCTAATAGTATTACTCTGCCATTTACAATTAACAAAAGACTCGTCCAGATACGGAGCGATTTCTTCGATAGTTCTATATATTGATTCATTTACAAAATCATATCCGCTATATACCCACATGTGGCATATGTGTGCTAAGGCATCAAGTTTCATGAATCTAAAAAACGCAAAATGTGTAATGTTAAAAAAAAAATGTTCATTTCTCACTCTGTGTCAGTTAGGGCGCCTGCTTTGAGCAACATTTCATTTATGTTCGATGCGTTGATCATTTTTTGACGAGCTTTGATCTCTGGGCATATCGTTATTGTAGGGTAGGGAATATCGGATATGGGCGCTTGTTTTTCCGTAAAACCAACTGTTACCGGATTCTCGCTCCAACCTATCAAAATACTCCGGATCGATACAAAACATAAGTAAACTGAGACGCTAAAAGCGACTATCCACCACAATCTGCAAAGTTGTAAAATAGAATTAATTAAAGAAATTTTCTCAATTCAATTATTAAAGGAGACATTGCCTTTCACTCCAATGACGCTTTCGTTCGGTAAAATATCGAATTCCGTGAATTGTGGTGTTGGAACAAAAATACGCCAAAACGGCTCGAACCGCCTATAAATGAAGGATAAAACCATAAATGTCACAAGGTAAATTTCAATCGAAGATATTCGCATATGATATGTGCGGCATATACTCCGAAAAGTCTTACTTCCGACTGATTTTCAGTGTGGGTTTGCTCTTGAGCACTGTTTGGTTGCCACATTTTCAATAAAATTTAAAGAAAAAAAAGCACAAGTTTTTATCCTCTATTTGCCGATGTTACGTCGTCGATGATATTCACTTGACTTTTTGTCAAAGCCTAACCAAAAATTTCGTTTCATTTTATTGCACACTGAATTTTTCATAAAAAGTCGACTGCCATGCAAATGGATTGCATCATTTAGATTTGAAGATAACTCCGGAGTAATTAGAATTTTGTTTGGATCGTGTTGCATTTCTCTTTTCATTTGCATTCATTATATACTCACCTGATTTTGGAGATTAATATAAATAGATGTTTCCACTGGAACGGTTCAATAGTATTTGAACTAATAATTATTAGTACTTATAAGTGCAACATTTCCAAGAGCATCTGTGTCATTAAGGATAATGCATTGATAGTGACATTGACATTGACCTTAATCACAAAAAAATTGATAAATTACACACTCATTTTTGCTTCAGAAAGAATTTCGGTCATAGATTCCGGCGGTGACATGAAATTAAATTCTTCATCAAATCCACATGGGAAAACAAATTCCAATCGGGTTAACTGTGAATCAATGTCTTTAAGTAATGATGCAACTGATGACAACGATTCGACTCACTGGGTTTCACGTTGGCAAACAGTGTTCGATCAAATTGTTCGGAGACGAAGAAAAAGATCAATAGTAAATAGTTTTTTGACACCTTATAACTTACATGATCTGTATCTTTGAAATGTTTTTTTCTTCAATTATTCTGCCTTCGAACATTGGCGAATATTAAGTGCAAATAAAACCCTTACTCTGACTTCAAAATCAGTCTGTTGTTTATTGCTAACCTTCTATGTATATGTATAACGAACATTAATTTGAAATTCATTGACTTCATACGTCATGTGAAATGTCAACAACTGTCAATTGGAAAGACGGAACTTGTCAGTAACATGATATGAAAAAAAAGTTATCTGAATAACATCGAAAGCAATACCCGGAATTTATTCTTCGAAAAATATTCCACATAAAAAGACTGTTTTATTTTTTTATTTTTCTATTTTCTGGGAAAAATAGTTTTTTTTAGAAATAATGACGCTCGATTTGAATAAAGTAAAAACTTTGGTTACTGTTCATTTTGCCGGTTTTGAGTAAAATCATTCAGAAGAATTTAATCTAAATTTACTGTTGGTTTTGTAATATTTCAGGATTTTCCGGTATTGAAGAATGATAATTTGTTGAGAGCGGCAAGAGGTGAAGACGTTGATCGAATTCCAGTATGGGTGATGCGACAGGCTGGTCGATATCTACCAGAATATCAGGTACTGAATATTTTTTGAAGTATTGGAGTAATGATGATTTTTTTTTCTTCTATTCTTTGTTTGAAACAATGGTTTAAATTTAAAAAAATAAATGCCTTTCCATTGCGACAGGAAGTACGAAAACAAAATGATTTCTTTACCATTTGCCGTACGCCTGAGTTAGCCTGCGAAGTGACCATGCAGCCATTGCGACGGTTTGATCTTGATGCTTCCATCATTTTCTCGGATATTCTCGTGATTCCGCAGGCGTTGGGCATGAATGTGGAAATGGTTCCCGGAAAGGTATTTGATGATTATATCAAAATCTATGTGAAATGAATTGAAATAAAATTCATTCAGTTGAAAAAGTAGCCAGAAAACCAATTGAAACATATATCAAAATGAAATAAATGGATTAAATTGCGATTGCAGGGTCCCGTTTTCACCGAACCACTCGTAACACCGTCAGATACGGTAAAATTGAATGCGACAGGGGCAGTGGATCGTTTAAAGTATGTTGGAGATGCGATCACAATGATGCGTCACAAACTAGAAGGCAACGTGCCTCTGATCGGTTTCTCTGGCGCACCGGTAAATGATGAATTCTATATAAAGATTAGTTGTTGCAAAATTTCAGCAAATTGAGATTATTTTCCATCAACAACAATTGAAGAGACCTGACTGATTTGAGACTCACCTTGACTAATTTATTTTTCTTTCTTCAAAGTGGACATTGATGGGATATATGATCGAAGGTGGTGGCAGCAAAACAATGTCCAAGGCCAAGGGTTGGCTTACCAAACACAATGAAGTGTGTCACAAATTGCTGTCGCTGCTGACCGATGTCATCGTCGACTATTTCGAGATGCAAGTGAAAGCAGGTGCTCAACTGATACAACTATTCGAATCAAGCGCCGATTACATTGATAAGGAACAATTTGCGGAAGTATCATTGCCATATGTGCGCCGAGTCCGTGATCAACTGCGAAAACGATTGCAAGATCAATCAATCGAACCAGTGCCCATGATTTTATTCGCTAAAGGAGGCGGTCATTCTCTGTCTGAACAAGCTCAATGCGGATACGAAGTGATTGGAGTTGATTATAATGTAGATCCAATCGAAGCCAGAAAAGCGGTCGGTCCAAATGTGACGCTTCAGGGCAATTTGAATCCGGCTGATATGTATCTTCCAGAGGTAATGAACTCATTGGGTGAGGCTATTTGGTTTCGAATTCAACGTGTTTCTATTTATAGGCTGAGCTAAGGGCCCTAACAAATCAAATGGTACGGAAGTTTGGGATGAAACGCTATATTGCTAACTTGGGACATGGAATCACACCACAAACGCCAATCGATAGCATGCTTACCTTCGTTAATACAATTCACAATGTTTCTCAAGAATTGCGATTCAATGCTGGGAATTGATCATTTTTCTATTTAAACATTAGAATGCATTTTTCTATACCATAAAAAGAATTGTTCTTTAGTTTTTGTTTTCAAGAAATAAATTTATTCGATGAGAAAGCAAAAAAATCGACTTTTAAAACATTCGACTAAACCATTCTGAAATTCGGATCGATTGAACGAAATAAAATTATATATCGTGCTTTTTTGTTTCGTTCAAACCGTTCGTTAAATTGTTTTGCTTTTTTATTTTGGCTTTTACAAATTAATTTTTTTTTTTCTAAATATTTGGAAAAATGATTTGATATTACAGTATGCATATTTGTACAAATTCAATGTTCAACAAAAATACTTTCTGAATATAGACTTCTTTTTTAATCTAAAATAAACCCTTAAAATATTCAACCAAATAATATATCAAGTGCATTTATGCTGAAATAAAAATATGTGTGTGTGTGTATGTGTTTGTTTGTTGGCGTTCGAATTTCTGTATATCGTTTTCAATTTATTTCGGTAGTTGTTCGGCTTTGCCTTGAAATTTAGCGATTTGTATTGAATCCAGCTGCTGTTTTTTTATAAACCATGCTGCGATATTTTTGCATAGCCGTCTGATTTCATGGATTTATCGTATGTAATTTCGACATAATTTTCAAACATGGAACTATAAATCAAATCGCATACAAATATTCTCGTCAAATTTAGTTAATAATTCCTATCTATTTAAAATCGCCGACACTATTCGATGGTAATCAAATTTGCTATTTTGAAAACAAATCTGGGAAATAACATACATCAATGTTCTCAAACCACCGTTGGCATTGTTGAACATTTATTTTTTTCATCATATATTTGAACAAAATAGAAGTAAAAAAAAAACATTCGTATGCACGATGTGTGTGCACAAAAGAAGCCCAATTTTATTCTTCACAGCAGGTTCTTATTCATTATCATTGAATCATGGTAGGTATCAACACCATCTAAAAAAGGTTGGCTTCCAAATTTTCAAATAATCTTTGCAGAAGAGATAAAAAATAGCAATAATTGAATTTTGTGCATCGTTTTTTTCTCTCAAGAAAATGTGTATTATATTAATGGAAGTGAATTGTTTGAAAAATGTATATTTTTCTGTCACATCATATAAACATGGTTTCCTCATATTGTATGACATATACAATTTTCAATAATTTAATATGTAACAAATAATTTCCCGTTTCGAAACTAAATTTCGAAATATCCATTTGAAATTGATTTTTACTGAAAAAATTCAATCGTGTTTTTTTCCTTCAATAAAAATTGATATTTTATCAATTGGCTTTTTACCAATTTAATCAATAAAAACAAAGGCTTATGCTTATTAAATTAATGACATTCAACTTTTTCAATGATTTTATTGAAGAGATACGGAAAAAATGTAATAAAATTAGAAATTTTTTTCAAAATATTTAATAATTATATTAACAAATTTGCAATTTGCCAGAGCTGTTAAGCCCTTGAATCTTGTTTCGATATCGGTTTTTTTTACAAAATATTGCAACAAAAAATCGTTTTAGGCATTAACTAAATCTACAATTCATAATGAATATGTGCAGTTGTGTGTTAACTGTGCGCCCTCTTATAAACTAAGCAAATTTTTTTCTTTTTTTTCGTATCCATTATGTACAGAATCGCAATTTAATTGTTTAGATAGATGATGGTATATAGTTTACAGTGTGAGCAAGTAAGATTTTCTTTTCCTTCTTCTATTCAAGATCCTCTGAAGTAGATGGATGCTGGTTCGATGTTGAGGTTGATTCTGTGTCGTTTTCGACAATTGTACCGTCAATATCACTGAGTTCACCGTTGAATTGTAACAGGCAGCCCATTGCGCCGAAGTATCCTTCATGCTCTAAAAACAAAGCCTTTAGCGTGCCATGCGACCAGTAATCCATTGCATAGGCTAATAATTTCATTGAAATTGGATTCACTCGCAAGAAATTGCCAACAAACACAACCTGAAATTGGACAATAGAAAAAGTGATGATTTTTGTTTCTTTCAGTACTTAGTTTGTAGATCTAGTTTAATTTTCAAAATATTTTAATTAAAAAAAATTTCATTTTGAAACGTGCATTGAATTCAAGTGTGTGATTGAGAAAAAAAAAACTCAATGTGAAAATTGCTACCTTTTCAATTTCTTGATTCATTGCGCACAATTTGGCTATCGAACCAATATTGTTCGTTATTGTGACAAGGGTTGCATTCGCCAGATCTTCCTTCGAAACGCTACTTCTTCGCTCTTTTCCGTTCATTTGACCGAAACTACGAATTTCAAACCAAATTATTTAGTTGATCAAAAGGTGTAAATTCTTTCTAACGACATCAAACACTCGATGGTAAATTATTGATAAATAGCATTGATTTACCTTGAAGCAACCAAGTCACCGGGTAAACCAAATCGCTCATAATCACCGCCATAAATATCTCGCACCAATTTGTCCACATTTTTATGATCACCTTTTGTTGCCAACTGTATCGCCTCCTCAAATGTATCACAGCCAGTTAACAAACAGCACAAACCTAAGAACGTACCGCCTCCCAAACTGTTAAATAGAATGGATTTTTTTTTTAAATACTTGCATTACAAAGCTACTATTAATCAAGATAGACTAGATTTAACGAAGAAGCAAAGAAAAGTTTATTCGTAGAAAAATCGCAAATCCAAGCAAAAACCGAAAATGAAATCTGCAGATTTTTTTTTCGATGAATCTTAGCAAAGATATGAAAGAATATATTGAATGAGAAAATTACCTTGTACCCGATATGCGTTTATAATTTGATGGCCCATAAACAGCCAGCACGGAAACGCCACTGCCCACATTCACCAGAATGAATGGATAAGGCTGCGAGAAATCATATCGCTTCTTTACACTCGACCTGAATAAAGAAGGAAAATTACGAATCGAATGTTATTCATTTTCATTTAATTGACGCATTTTGTTCGTGAGTGCCCTTAGCGACTACGTCAAAACAGACGCAATCTGATTGAAAATTGCTTATCACAATACACAAGTTGCAGTACAATAAAAAAAGGAATAAAATTAAAATTGCAAATGTAACTAGTACTCACTCTATTTTGCTGGCATTTTCAAAGTAATAGCATTCGGTTGGATTATGTGTTTCAGCAAATAAAATGCCCTTGATAAGAACATCTAGTTCATCAAATTTGGCCAAGTTCATGTTTACTTCCTACACAAAAATAAATCGTGTTTTGTTATCGAAATGAATCAATTTTAAATGAGAAAAATGAGTCGTACATCTTTGAAGTTTTGTTCGAATTTGAATGCACCGCCGCCTGTTGCGCACACGGTGGTTACTAGTTGTGCCATTCCTTTGGATTTGGCCAATTGAAGAAAATTTCCCATTTCAGACGTTGGAAATCGAATGAAGTGCAATGATCCACGTCGCCCCCGGATATGAACGTCGTCCATCTGCAACGGAAATTCAAAGCCAATTTTCGATTTAAATTTATTTCATTTAGAAACGGAAGCAGCAATTGATCAGCATTTTATAAAAACAAAAAATTCTGTGCCAAATTCCCCAGCAATTTCTTCAAATCAATCGTTTGTTTACCTGTAAATGGATGTCTCGATGGCCAGTTTTGCCATATGCCGAATTTTTTGTCAAATACCGCCGAATATTGCTTAATGTTTCCGCTTCTTGATCGAGTTCATCGGGTGTGTGATCTTTTGGCTCAAAATAAACCAGTTTAGTTAGGGTTCCGCCTATGTCCATGCCAAACCATGGCATTGCTGAAATAGAAAAAGAAACGAAACGAAACGAATTAAAGTAAATTTCAAATGAATGTTACACGTTCTGCGATTTCGATATATATATATATTGAATATATATATATTAGCCGAATCATGGTAATAATGGTCGTCGGAAGGAAATACTTTGGAATATGTAAAGTGGACACATTTGGCCTTGAGACACTTCTGCACATCTGAGTTATTCATACGGTTATTATAAGTCGTTTATTTTATTTGATAAAATCTATTGTTGTCAGCTTTTGTGAGCCGAAGCAGACAGAAGCCTTTTGAAAGTAAATTTGATGGAACACGATTTATAGTATGTCGTCTATTTTCGTTATAATGGAATAATCTAACGAATTTATTTTGACGATCTGTTAATCGGGTACCTTTTGGTTATTCCGAGATTGTTTATCTTTTATGTAGGAATAAAATGCGAAATTCCATTAACATCAACTCAAAGATGATAATACAACGAGCAAAGTGGGTCACATAAGCAGGGCTCTCCGCTCTCAAGCTTTGATTATATAACCCCGATAATATTCACACCATTTCTATCTCTCAAGATCTTATTGCGTTGAACTGGATTCAATTTTGCCAAAAGTCTGTATAATTCTAAGTGCTGTATAATTCTAAATTTTAATATTTTTTTTTTTGTTATTTCTTCATATAAATTAATGGGCCATCAAATCATAAAAATGTAATTAGTTAACACAGCTGCGTGTCGTGAACAAATAAAACTTGAGTTAAATCAGCTGTTTATTTACTGCAAGTAAAAATTTGACTTTCATTTGTCTTCGTAAAAAGACCTTAAATGTTTGGTATTTAAAAAAAGTCAAGTGCTATTTGAGGTAATCATGCCACACGCATTATTTCTGTGTAGAAGTATACTGATTTTTTTTTTGCGCACAAAACACGAAATAAAACTCTCTTTAACTTCCCTATCTGAATGTTTTTTTTTTGGCATAGTGAAATAGAAAAAAAAAACAACAACGAACTGATTAAAAAAAACAAACAATAATGTTGTCGGCCGTGTGATTACCGCATGATCAATGATTAATTGTCGCTTAGTCGCTTTGTGTGAACCCAGCAAACACGGAATGTATGAGAAGAACGGAAAGTTGCCTTGGTAAACAAACCCCTAGTTTGATAGAGATGCAAGCGGTAAACGAACATGTGCGCGCGCGACATTTTCGATCACGTTTCGGAATTACTCAATCCAATGTGTAATTGACGCGATGATATAAACAAGAGAATTTAACATATAATCACACTTGCACGCGTACAAAGCGAGTATGTGTATTTCTCTCTCTCTCTCTCTCTCTCCCTTTCTCCTAATACATGGCAAATTTGAATGATGCATTGAGACGCAACATTTTCATGAAGTGAATTTTCGACCCAATGAAGTGTAACGCTGCAATGCTCATGGTGATCGAGTTTTTTAGCACTACATGAAATGTAGAGCTACTAATCTGCTTTTTTTTCTTAATACTTTTTGAGTGATGAAACGAATTATGGTGAATTTGAATTTTATGCTCATATTTTTTATTTAATTTAAACCGAAGGCAGTATATTTCAAAAAAGAAATAAAACCAAGATCTTGTAATTCATTTTGCAAATAAATATATTACTTCAAAGTTACTTTGATGAAATACATTTCATGTAGTGCGCCAAAAAATAGTTTGTTGTGAAACAACAAAATTGATTAATTAACTAAAAACTCAAGAACGCAGAGCGGAGCAAAGTTTTTCTCTCACCCGATTAAAAACCAGACTTTTGAAATTAATTATTGTTTTCTGCATCCGTATTCCAGAGAGAAGAATGATTGTTGTTTGGTATTGAAAAATAAAAACAGGGAAATTGGCAAATGCTAAAAGCGAAGAAAATCAGTCAATAATTGGAAATATCAAACACGATTGAAATTTCAAAGAAATATCCCAATTGAAGCGGTATTTATGAAGTCTAACGATAAGCTGCGAGACATTTGGGTATTGTTGTAAAACAAAAAATTACTGGGAAAAATCCATTCGTTAAATGCACAGGAAAAAATGATTCATACCGAATATTGTCACGCTTTATTCACTCGCCCTAATCAAATGTTGTGTTGTAATTTTTTTTTTCAATTCGCTATTGATCTCTCGTACTTACTGGCATGGTGGATGTTAATTTCGTTAAAGTTTTCATCGTTTGCGCCAAAATTGCCGGCTTTATTATTGGAATGGTATTTGATTTGTGCCAGACGTACTCGCAAACAGTCTTTGCAGTTGATAATATCGTGTGGTGTAGTAGTCGTTCGTGAAACTGGCGCCATGTTTTTGTTCTCTTTTTATTTTCTCCGAAAATCTGTTTTTTTCTGTCAACTTCTTTTTTAAACTTTACAATTTTCGATGGGCAGCGTATTTTTTTCAGGAATTGTTAAAGTTTTTGGTTTGGTAGAGTGTTTTTCAATTAACAAAAAAGATTGCCAATATTGTAATGGTCATTTCTCATGTTGGCTTTTGCACAAAAATCCGTTCGGTTCGGAATTCCATCGAATTGTTTGCTTTTCGTCTATCAATCACGGAATCAATCGTGTATTTGGTTGCAATAAATGCTATTGAAATATGTTCATACGATCACTTTTCACCATACTTCTTTTTTCACTTGACGGATCACGTTGATGCTTCTTTCAAAATGTAACCGAGACAATAATGTATTAAACAAACCGAGCACAACGAAGTTTTGTTTTTTTTTTTTAAATCAATTTTAATTTTTCACCATTTTTCTATTGACGCGAAAATATCACTTCATCTCGTTTTCTGTGTGTAGCTGTAACTCTGTTGTTAAATCTTTACGAGAAAAAAAAGTGTCAATCAGAGCGCCGATGAGTCTAAAATTCGTCCTACGGTCAACGAAAGACAACCTCAACTAATGGAATCGACAGTAGGCACACCGTATACATTCGTTAACTCATCGAAGATTATTGAACCAGACTTTATTTATTTTATTATTCGTACGTATATTCGGTTTTAACTTTAGAATGTTTTAACGAGAAGAAAAAAACAAATTCAAAACGCGCTACGTTTATTAATGATAAAAAAAAACCTCAGCACGCTTTAAAATGAGTCAAAATCGCTTGTTGATATGTTCAGTTCTAAAAATCGCTTGCATTCATTCGACTTGAACATATCGGGAGAGATTGTTGAGTATTAAATACACACATTTACTTGTTTTCTTTCGTTTCATGTGAACTTTCTTATCACGAGGGTGTTACTTTAATGATAATGCGTTTAAACGTAATTTTTGACATTCATGTTCACCATTAACGCAAACACACATCGTCCCATTTTATGTCGTCGTCGTCGTTGTCGTTGTCGTTGTTGTCTGGCGCAAATTGATGGCATCGACGCCATTTAATTGGTTTGCTACGAATTTCCCAATCCATGTAGGCCCATACAAACGATATTAATGTAATTGTTAAAAAATGCCAACAACAACAACAACAACAGCAGCAGCAGTAACAGTAATGACCAAACGCAGCAGTAGCCACACTACAAAGCATTATTTACAATGTAAAACCCGCATTATACCTGCACACGCATTCACGTATGCATATCAGATAAAATGATTAGTGTGTAAATAATTGAATTTTGACACAAATGCCCATTCAACAGCTTGTAATGAAAGCAGCCGATTAATTGCTGGTCGAACAACCGAACGACACAAAAAATAAGAAACAAAAATAAAAACTAAGTTGAAACCGGATACAAAAATTATCACACACATATTAAGGTTTATTTCGTGTTTTTTTTTTCTCGTTGGGCTATTGTTGTTGCTGCTGCTGCTTATTGTCCGACCAAAAGCGTACGACAAATTATTAATATCTTGGATTTTGGACGAGAAAGAGAAAACTTCGAGCAAATAAAAAAAATGTATATATGGTAAAAAGGTAAGCGATTGTTTGTGGTTGTGCGTTGTTATGATATTGAAATAAGCATGCGTATATAATGAGAACATAATTCCGGCGCTCGGATCGTACGATCTTTTTCGTTGAATGTGCGCTACGCTACGCGCCTGGTCGCCCATTCATTCATAAGTTTTCCGAAATTTTTACGTTTTGTTTGGTCACACTGCGTGCATACCTTTCGCAAAATGTTTACGAAGACTAATAAAGGGAAAAAAAATACGTTCACTGAATTTTTATCACACATAGTTGTCATTAATGTTTAAACGTCATGTTTCTTTTGTCGTCTTGGTTTCTTTGTTATTTTTGTCAAAGGAATCCACTTTCTTCTCTTCCCCCAATATTTGGATATGATGTTTTTTTTCTCTTTCCGATTGAAATAATCCGGCTCTTGTGTAATGGTAGAATTTATTTACTATCCAAAAGCAAAACTATCAGCAATTTATAGCATAACTTGTGAAACTTGCAAAAAGAGAATATGTCGGCCATTGTAGAATTGAATAGGCAATTGCAAATGAATCAATTTCAATTTACAAGAAAAAAGATAATTTAATGAATCGTATGGGCCATCAAAGATGCAATATTTAAACATTTTTTGTAGAAAATCTTGCAGAAATATGTTTGACTCATGCCACTTTGATTTTTGTGTCAAGTGAATTTCTGTTTTTACGTCAGTTTAAATCATCAACTCACTGATAATGGAAGCACTGCTTCTGAAATGCAAACTTATGAGTAATCCTCAATGAAGTGTATTATTTGTCGAAACAAAAATTACTCATTATAAAATACACGTTAAATTCTCCGAATTGTTAAAGCAAAAATAACGTCAGAATTCAATGGGATTTCATTATAGTCGTCGCTTTGTCAGGAAATTTTGTAGAACTTGAATTTCCTCTTTGCATTATTATAACATTTTCGGACGATATACTCATAATCAACATAAAAAAAACCCAAAACGGAATTGAATCGATCATTTTGGAAAATTCGATACCAGTGTAGCTAGCTTTCGATCGATAGACAATTGGTTTTATTGTTTTCATGCGAAAAACCCATATTCCGGTGCTTCAATTTTGCATACATATGATAAAAATGGATACATGAACATGGAATAAAAATTGTTTGTGTGCGTGACACTACGCATCGAAGTTCGAGACCCACAAAATTCGAGCTGTTATCGTAATTGTGCTTTGCATTTTTAATTGGATAACGAACGGAGGTGTGTATATGTTTTGATTTTCTCTGTTAAACGCAATTTTTGTGTGTGTGTGGAATTAATTAAAATATTTTAACAAAATCGAAAGCAATTGATTGAATTAGTTTCTTCGTTGTGATCACACAGTGGCATTTTGCGTGAGTAAAATGGAAGAAAAATGTCAGTTAGTCGTCAATGGTTTGTCTTTAGTTCCTTCCATTTTTTTCCGCATTGTGCACGTCAATAAAACAATTGGATTCATTCGAAAGCCAAACATGTTGTGGTTTTGTTGTGCAAAACAATCTACTGCGGTTATCATTCACTGAAATTGTGAATATTTTCAACCTTTGTTTATCTTTGGCTTTTCCAATGAAGTCACACATGAAACACAAATACGCAGGGAGAGAGAGAGAGAGAGAGAGAGAGAGAGAGAGAGAGAGACTTTGCAACAACCGTAAGAAAGACAGTAATGTCACGTATTCAAAGTCATCGTCAAAGAGAATTGATAAATAAACACCGGAATAAAATCAAATGGCGGTCACTTATGCAATGCTTCTGCTGATTACATTTTTTTCTACGCGTTCAATTTCATTTTTAATTCATGTTAGTCTTCTTTCTTTCTTTGCACGAATATTTGAATAAAATATACATATTTTCAGCTCGAACGGAAACATGCATTTGTTGAATGAAAAGTCGTGACATCTTGAGCTCATGTCATTTCATCTTATGTTTGCGAATATTTAAAGCATTGCTTGTTCAAAACAACCCGGGTGAACGCGATACGCTTTGATGAAAGCCTACAGTCGTTCGATGAGGCTTTCATAATTTTTATATACATTTTAAATACTGAACGCCTAGGCTTTCAATGCTACGAATGCACGAAAGAAGTGAGAATAGCAATGAAAGCCTAGGCGTTCAGTATTTATAATGTATATGAAAATTATGAAAGCCTCATCGAACGACTGTAGACTTTCATCAAAGCGTATCGCGTTCACCCGGGAATTCAAGGAAAATTCGAGCAACAACAACAGCAACAACGGCACATAAACAGATCGGAAGTAAACAGAAGCGGAACGATACAAACACGTAGACTTAGAACAGAGCAAAAAAGAAAATGTCAACACTTCAACTTTGTGTACACGAATTGCAGAATGGTAAATATTCACGTTATTCTAATTATACCAGCGAAGGCGAACGCATAAAAAAAAATGACAGCCGCAAATTAGCATTGAAGCGACTCTGATTAACACGTAAAATCGTACGATAATGCACTTTTGTTCTTATTTTAATCGGTTTAATTTTCCTAGGCCATTAGTAATCGGTACCATCACAACGTCTAAACAACACAGAGTTCAGCGATTCAATACATTGTGATCGAATGTTAATTGCAAATTGGATAAATCAAAACTAAAATTCTCAGTTGAACACAAAAAAACGTCGATAGTTCCGAAACGTTGAAAAAAAAATGGTTAAAATTAAGAGAAAAACTAAAACAATGATCAAGCTCAAAATGACTCGTAATTTGCACTAAACAAATATATTTCGAACTTTGCAATTGTCGAAACGCAGAGCGAGAGAGAGAGAGAGAAAGAGAGAGAGAATGAAGAAGAGGGAGAAAATGTTCAGACTAAAACGGCGAAAGCCTGTTGGTCGGTTGGGTTAAAGCTCAACGCACTCAAAAAAAACGTTACAAACGCGTGATTTTATTACGAATCGTGGAGTGGTGTAGCGACAAGTCCACCGATATATGCACACAATGTACAACCAGGACTGATCGACCCGCGCCAATCATCAAAACTAAATCGAATTGAAATCGAACACACGAACTCTCGATTGTATGAGAAATTGATATTACATATATATAAATATGAGTATACACTGTGTGTATCACACGCGTGCCGTTCCAGCGTTGACACAACATCGATGATGACGATGATGACAGCAACAGCAACAGCGGCAGCAACAGCAGCAAAAAAATACAGCAAATCGAATGAAATATCACTAACACATACGAACATATACATATCATTTCACGACGTTGTTTGATTCAAAGTAATTGACGCCATACACAAACTCACTCACTCATTTTCGTGTAAATGGCATCGATTTTATATACGATATGTGACCAATCGCACGTTCGCTTCGTTCGCTCGCGCGCGCATCGATCAGGACGGATCAATTCGTATGCTGATCACCGTCAATTCAACCGTATTTACGAACGGAATGTGTCCGAGTTCCGTCTTCCGCACTCATCGACGACTATTTACATTCTTCACACAGAGGAAGAATAAACAAAAAACTAAACAAAACTACTACGGAGCTCCTTTCGGTTCGATGGACTATTTGACCCACCCCAAAAATTTATTAATCCATATTTTTTGCTTAGAAAACTGATCACCTCAATGGAGACGGTTGCTTAACGACACTTTCAAAACTTTTATTCTTTCCCTGATTTTTCTCGTGAGACAAATGATGAGATGGACCAATTCTTAAAGAACATACTCACTAGCTAACTGTATATCAAATTAACTCAGAGAACACACTCAAACCGATACCATGCTAATTCGGACTTTGGCATTCAAATTCCAGAAAATTGATGCAAATTTAAACGTGAAATTTATCCGACACAAAGTCTAGCATTTCACGTATTCTCTTCAAAATATTATTCGCATGAAACAAACAAAGCCAACAAGAGAAGAAAACAGCAACGTATATTATTTGATTCGCATTGATTCATGTTTTAATGGAAATGGCCACTGTGTTATATAGCCACTCGTGTTGATGTCATACACTTAATTAATAATTGCTGAAACAAGGTGAACAATTTTTTTTTCATTCTGAGGTGTCAACAAATTTGTGATTTTTTTTGCTACAATTGTGCAAAAAAAATAAACACATGAAGAGAGAGCGAGAGAGAGAACACATCTAAATCACATTAGCGTTGATTTTTTGTGACATCTAAATGCTAGGTTTATATTTAAAAATTTCCAAAACCAAATATACGTTTTTGGATGGTTCAGCATCTCAACATTTTATTTCGTATGCAGTGGATATATCCCAGCATATCGACGACGCAATTCACTGTATAAGCGGCTTGCATTGATGTGCATAGCTACATCGACTACACACAACACTGCGCTCTCTGTTTGCATGTAATCGATGTAGCTGCATCATGCATTTTTATGGACTACATGTCATAAAGTCAAAATGTCCCAATCTCAGCTTACTGAGTTTCTATGCTCAGCATATATCCTTAGCTATCTGTCATTGACTGTGTAGCTGTGCGCATCAACGCACGCCGCTTATACAGTGACTTGCGTCGTCGATATGCTGGGATATATCCGCTGCATACGAAATGTTGAGATGCTGAACCATCTAAAAACGTACGTTTTTCCAAAACTCTTTGAATATCCCATTCGAAGTTGAAAAATGGGTTGACGTGACGAATTCGGGGTTTCACATGTATCCGCCGAATGACGATCAAATAATATTTGATCGCGTGATTTTTTCAAATGAAAGACTTCGAATTGTTTTAGTTGTGTTTCGTGAGATTTGTGAAACGGTTCTCGCACAACCAGTTTAATTAAAAGGGAAAGAGAGAAATGTGATGTAAAAATGGTGGTACAAGATATGATGACAATATCGGCCGTTGATTGACGTTGCGTATTTGAAATTACTGATAAATATCGATAAATTGTATTGAACTCTTGTATGGATTGTGGGACGATTTATATATAAATTTTACACGCTCCAATACTCACCTTTGCGCTTGACTTTAATTTCATCCATTGTGTGTATGTTTTGTATGGGGACAATCCCGGACGCAGTTGATTCCAATTTAACAATTATTTCGTTGCTGCTAATTATTATCGTTGACGTTTCGTTTTTTTGCGTTCAAGGTCTGATGGATTCGTTATCAAGCGGTTCGAATGCATTAAAAACACTTGACATGTACACCGTTAATCGCGGTTTGGACGAATTTGTTTTATTTTCACTTCGCTTCGGTTGTACCCATTCCCTTTTTAATTAAAAACTTTGTTTGATTAGATATGCAACCACTTGTTTAGAGAAAAAAAAGAGTTGCAATCGGACGAAATGACTGGATTTATCAACACTTTTGAAATGCTAAGCTTATCATTATATATTGGCAAATTCCACCGTCGGCTGGCACGCCGTTAGCAAATCGGGACTAAAATGCACTCGCTAAAATGGATAAATTTCAGCTACAATGTGGCATGATTTCAAATTATTTTGATATCCATAAACGATTTCACGCTGAAGAGCTCAGCGACATCCCCTAATGTTTATACAATACAAAAGACCTAAATATTTCTGATCGTTTGAAGGAACTACAACTATTTTGTTTTCATTGTATTGCACATTGAA
Source organism: Sitodiplosis mosellana (assembly GCF_009176505.1). Taxonomy (NCBI): domain Eukaryota; kingdom Metazoa; phylum Arthropoda; class Insecta; order Diptera; family Cecidomyiidae; genus Sitodiplosis; species Sitodiplosis mosellana. Next base: position 2,355,986 of record NW_022601438.1, on the reverse strand, counting down.
GTTGAGTGTTCGAACGAGTTCTGATCGAAAATGCTGGTCTATTTTAGTGACTGATTTCAAGAGATAGGCGGGCACAAAAACAAACACACAATCAGTAATTGGATGAATAATAATTGAAAATCCGAAATTCAGACCTTTTTATTATTATTTATTTATTACTTGACTGAAATGTTATATGGAAAATTCGCGAGCGAGAGCGCGTGATTTGTTATGCGTATGTTTGATTGCTGTCTTTCTTAACTGAACACATGGTATTGACACATTCATTCTCTTTCGGTACTTTCAAATAGATCCGGTCTTACGTTCACACACGATTCGGTTATTATCGTTGTCGCACTCACACAATCCATACGAAAATTTCCATATCTATTTAACCTGATTCCATACGACACAGCAATCACAAAATAAAAACAACAAACGAATTCGTGTGTTCTCTTTTTTTATCGCACTTTAGCACTTAGGCTTGGTTCACGCAATTCATTTGTATTGAATGCAATTAAAAGGCGAACGAGCAAAAAATAAAAACAACAAATCAAATGAACACTTTGAACATGATTAAATGGTGTTGCTGTGCATTCTTTTTATTTCAGGCAATCATCTAGCAACTTCGGTAAAATGTTCGATTCCATTGGATTTCACCATAGTTTGGCCGTTGGTGTGCATACGTTTGGGATGAGTCTTCATTGATTTTGTGTCATGTTTAATGGGTATTTTTTCTTGGCGCTTTTTGCATTTTTACCTCGTTTATTTCGAATCATTTCGTTGTGCCGTACTTTACTCTCTCTCTCTCTCTCTCTCTCTCTCTCTCTCTCTCTCTCTCTCTC
>NW_022601438.1:2313516-2355152 GCF_009176505.1 Sitodiplosis mosellana | reverse complement strand
TCTCTCTCTCTCTCTCTCTCTCTCTCTCTCTCTCTCTCTCTCTCTCTTTCTCGTCCAGATCACAATATTAGAAAACAACACTATTTAATGTTTGTATCGTCGTGCGTGAATTTTTTAACATATTTTTATTTACACATACAAATTTAAGTCTCGTTTTTAAGTTAAATCACAATATTTGCCTGTTTGGGCTGTACGAAGAATATGCTTCACTGTAATGACAAGTGATTTAATTCACGTTTTTCTTCTTCTTTCGTTTGTTCGTTCTTCTCACTTCGATTCACAATGTGTGTATTTGGATTCGGTTTTGTTTGTTAATCTATTCAACAAATGCATGTATGTGGAAACCAGTGTGTTGTGTGTCAGTGTAACTTTTGACATGTGCGCCTCGTAACAATTTTAAGCCGGACCACAATTTAGCAGTCAGGTCTATTCATACACACCAGTCGACCACTGATGTTGGCAACAATTTTTTTTTTCTTACTAAATTTTTTTATTTCAATATTTTATTCAATGCAAAAAAAAATCGTATTTAACTAAAAATTACATTTCTTTGTATCACTTCTGCTTGCAATGCATCGAGAAAAAAAAATCGCATTTTTCAATTGAACATTCCGTAAAATGTGGTTCACATTCGAAGAAAGCGATCCTGACGGCTATTCAAAAACTGACACACCATTGACATAACAGTTCGTTTGTTTTCTCTCTTTCATTCTCTCTCATTCGCCCTCTGTCTCTCCCATTCGCACGGTTACACTCTTGCCATGGTTTCACGCTGCATACAAACAAACGAACGAACGAACGAACGACTTTTTTTCCTACTGCCTGATACTGAAGCTGTCACATCAATGCGGCATTGGCGCGCTCACAAATACCGTCACACTGCGCGCTTCTCTTTACTACGAATTCTCAATCGAACGAAAAGAGCGGGTACAATCGCTTCGGCGTTTTTTTTCTTTCGTCTCTTTTTTTATTGTCACTCTCAAATCACATTTCTTCTATAACATTATTCCAAATTAGATTTATATGTTGCATTTTACGCGAAAAAAAAAATTTATGATTTTTAATTTTTTAATCGACAAAAAATAATACAAGTGGAAGAAATTTTAACAAACAAACGGAGCGAAAGACTTATTTTCTCTTCGCTGGTTTTTCATCAAATGTTTGATACTTTGAATTGTCAGTGAGAAGCAAACAAAAGCTAAAAATTTCATTGTATTGACGAAGCGCCGCCGTCGTCCGTTCAATTCGTTGTGGGTTTTGTGCAAAGAAATTTCATGCCATTCTCTCGTTTCAATATTGAATATTGAGCGAAGCAGCAGCAGCAGAAGAAAAAAAACAGGGGGCAAAACAAAATAAAATGCATCAATAGGAGTAAACCAGCCATTCGAAAAAAAAAAACGCAAACCAATTTCGATGCACTCGCAGCAAAATTGTGCAGAGGAAACATTTAGATGTTAAACATTGGGCTTGACGCGCAACATTTTTTCTGTGTTTGGTTGAGTGCAAATTGTTTTGTGTGTACGAAATTTTGCCATTGAATGGTTTTGTTTGGTTGTAACACCAACAACACACAACTAACGGCTTCCAGCTGCATCATCGCACGAATTCATCAACCAAAATTTTGTTCGTGTAGAAAGCGCGTGGTGTTACGATGAAGGACAGCCATCAAAACAAGCAAGATTGTGAACTATTTTTGCGAGCATTTGAAAGTATGTCAACGTCTTTTTTTTCATCATTGTTAAACAACGCTTTTTAGCTCTAACTCAACTTCATTGTTGTTGTTGTTGTTGTTGTTGTCGTTGTCTTTATATTGTTGTTGTTTTTGCTGCGGCTGCTAATTTGCTAACAATTGCTTCATTTTGTACTCGGTTTCTAATTGGTTAAATATGTTTTTTTCTCCGCACCTTTTGCAGAGCCGACGCAAATTTACCGATATCTGCGAACACGACGTCTCTTGTCGGTGAGTTGAATGCACTCATTCATATTGAAATATATGTTTCTAATTTCGATTGAATGCAAAAACAAAAAGACACAGACGAATAGATTGTGTATCATTTATTCACACAATTTTCATATGCTTTAGTTTATGTACTAGAGCGCATAAAATATTATCTTTTGTTTTGATAATTACAGGAATTTTTTTTTAATTTTAACGTTTTTTTTTCTCGTGTGTAGCCACTGTTTCTACAAAGAAATCTCAGCTACTTGAGTGACCGCTCATCAAAGCGGAAATTCGCACGACGCAATCCTCGAAAATCGAGCAAATTTGACTGGGAAACGTTTCTGAAGCAATTGAAACCGGTCAAAAGTCATGATCCATCCGACAGTTTCATAATGTTCAAATTTCTGGGCTACTTTGATGAACAAGTTTCGGGTACAGACACTGCCAACATCGATATTCATTTACTCTCACGAAGCAAACATCAACCAAAACTCCTGGTATGCACTTGATTTCCTTTCATTTTGAGCTATTTTCTCCAATTTTGTTTTCTCATTTTCTTATTTTCTACCATTAGTTCCCATGAATTATTAATTAATTGTTTGAAATGCATTTCGATCTTTCAGCTCAAATCCATTCCAGTGGAAATAAACCCTAGTTTAATTATAAATCCGACACCGATCACGCTTTCCAAAGACCAGCTTATGCGCTATGCCAGTAAAACTGATCAATCTTGTGAATTACTCATAGAAGTCTCGTATGTTGAGCATCAAAATGCCCAGAAAAATGGTATGAAAAGCGATGATATTTACAGGGATCAAAATAAAATTTTGAAGAGATGAAAAAGTACACTTTCGTTTCGTTCAAATACTGTTTTTGTTTGCAGAGAGATCGCAGCGATCGAAGAAGAGAAGAAAACTCTGCCATGACGCTCATTTGCCGGTGTTCAATAAAATGGGTCGTTGCGACTTGTTGGAAGGTGAATATGAGCTTAAATTGGATCTTAGCACCGAATCGACACCGGTGCGTAAGGTGGATCAATTGGCATGGGCAACGGACATACCAAAAGTATTGACTGGCGATAAGCGTTATTTTCAGAATCGTTCGTTAAAATTCATGTTGCAGTGGAACAGTGACGATGGCACTAAGTCAAAATCATTGTCACCCATTCACAATGAAAATGGCACACTGACCACCGACACAACCGATTGGTGTGGCATTCGGACCGGTTCAACGACATCGCTCAGCACTTCATCGGGCATTTTAAGTGATATGAGCTCAGACGATGCAGAGATTACGGCATTAACGACAGCGACGACAACGTCGTCGTCGTCGTCGTCGTCGTCGTCGTCATCCTCGAAAACGATAACAAAGAAACTGCCAAATACAACACTGCCAAGCGTATTATCGAATCGATCACCATTTGTTGAGCTGCTCAACATAAATTCACATCTCATTTACCGTTTCATTTATAATGATGATTTGAGCCAGAAAACTGAGGCCTGGGACGAATTTCTCTGTCCATGGTGCTATTTAAATTGTAACAGTTTGCATCCGCTATTGATGCACTTACGTTTGTGTCATGATCGCTTCAAATTTTCGTACACACCAAAGGAAGACGGCATCCAGGTGGATGTGTCGATCAATGAGCGGTACAATTGCGCATTGTCACCGCTGATGGAAAAATCACATCAGTCTGACAGCAATGAGCAGAAACCGAGCAGACGTAAGCCTTATACCAAAGTTTTAGTGTCGCGGCAACGGGCAAAAAAGCATCGCACATGTTTGACATACGAAGAATTAGACGAGGCTTTTGGATCAGGTTCGGAAACGTTTTTTTTTTGTTCTATCTTGTTCAAATTGAATTTGAGTCAAACTTGTTACATTATTGTTTTTTTTTTTGTTTCGTCGATTATCACGTTCCAGACATTGATTCGTCAGATGCGGAGGAGAATAAATTCATTTTGCCCAGGGGACAACTGAGTTTTGATGGCCATGATCGTGGTTACTTTCGAACAAACAATAACATGGCATACACGCACCGAATGGATTTTGACGAAGATTCAGAAGGTAAATGGCCAGCAATTTGGAGGTCATTCAATACAAATGAAATCGATTGTAAACAATGAACGAGTATTTTCAGGTGAACATGATCCCGGTTGGTTGCGACAGCATACAAAAAAGTTGCTTGAAGACTTTTCGGATGTCAACGAAGGTAAATTCAATGCGAACCAAACTCAGTTGAGAGGAAAATGGATGACCCCTTGCAGAGGAATTTTTTTATTTATTATTTATTTATTATTTAATATTAATTTATTCTATTAAGGTGAAAAAGAGATGCTGACAATGTGGAACCATCATGTGATGAAGCATAACTTTGTGGGAGTTTCACAAATGGTGTTCGCCTGTGAAATGTTCGTGACGGACCGTGGCGATGACATTTTTGCAAAGAATTTGTATCGCAATTTTTTGCTACATTTGACCAACTTGCATGATTACGGTATGCTGTCTCCCGGCGAAATGAGCTCGATCATCCAAAAATTGCAAAACAAACGAAACACGACGAATCGTCAAAGTAGCACCGATTAAACGACATACACACAGAGAGAACAATCCACGATGAATACGAAGGCACCAACCCAATTTGAATTTAAGTTGAGCAATTGATGGCACTGCAGGTTTAGAGAAGACGTTGAAAAAAGGATATTTTATTTGGATAAAACAACAAAAAACTTATTTGGACGAAAATAAAAACAAGAATCCATAGATTGAATGATAGTAAATTCGTTTCGATCAGCGATACAATCGAAATGTAGTCGACGTTATGAATTTTTGACATGCATTGTTCCATTTTAAAACAAGCTCTATAATCTCGGTTTGAATGAATGAGATACAAAATGAAAGAAAAGAAATTTATGAATTACAAGCAAACTATATACAACATGTAGACAAATTTATACGTAAAAAACTACCAACAAACAAACAAACAAACAAACAAACAAATGTACTTGTAAAGTGAGTACCAATAGAGAGCAATTGATGGCATTTGCGAAATATTTATTATGTTTTACCAGTTTCGCTAAAGATGGCACATGCAATTTTCTCTCTCACTCACTCATTCACTCACACACACTCACAAACAAACACACACACACACTCATAAAAATCAAAAGTATTTTCTGAACTGTTTTCCACATCACTTACACCTCATATATTTCAACTAACATACAACAAATTGTTTCCTCTGTAAATGAAATGAAATTAAATGAATTGTTTGAATAAAAAAGAAATCAACTGCTGTTGTCAATTCAAAAGTACCGCCATTTTAACCCCAATGTGAATGACCTCTAACGGCATTCGTTGCAACTTGATGAACTGTCAAAGTATTCGCGGAGCATTTGTTTTCTACCTTTACTATATGTGTCTTTTTTTGTTATTCCGCTGGTGTATTTTGATTGTTCTTTTGTCAAAGTAAAGAGAAAAATATTGGCACCTCGGATGAAAAAACCGAGAAATTGGTGCTCATCTGTTGGGGTTCTGAAACGACTGAAAAACCTCTGGACAATATCTTTTTTTGGAATCGTAAATGTGCGATTGTGAACGCTCCGAGGTAGATTTGTGCGAGAAACAAATATCCGAATTAAATTGAGAAAAAACAGTCTTAGAAATTATGTCTTTCCATCGACGATGCGGCAGTCGGATACATTTATCGAATTCAAATCGCACAGCACGACGAAACATTAACGATTTCAATCATGGTCTGGTCTTGAGTGCCGAACCAATGGTGGATGGTGTGTGGTTTCAAGTGCAAATTGATGAAAAGGTTTGTGCGATTGCGAACAAAAGTGAAATATGCATATTTTGACTTGAGACAGATTGTTTTTTTAGCACTACATGAAATGTAGAGCTGCTAATCTGCTTCTTTTTTTTTCTTAATACTTTTTGAGTGATGAAATGAATTATGGTGAATTTGAATTTTATGCTCATATTTTTTATTTAATTTAACAACAAACAAAATAAAATAAAATCACATTCAATTACTATCAATAAAACTATTAGGTTGTTCATTTATTCCACTCAAGACTTTCTACAAAGGCAGTATATTTCAAAAAAGAAATAAAACCAAGATCTTGTAATTCATTTTGCAAATAAATATATTACTTCAAAGTTACTTTGATGAAATACATTTCATGTAGTGCGCCAAAAAATAGTTTGTTGTGAAACAACAAAATTGATTAAGTAACTAAAAACTCAAGAACGCAGAGCGGAGCGAAGCAAAGCTCTCCGGTCTTGTTTTCTTCTGTCGTTGAGATTGACATAATAATGAAATATGATTTGATTTAGACACAAGCATGGAACGGTACCATGGAAATAGGTGTAACCTGTGTGAATCCTGAAACGACTGATTTTCCATCATGCGCACAGAAACTATCCAACGGAACTTGGGTAAATTTTGTTTATTGGTTTTTTTTTTGTGTGTATGATATGGCTTTTCCACCAAATGTGTACTATCGATGTTATCTCCTTGGCTTGCAACTTAGATATGGTCTGGTGCAGATATTTTAAAGGATGGCCAATGTATTTTGGAATGCTACGGCGGCAGTTTGGATGTGCTGAATGAAGGCGATCGTGTCGGTATAATGCGAACGGCTCAAGGTGAATTGGTATTTGCGGTGAATGGTGAATCAAAAGGAATTGCAGCCGTTGGAATTGCGAAACCAGTTTGGGCTGTCGTTAGTTTATATGGGAAATGTACACAGGTGTCGATTAGTTCCGATGAACAGAGCACAAGTTGTTCAACAGCTGCTGCCGCAGCTGTGGCAGTAGCAATGGCATCAGCGAACTATGACATCGAGAATTTCATACCAAATTTTCATGAGACAATTTCCACAACGAGCACCAGCACATTGAGTAGTTTGATCGGCGAACGGCGAACAACCGATGACTTTATGTTGAGCGGTAAGATACAGTAAATTCTGTAGTGAACCAAAATCATGCGGCATGTCGTAAATTCGGAAATAAAATCATGTTAAACTTTTTTCAGGTCGTACCAGTGCCACACTTCTCGACAATGATCGACTGCATTTCCACATTCGATGTGGGTCACTGGTTCATTTAAGTGCAAATAATCGAACGGCCGAGCGAAGACGACCACTGGATGAGTTCAATAATGGCGTTGTGATGACTCATCGCCCGTTGCGAGACAATGAGCTCTTCGAAATTCGCATCGATCGATTGGTTGATAAGTGGTCGGGTTCAATTGAGGTCGGTGTGACCACTCATAATCCGAACGCATTACATTTTCCAGCAACAATGACGAATATGCGCAGCGGAACGATAATGATGTCAGGCTGTGGTATCCTAACGAATGGAAAGGGAACACGACGTGAATACGGTGAATTCAATTTGGATGAGCTGAGAGAAGGTGACCGCGTTGGAATGATGAGAAAATCTAATGGAAACTTGCACTATTATATCAACGGACAGGATCAAGGTGTGGCTGCGAAACAAGTGGCGCAAACATTGTGGGGTGTTATTGATTTGTACGGTATGACAATTAAAGTGACTATAGTCGATAGAGATGAACGTGAACAGCAGAATTTAGTCACACGACGTAATAATATTATGTCGATGCAGACATGCGTTGAAGATCTGCCAATATATAGTCCAGAAGCCGATTCAGTTCAGAATAGTGAGCGTTTAACATTTCACCCGGTTTGTGGATCGCATGCTACGGTTACACAAAGCGGTCGTACGGCGTTGAGACCAAGGTAATTAATCATTACATCGTTTTCTCTCACTCTTGCAATACGATAAGCTTCCAAAAGTCACTAAACAACAAACCATTTCTCTTTCTCCGTCCTACAGTGCATCGGATGATTTCAACAATGGTGTTGTGCTAACAAGAAGACCGCTGCGATCGAATGAATTGTTTCAAGTTCGTCTCGAACGTGTGGTTTCCAAATGGGCGGGATCCATTGAAATTGGCATAACAACACACAATCCGACGGAGCTGGATTTTCCGTTCACAATGACGAACGTTCGGACCGGCACATGGATGATGACAGGAAATGGTGTGATGCACAATGGAATCACGGTTGTTGAACAATATGGCCATAGTTTGGATCGTCTGCAAGCTGGCGATAGAGTGGGTGTCATGCGAAAAGATGACGGAACTCTTCATTTTTGGGTTAGTGTAAAATATTTAGATAATTTCTTGCTCTTCATTCTTCTGACTAATTACTAATCGATCGAGCTCAATCGTTTTCAAACAGGTGAATGGAGTGGATCAAGGGCCTGCTGCAACCAATGTACCCGAAAAAGTGTATGGAGTTGTCGGTATGTTTACTTTGAATCACACAAAACTCGCACCAAAGAGCAGTTATTCTCAATTATTCAAACACCTATCCCACCCATTGCAGATTTGTATGGCCAAGCCGCACAAGCAAGTATAGTTGATGATATCGTAGAAACGATTATAAGTCCTGAAGCAGGCAACTCTACATTTTCAAATACCACACTAAACGGTGGCATGTGCAATGAACAAAAGCTACGGTTCCATGTGTGCCATGGACCGAATGCACGAATTTCAAATGGTGGTTTAACCGCTAGTCGGCCAAAGGCTCTGGCCGAATTCAACGGTTCGATTGTGTTCAGTAATCGACCACTGCGACAACGTGAATTATTCGAAGTTATTCTTGAAACAATGATCGATCACTGGAATGGAAGTGTAGAGATCGGAGTGACCGGCATTCGACCCGATGAGATATCGTTCAGCAGTGCCACTGATTTAGAGCAAGACACAATCATGGTATCGGGACAAACACTAATCCATAACGGACGAACTGTTCGAAACGATATGCCTTTTAATCTCGATAATTTGACCTCCGGTTCAAAAGTCGGTATAATGCGCAACGGTGATGCCATTCATTTTTTCGTGAACGGAATCGATCAAGAACATGCATACGATTGCCACATTCAGAATATGTACGCGGTTATTGATTTGTATGGGCAGTGTGCTCAAGTTAGCATCGTCGGTTCCATGCATTCTAGTACTCGGGCACCGTATGCAATCAGCGAGAATTCACAAAGTGTTCAGGCGGCTTCAGTCATTGCGCCGCTCACCGAAGTTAAGCACAGGTCAGCATTTATGAGCATAGTTTCTAGTTTGAACTTCAAACAGATTTCCATTTTACAGGAGAAAAATAGAATTTAATTCATTCGATTTCATTGCAGATGGTCTTGTATATCGGGAAGCGTGAGTTTGTTTCAAAATTGGACGCTGGCCAGTCGCTGCACAAGTAATCAACCGGCTTTGACACGATGTCTCGTTTTTTCTGAGCATTTTCTGGTGGTTGGTGAACCGTTCGAAATCAAAATCACCGAGTACAATTCAATGCTGGCCGGTTGCTTGAAAATTGGCGTCACCGATCTCAATTTATCCGATGAACACGTTCGCAAAAATCTTCCGGTTTCAATGAAACGCATCCCATCGAATGTGTGGTATGTGAGTGGCAACGAAATTCGATACAATACGATGCTATTGAAACGATCAATGGCATCGTTGGAGTGGTTACGAATCGGCGATCGAATCACACTCGAGTTGACATCGGCCCGAACGTTGCGAGTGCTGTTGAATTCGGAGGATATGAACATTTCATTTTCAAATGTCGCTCCCGATGTGTATGCCGTTGTCGAGCTACAGGGCCCCGTGATGGCAATTCAAATAATCTCGATGCAAGTTCCAATGTCACCGCTTCGACCATGCAGTCTACGGCTGCAGGATTCGTTGGACTTAGGTTTAGATCCATTGAAAAATCAAGATTCAATGCTCGAGTCCATTGATTCAGAGACACCATTCTTCGAATTCTCCGACATTCACGGTCGAAATATTCAACTACTTGATGATCGTCGTGTTGCACAACGTATCCAATCATATAATCAAGCGATTGTGTGCATTGCAAAGCCATTATGCAAAGGCCATAGCATAAATGTAAGTTTAAAAAACAATCATTCAATTAGAAATGTGCACAAAATCGGCAATCAATCAATTTGAGAGTCAATTAAAACGAAAAGAAATTGCAGTTGAAACGTTCGTTCTTTTTGAACATTTCTTTCATTTTTTTTCAGATTAAAATTGAAGAAATCAATTCCAAATGGAAAGGTACAATTATCTTGGGTGCGGTGAGCAGTTATTTGAATAGCATGCATTTACCATCGTCGGCTATTTTACTGCGTAGACCGTGTTGGATCATAACACATGATTACATCAATTTTAATGGCAGTAAAATACAATCAAAAGTGGGCGAAGCGCTCCTACGAATTCAAAAAGACACAATCATCACATTAACCCTGACACATTCGGGATCTTTAACCCTGACCATTGTCAATAATTTGGCCGAAAGAAAACCAAGCAGCACCACCACAACCACATACAGTTCAATGCAACCGGCAACGGAGAAATTTGTCGAAGAGATTGCATCTGGTCTTCCACAACATGTGTATCCAATTTTTGATTTGTACGGTAAATGTGAACGCATCTCATTGATTTGCCCGGACATTCGAAATGGCAGTCCAATCAATGAGGAAGTATTCACATCGATGGTAAATAACGAAACCGATCGAAATAGTATGCCGCAGCTCGAAAAAGCCGATCTCGAAGTACATGAAAAAGAAACGGATGGTTTGCAGCCACCGTCGCTTGATAGTGGTGCTGGTGAAGGTGGCACAAATCGATCTAATGCCAATGGTACAATGTAAGTGGTTTTGATAAAGAAATTTCGAGAAAAAAAAACATACTAAACGAGGCTAACAATATATACTAAATTGGTTATTGAATGTTCATTTGTTTTAAATGTTCAGGAGTCGTTCCGTTGCTGATAGTGTGTCTGAGAATCTTTTGCACAATTTATCGATCAAAAATAAAACGGTCGATACTAGAAACGAACAAGGCGAATCCAGTTCCTGGTAAGTGATCGTAATTGGGGTTAAAATAGAAGAATAGAATTGATTTGCCGAATGAGTTTAAATAAAACCGTTTTCCTCTCTTCTTCACGGGCTACAGCTTTTTGCGTGACTCATTACAATTGCAACATTCAACCAATTTGAATATTCAACGAAGTCAGAGCACCAATCGTTTTGCGGGCACATCAAATGCAAACATTGTAAGCGACGACATTCATTTGGCCAGTGAAAATGCTCCTCCAATATATGATGATAATATTGCTACGGCATCGGCATCAGCATCAGCATCAGCATCAGCCTCTGCTAGCGATTCAAACTACATAGAAAATTCCAATTTTTATGGTAAGCTTCTGATAGCTTTAAGAAATAAATGAATTTCATTAGTCAAACCGAGTTAAAAAGAATTTCAAATGAAAAATCCAATTCAATTTCACCGTCGCTAGATCATGATGCCAATTGGTGTCCATCGAATTCGAATCGACAGCCACATTCCGCACAGTCAACATCGTACAAAGATCCAAACCAAGTGGCCATATCGAATGACAATGAATCGATTCAAAGTTGCAGTGCAGACAATCACAATTCGCTGGTCGGTAGTTTGTTGGTGAATCCAAATTCAATGGAAAATGAGCGTCTGCAACATGACTATAATATAAGTCAAATGTTCTCGTCAAATGTGATGATCAACGATCCGAATAGACAGAGTAGAGAGAGTAATAATACGGTGAGTGACGCTGAACGTGGAGCCGAAATGCAACCGAGAAGCATTACCTCTGAATATGAATCGATCCCGAGTCTCGAGAATAAGGACTGTGAATATTTAAAATTGGTGATGGCATTCAAGCGAACGCTTGTTTTGCCCGATGTATTTTTCTCCTATGACATGGCTGTATGTTATTGTGCAGCATGTCTATCCAGCGGTCGAAACTTAATAGAAGGTAATTGCAGAAAGTTCATTCAATTCATACCGTAATAGGTCATGAAATATTTCATATTGACGATGTATTTATCGATTTTTAGGATGGGTACGATTTAAACTGAGCCATATGGTCACGAATGCCAGTTCGTCTGCTTCATCCGATTCGGTCGATTGTAGTGGCAGCGATTGGACAACCGCATACTACATGAGTCGTGTGGATAAAATACGAGCGATTTTAGATCACGGTCAACCACTTCCAATCGGTAATCGAGTTTAAATTTCTTCAAATGCATTTGATTCTTTCATCAAATTAGTTTTCAAATGAAACATTTTTTTTGTGTGTTTGAAACCAATTTTGATTGAACCATTTATTTTTTTTTGGTTAAACGCAGAACAATGTGAGTATGTGAATGGTAATCAAAAAGATGACTCGGGCCCTGGAACGTTGCTTTTGCTATTTTCAACGCCGAATACACAGCAACACACCCCATCGACATTTGTGCATCGCACTGGAACATCATCGTATCGAATTGAGACAGCGTTCGAAGTTCGTGTTCGCACTCAAGCGATTTGTGTGGCCGACACGAATGACAACGAACCCGTTGCATCAAATGGCCAACCCGTTTGGACGACCAAAGAAGCGGGCGCATGTGTTTTATCCGCTCTTTTACTCAAATTAACACCAGAAACGGTTGGCACATCGAAAACCACTACATAGGAATAAAAAAAAAACGTTCCTAGCTAAAATTGTTCTGTTGACTGAGTTCAACAAGGGAGAAAGCTCAATCATGATGCATTCATGATGCATTACTTCGAAAGATTGACAAGAAATCAGCCTGAAAGGACACACTCTCTGCTTCTCTCATCTAGACTTCTGCTGAACTACACACTTTCTTCTTTCGAAAAAATATTCTCTCTCTCACTCTCTCTCTTTCTCGACTTCAGCAATGAATTTGCACAGAAAACAATCAAATAACTTGAAATTGCGCTAAATCAACATGCAAATCTCTTGAGCCGATCATATTTTATTCATGTATTTAAATGTCTTCAAACTTTGAAACCATGCCAAAGAAGATGCAAAGCAACAACAATATCAAGAAAAAACTATTGTGTAAGTTTTTAACATTTCAAGATAGCGTTGAAAAATGAACACGTTCAGACGAGAATACCATATCTCGTTTGTTAATGGTGGATAGTCTCTATAGTGTATCAATCACACGCGGAAATAACCATTTTCATTTGGAATGTCATTTAAAATCAAAATAAGACTTATTAAATTCGCGAATAAAAGCTGATTCAAAAAAATGCCTTAAAATATCCTATATATATAATATATGAATATAGAATAGAGAAAATTCGTCTCGCGAAAAAAAGAACTTTGAAATGCTTTATTCTTTTTATTTGTATGAAAGAACAAAACACGTGACATTGCTTAAATTTGCCAAAGAACCAAATCATAAATGAATAATTCACATCATTATGAAATAGTAAATATCATTGAAATTGCCGCATGATATCAATACATGGGAAAGTGTTGTAAAACAACACATCATTTTCTTGGTTTCTTAATACCAAGTTTGAAGCAAGAATAGAACCATACATTCACCTCATCATAAATTCATCATTTGATATATTTACTTTTATTCATGATATCGCGCCGCATTTCCAGGTAAATAAGAAATTATTTCAAAACAAATACACACGCGCCCTCGTTCAAAGAATAACCAAAAAAAAAAACGGAAACAATAACTCGTTTTTATCCCAATCACGTGCAATTTTTGTTTGAAACAAAACAAATATATATATATAAATTGATATATAGATAAATTCTTATTTTCGCTCATTGACAAATAAAACGAACTAAAAATCAAGCTTATAATAATCCGTTTTTTATTCGCATTCGTACATAAGTGGTGCTGTTTTGATTTATTGGTTTGTTCCAATTTTGCTATTTTTACTTTTTTTTCTCTTCTTGTTCGAAATTCCATTTTAAGCCCAATACAATTAAACAAGATATTATATAATTAAAAATTTCAATACTTTTAATTTGTTTGAAACTTTGAATTGAGTTATTTGCACAGTGTTCTTTGCTGAAGGGTGAATTTCCTAACCGTTGTCGTCGTAGTCATTTTAAAATCCCTTCGTTTTGAATCTCTCTCTCTCTCTCTCTCTCTTTCTCTCTCTCTCTCTCATCGTACACATCTAATGTATACATTCTATTCGGCTGCCACCATGAATGGTACGTCCGTATGTGTGTGCATGTGTGTATCGTCTGTACGTGTGAACACACTTTTTTTACCGTTTGTTATCGTATGTGTTGGCATAAGGGATGCGTTGCGCAGAAGCAACCTTAAACAAAAAGTGACGTTCACCACCCCATCGACATTGCGCATAGCAATGCATTACACCAATAAAAAAAAGAAAGTCCAAAATCGACATATACACAGTTCAGATGTATTTTGTCGGTGTACAATTTTGTTTATTACATATCAATACGCTGTAGTTTAAAAAAAAAAAAAATAAAAGCAGAAGTGAAACGACAAACCACTAAATAATACTACCAACGTTTCAATTAGACAATTGCCAAAAAAAAAGACAAATTTCTGGCTTTGAATCCAACTGAGAAAAAGATTCAAGTAAGAAAAATCGAATGGTGACTATATTTTCTTTTTCATTTCGTTCTGGTGTATTGTACCAAATTCGAATTGGATTCTTCGCAAGACATTGAGTTTAACATACGAAAAGTGTGTAGTTTTGTGTGTTTGTGAAACAAACGAACGAACGATTATCATTGTTTTATGCTCTTCCTTTTCTTTTTGCTCTCTATCTCTCGGTTAATTTACGATGTAATAGGTTCCAAGTGGTGTACATGGTTCGACAATTCATTTTGTCGTTATTATTTTTTTTCATGCATATGTGCAAATGTGTGATATATTTTGTGTGGTTACCTTTTTCTTCTGCACAACAATTCATACGACACTCGTAATCTACAACATTTCTGCGTTGCTATTTCCATCTATGCGAGAGAAATGCCCGATTGAAATCAGCACGAATTATGTATACTCCTTCTTTCTTTCTCTACTCGAATGAACGAAGAATTTGTCAAATGTCTTCTTCGATTGGCTACTTAGTGGGCTTCAACTAGGAGTACCAAAGGCATTCACAAAGCGCAGAAAGTCATTCATAAATGTTCGAAAAATGTTTGTTGTAAATGCAATGCAAAATCGATGTACTACGACACCATTGCTATAAATCAATTGTTTGATTGAAGGCGGCGAGAACACATGATCGACCACTCACTCTCTCCGTGTGTGCGAACAGTGGCGAATCATCGAGAAATACCGAGCAGTAACATCGAGCAACAGACGCACAACGAAAACATTTGCAACCAAATCATTTGAACACATTAAATGCATTTTTTGGTTGTTTTTTTTTTTTTCTCTCGTCTGTGTTCAACAATAAAAATAGTGAGTTCAAAAATGTCTGTCCATAAACAGGGGAACCCTGTCAATCAAGCATAAATATGTGAAGTGAAAAGTGTGTTTGAATCAAGAGGTCGAAATTTTTTATTCAGCTTATACAATGACTAATGTCTTGATATCGTCATGTAATTCTTTAAAGTTCTTAAAAGAGAGAAAAATGAGAATTTGTGTTCGATTTTTGACGTGTATTTTTGGCATTTGCCAAAAGAATTCGACATCCATTTGATTATTCCATTCAATGTGTGTACAATATGCGAATACAAATCGAAATAATATTTGCGTGCGAAAATAATTGAGATTGTTTTGCCACCGTGATCCTGAATGTAATCCACATATCAACAGCAACAACAAATTTACACACTACAATCGAAAACCAGTTGAAATGGGCTTAAATTGCTATTCGTGTGTTGTTGTACCGTTTTTTTTTTACCATGAACTAATTTTCATGTTTAATCGAGAAAAAAAAAAACGACGAAGAAATATTATCGTCTTCACTAGTTAAAGCGTGATCCAAAGCAATGGCATCGATAGAATTGTGTGCTACCTCGGTTGAAAGTGGTCATCAACCATCCATCCACTTTCCGATTCATTCGATCAAAACAGCATACACACACACACACACAGAGAGAGAGAGAGAGAGATAGGGAGACATAGGCACAGTGGAACCGAGCATTTTTCTCTGTATCTGTCTCTGCTTTTTTTGGTACCAATTACTTTTTACGCCGTAAATAGACTACATATAAATTAAAGGGCACACTATACTTCTATTGTTTTCACCTTCTTCTTATTCTATTATTGAAAATGAAAAACATATGCATTCGATTATCATGCTATCGTGAAATGTACATATGCATGGCCCGCGTGGTGAAGTGAAAATTCAAGTAAACACGGACATGGAAATCGAAATTGTTGTTTGGAACGATGGAGAAAAAACACAATTCTATCAATCAAAGGTCATTTATAATAATATAAGACAAACACAAACGTGACTTAAGTTCATTTTTAGTTTTGTGGAATGTGTGCAAGGGAATTGACGGATGGCCTTACATATGTTCATACATGTACATGCATAATCATGATGTAGTTGAATGCTTAAACTATACCAGCGCATGAATTGAACTAAAAAAGAAAAAATCACGTGAAGGCAAGCATAAAGAAACAAAAAAGCATACACTTACACCATTAATAGTTGTAGCCACCGTTTCTCACCGTCAACAATCGACAAAAATCGACAACAATAACAACAACAACAACAACAACAAAATAATCAACATTTCCTTGTGAATCGTTCAAATGTTCTCCCCATTCCACCCATTTGGCCGAAATGTAATTGCTCATTCAGTGCTAACTTTGATAAAAAAATGAAAAATTACCCGTTACACCGCAAACATAAAAACAGAGAATAAAATCGCATGCTCATGTCGCATATCGACACATAATCGCCGTCCAACAATACAATGCTGTATATACAATACGCACTAAAGCAATTGAAACGTGCAAGAATACAATATAAGGCTCGACATTGAGTCTACCCTTACTTATTATATCACCAGATGAAATGAAGAAAGAAAAAAGTCGTTAATAAAGTTTTGTATCGTTTCATTTCGATTCTCTCTCTCTCTCTCTCTCTCTCACACACACATACAAAACACAATAAATAACTATGAAAGTGCTTCTAAGTTTTTTTTTTGTTTGGAGACAAAAGTGTGCTCAACACTTCCGGAGAACATCTTACTTTTTCGTATCAAATTTCAATTCAAGCGGTCGATTTTACGGCTGCGGTATTTCAACCGCCAACTTAATTTACAATCAAAATACTGCACATCGATTTTTACGCTTAATCATTTGGACACTTTCTTATTTCCATTATCCTACGCTGTTCGCCCACCGTGCAAAACATGAATTGAGGAACGGTAAGCCGAAAACGTCTAGAATTCAATTTATTTTCAGTGTTGGCCTGCATCGAAGATAAAACATTGCATTGAATGTGTTCCGTTTGTGCAACAATTCTTGGATTGGAGCTTCCCTTTATGCCGAATGTCTATGTATTTCAATTCGCCGTGTGCCTTTGTTGTTTATCGATTTATTCTCTTTTTTTTATTCTCGTGTTTGTGAAAGATGGCGTGAGTATTGAGCGCACAGCCAGAAAATTTTGTATGTGTGTATTATCGACGAAAATGTGATTTGTTTGCCAATCGGAAATTACTATTGGACATTTTGAGGGAGAATCTACACCATTATTTTATGCAATTCAGCCCCTCTCGCTTTATGTGTGTCATCACACTTTATGCACATTTTATCGGGGCTATCATTTGATCTAGTCGCACTGTCAATTCCCGTACTCACCGTATCACTTGGTGGTTTATATGCGAAATTGTAATAATGTTTGTGTATGCGTTGTTGACCACAACATAAACCGATTCAATGGATTCCTACCCTTTTTATAATTAAGAAGCTGACGACGACGACGACGACGATGATGATAATGATGATGTTGTGTTTTTTTAGCATTGCTTTGCATTTTCTCTTCAAATTCATTTTTGTTCTCATTTTTGGGAGTTGAAAAGTTTAAAAGCTAAAAAGAAAACTTGCTCGATGAAGTCGCATGACATTAAGCGATTTCAATCGCGTTTCAATTATTTGTGCATAACTTTAACGTGATTGAGGGTTGAACGCGCCTTGAATATAAGGATCGACTGCTTTAATTTTGACGTTTGTTTTTATTTGGCTTAACTGGGTCATGTGATCTATCTGATTTAGTAATTCAAACGCAACGGAATCCATAGAAAAATAGAAATTAATTGAAAAATGCCGCCCTTCGGTCGGTGGGTGAACACACGAAAAAAAAAACAAATACTGTACACTTTCGTCGTTATATGTAGAAAGAGAGAGAGAGAGAGAGAGAGAGAGAGAGAGAGAGAGAGAGAGAGAGAGAGAGAGAGAGAGAAACGCGCAAGGGAACCTTGAAAACATTGCATCCACACAATGCGATAGGTCTGGCACACAAGCATACCTACATGCATAAACCATAGCCATATCATTATATGCAATTTATTGTTTGTTTGTTTTTCTCTCTTTCTCTCACTCATTCACTCACTCCCTGTCATTTTCTTTTGCCATTTTTTTCTAGTGTATAGTACGCGTGCGGAGACAAGTTTCATGCCGAACGAGTGAACAGCTGAACGAGAGAGTGTTATCTCCATACCTCCCAAAAGTGATGACAGAACCTACTGACAGAAGATTGGAATTATGCTGTGAGACACGAAGGAACCATCAGTTAATTTTTACAGTTTGAGCACACTTTACAATCACTATCTATCTCTGTCCGATCTCCGACTCTGTCTTTGTCTCTCACTGGCTCTCTTGGTCTCCATTTGGATCTCGTTTCATTTTTTTCTTCTGTTGTTGATGTTGAAATGGTTCCTGAAATTGATTTTCTAAAACGGAACTGACAACCGAAAAATGGCAATGCAATTCATTTAGACGCTATAATTTGATTACTTTTCATTTTTCGTGTTGACGGTTGTTTTAGATGGAGAAGAAGAAACCGGGAACATAGTGTGAGAGATGTGTTAACTTCAATGAATTTTCGCGTGTGCACAAGTTAAGTTGAATCACAGAACGTTAGATATTATTACATTATTTATTGGAGTTGACAGTGACAAACAATAAATATTTTGAAGAATTCGTCCGCCTGCCCCGACAACAACACGAATCACTCACACACACACACACATACACACACACACACACAAAATTGATATCAGTGACAGGGAAAGGTATTTGGTGTAAAAAGAAAAATACACCATCTGTCACACTTTCGACTCAACAAATCTAAGTTAAGAAATTGATTCGAAATCAACGCGGTAAATATTTGAGCATCAAGAATTGTAATTATGCAAAAGGAAAATACGGCGCCTGTTGAAAGCCATCAATATGTGGGGCCTTATAGACTGGAAAAGACACTCGGCAAAGGACAGACTGGTAAGTCGAGCAGACCGATGCAGTGCGATCGCATGATTTATTGAATATTTTCTTAAATTTTGATTGAAATAATTAATAACGTCTTCAAACTCGCTAAATGTCATTTCAGGTCTGGTCAAGCTGGGTGTTCACTGTGTTCTAGGGAAAAAAGTAGCGATTAAAATAATAAATAGAGAAAAACTCAGCGAATCGGTGTTAATGAAGGTAAAAGAATCGGCTAAATGCCATTCGACGCACATTCAGAGATCACATCGTGCACAAATGATGCGATGATAAATGTGTTTCCCTTCCTTGCAGGTGGAACGTGAGATAGCCATTATGAAATTAATTGATCACCCGCATGTGTTGGGCCTGTCGGATGTATATGAAAACAAAAAGTATTTGTATTTAGTGCTGGAGCTAGTCTCTGGCGGTGAACTATTTGACTATTTAGTTAAAAAGGGTAGACTGACACCAAAAGAAGCTAGAAAGTTTTTCCGTCAAATCATTTCGGCGCTGGACTTTTGCCACTCTCATTCTATATGGTGGGTGGCACAGCATTTTATATTGTTAATAATAAATCAAATGTTGATTTCTCAACCGTTTTCTTTGCTTTTCAAATTTGCAGCCATCGCGACCTTAAACCCGAAAATTTGCTACTTGATGAAAAGAACAATATAAAAATCGCCGACTTTGGAATGGCATCACTACAACCGGCTGGATCAATGCTTGAAACATCTTGCGGTTCGCCGCATTATGCATGTCCAGAAGTGATTCGGGTAAAAATCATCATTATTTATGCAAATTAAATTTCAAAATTTTCATCATTTCCAAGAATGGTATTTTGTCGTTCACAACTTGTACCTAATGACTGGAACAATTCATTAATAGGGTGAAAAGTATGATGGCCGACGTGCGGATGTGTGGTCGTGTGGTGTTATTTTGTACGCTTTGTTAGTCGGTGCTCTGCCGTTTGATGATGACAACCTTCGGCAATTGTTGGAAAAAGTGAAACGAGGCGTATTTCATATACCACACTTTGTACCGCCGGATTGTCAAAGTTTGCTGCGAGGCATGATTGAGGTGAATCCGGACAAACGACTAACTCTCGGTGAAATTAATCGGCATCCATGGGTTACAGCTGGCGGCAAGGGTGAACTTGAACTAGAATTACCGATGATGGAAGTGGTACAAACACATGTTCTACCGTCAGCCTCATCGGTTGATCCGGATGTTTTGAATGCCATTTGCTCGCTCGGATGTTTCAAGGAAAAGGATAAACTCATCCAAGAGCTTATGAGCCCTAAGTGAGTGTTGAATCCTTTGTTTTCCATGAACTGTTATCGACGCTCCATAATTAGATTCTTTTTGATCTTATGAATATTTTTTATTGTAATATTGTACTAATGCATACCATATTTAAATGTTCCTTTCGCAGCCACAATACGGAAAAAGTTATTTATTTCTTACTTCTCGAGCGCAAACGTCGAAGACCAGCTCTTGAAGATGATGACGAAGCAGCAAGACCTAGAAATAACACGGAAGTGAGCGATCCGCCAAAAAAACGACTAGACACATGTCGAATCAATGGTCAGAACTCATATAACTTCGGTCAAATCAGCGAAGGATCGCCAATAACAACACGACGACAAGCATTCAAGTAAGTTTCATTAAACTTTCTTTTGATTTTCGTAGCTGAAATTTCTTTTGATTTCTATACTAATTCATTGTGTTTTCCTGTACATAGTTTCCGTTCTTATAGCAACACACGCAATCACAATCGAAGATCTCCAACACCATCCGCTAGGTCTGCATCATATCATAGCCCAACTAGGAATCCACAGCAAGGTAAGTTCTTGCATTTGGGATCAATATGAAAACATCCCACATGGTTTAATATGAACTTTGCCGAAGTGATTATAGTGAGTAATGTGGATTTGAACTTGAATATGCACCGTGTCTTTTGTTTCCATACAGTGCTATCGCGGCCGTCATCGCCAGCTACTTCAACGCGCCATTCAACTCATTCAGCCTCAATAACTGGTCGAATAATCCAGCCAAAATCACAACCGCCACCCGATGAACAGCAACAGCAACAGCAACAGCAACAACAACAGCAACAGCAACATGCATCATCAACGCAACAGGTATGCCTAGCATCTGGATTACATATTGAATATTGATTGCCATCTCAAACAACAACTCGTTTCATATGAATACCATTGTTGCATGCATCTTTTGTTAACGAAATTCTGTTTTTTTCGTTCGTCACAGCAACCGCAATCCCAAACTCAGGCGCAGCCATCCAATCAACCACACGACTCAAGTAACTATGACCAGCAACAGTCGGGTGCCCATCATAGAGCTAACTCAGGACCAACAATAGCTATTAGTTTGTTCCCAGAATCAGAAAATAGCAATTGTAAGTGGTTCTTTTTTAAATTCTATTCAAGAATAGATGTTAATCACAATAGCAAAGAAATGAGAATAAGATAAATTGAAAAAAAAAAATTCAAAAATTTTCAGGGCCCACACCAAATTCAACGCATCTCAGTGCTGCAAATGCTGGTAATACACCATCGCCCGCAATGACTGCCTCAACTTGTAGCAATGCAAGTAGTCAACTGTGGAAAACACGATTGACCAACATCAAAAACAGCTTCTTAGGCAGTCCACGATTCCATCGAAGAAAATTACAAGGTAATCAATTTGGCCTAAATACCAAATACAATTGCAATTGCTCGAATAAATGTCATAATTAAATATTAATTGTATTTTTGTGTACATTTGCAGTGTCATCTGATGAAGTATATTTGACGCCGGACTCATCACCAGAGCTAACAAAACGATCATGGTTTGGAAATTTGATGACAACCGAAAAAGATGAAACTTTCACGGTGCTTGTTAAAGGAAAGCCACTGGCAACGGTCAAAGCTCATTTGATTCATGCATTCCTATCGGTAATGAAAGTGTTGAAATTAAAGACGTAGCCCATCTGAATGACTTGAGATATCGGGACCATCATTTGGTGCAGCACATAACTCCCAGAACAGATCAACATTAATAAAATTCTTGTTTTTCAGATGGCCGAACTATCGCATAGCGTAATATCACCTATGTCATTTAGAGTCGAGTACAAACGGAATGGAACGGGACCGGCCATGTTTCAACGTCATGTTCGGTTTCAGGTAGCTATCCATTTATTCAAGTTTCATTTGAATTCGGGGCCAAATTTTAATCAAATTAAATATAAATTCAATTTAATTTCAATTGAATGACGTCAACGCTTTTGCTTCGTTCCAGGTTGATTTAAGTGCAATTTGTAAACAAGAAGAAGTTTCTGATACGCTTTTTGCGATAACTTTTACACTTTTATCCGGTAAATTGAATTCCAAAGCTTCGATCGAATCCAATAACACTTTCATTTGTTTCACACATGCAAAATGCTCTACATTTCGAATCAAAAAATATTAATGCATCGAAAATGTGTTGATTTCCAGGTAACATTCGAAGATTCCGTCGAATATGTGAACACATTCAATCACAGGTTTGCTCAAAGCGTTTCTCTGGCCCAGGCAGTCCACCCCGTGTAACGAATGCAGTGTCAGAGTCTTCGTCGTTCAGCGGATCGGATTCAAGTGAACGTCTTTCATGTTATAAGCGTCAGGTACGATACATTGTGAAATAAAGATGAAGAAGCTGTAGAATGATAATGTGTTGAACTGAAGAGACATATCAACAATAATACATTGTATTTTGGTTTTGATTTACTTAAAGATTTTCCATTCCACCTATTGTTAATTCATAATTCCTTTCCTTCTTCTGGGTGTGTATGTGTACAGATTGAAAATGACTGTGAAAATGATGCCGTATTCGAGTGCAATAAAACACCAGTATCGCGACGTTCTTCAGCATCGACAAACAACAATAACCAAGTATTAGGAGAACCTGCCAGCCCAAAAACGGTTCGATCAAGGTATAAAAAAAAAACACTAAAAATCCCTTATAATCGTTATACTGTAAAATTGCGGTGAATAGCACAATACTTAGGTATTAACACTCGTCAACCAATTCCTATTTACAGTTCTGAATCAACTGATCCGGATCGTTCAAAGAATCGCAAGAATGGCGAAAAACAATCAACAACGATATCAGGGAGTGCGGTGGCATGAGAATTATTTCTCTGATTTAGTTTCAAAATAACAAAGATACAAATGTCAGGTTCCAAATATCATACCAATTGCCATTCAGTACGATGAGAATGATTCTACTGAAACAAACAAATGAGAAACACATCAAACGGTTATTTAATATGACAACAACAACAACAACTACAACAACGACAACAACAAGCAAATCAATAAAAGAAAAACAAGAAATCTATCACAAACATCAAACAAACCAAACGGAAAAAGACAAGAAAAAAAAACAAACAGCAAATAATCTTTTCTATCTCGCGGCAGGGTTCAACTAAAACATATTTTTAATGTTTATGCTGATAACGAGTCGAGCTGCTCGTTTTACATTTATCTAATATATTTCAATTAAATAAGTAAATCGTTGAAAGTTCCATTTATATGAAAGTTTCCTATGTATCATCATTTAGATATGCATAATTTTCGATTAAGATGCATTTCGTTTGGATTTATTCTTTTTTTCTGTTTTGTTTTCTCGACGCCAATTGGAACGACGACAACAAAAAAGATCAGAAAACATGGACCGATGGCGATCGGTCGCGATTAGTTTCAGTCGACTAACTAACTTTTTTAAGTTTGTGTTTCAACAAATACATGTGCAATAACTAAAATATGAGAGAAAAAAGCCTAACCACAGAGATATCGCTTGGAAGACCTACAAAAGAAAAGAAAAATGAAGTAAAAAAAAAAACTCATACGAAAAACTGTGTAAATAAATTTGATTGTGAACAAAGAACAAGACCTAGCTGTGTGTCTTTATTATTTTGCGAGAGTCAGAGAATAAAGCAAAACAAACAAACGAAACGAAACTAAATTCGAACACTTGAACATACGCTGAACCAATTGAGAATCAGCAAAATTAATGAATAATTTAACAAAAGAATAACAAAATAAAAACAAAACTAACGCTAATGAAATTAAATTTAATTATAAAATGATTCAAGTATTATTCTGAATCTTAAAAAAAAAATTGATATAGCTATTAATGAACGGTTAAATGAAAAGAAACAAGTTAAACTGAATGCAACTAACTAAGATTGATACTTTGATAAAAAAAAAGCAGAAAAAATAACTGAAAATGTAATCAATGAAGTCTTTTTATTAGTGAATTTAGAATAAAAATAGTTCGAGAGGAAATGTTTGATGAATGGAAATTCTTTTTAGTTTCTTCTTATCCATCTGTTTTATTGCAATATACGCATTTTTTCCTCTCTCGTTTTGAATTGATTATTTTTTATTCCGACACGAGATAAAATTCATAGATAATTTTTCGATTGGCCCATCATTTCGCTGTCGCAACGAGTTTAATGAAACAAAACAACAACAAAAATTGATACTCTAAATGTTAAATTACCAAATCAATTTAGTAATGTCAAAAACAAAGAATACGATGAAAAGAACAAATTCGAATATTGTAATTATATGTATATGGGATATGAAAAATAAACATTCAGTATTTAAAAACAAATATAAGCAAGTCAAGTCTACGCGTTGGAAGGCCAACACGATTTGAACATCCATCTAATAGCTAGTGAACAGCGAACATTTCAACAACGCCTAAACAAGCATTTCACAAAATGTCCATTCAGATTTATTTTTCCGTTGCCAACCAACCAATTATGAGTGGTTAAATAAGGAACAGACAGACGACACCCAATCTCGAGAAATTGAGAACACGATTAGTTCATTTTTACAAAGGAAAACCAAACAAATTTTTTGTGGTGCAAACAAATGTGTATTAAATTTGTTGGCGATGGTGTATCACGCCGCATTTAGAAATAAACTTGCATGCAAATATTGAATATCCCCCCATACAATTAGCACAATGAATGAAAACAAAGGCGAGATTTTTTTTTCTTTTGGTAAAAAAACACATAAAAATTTACTAAAAAAAATTATATTGTAGTAGATTGAAAAAGATGATGGAAAAGACGATGTTTTGATAAGCAAAAAAAAAAAAAACAAAAGTACATGTTAGAAAAACGTCCACTCACCGTTCACAATACGTAATGAACGAATAAAAAAAAAATAATTTGCTTCTCCAAGAAAAAAAAAATACAGAAAAATTACCAAAAAAAAAAAAATTATTAAAATAGCTTGTTAATTGAAGATTTATTACCAAGCAAAAGCATTATTGTGAAGAGAAAAAACAAAAGAATCAAGAAAAGATGTGTGTTCCAAGGAAGATAAAGAAAGAATCATCAAACAAAATGACGACGATGATGATGATCCCCAAATGGGAAACAGACTCAGAACATTTATTTCGGTATAATTTTGCTATATTATTGTTAAATAGTTAGTCTTATTTGCGCTCTTTTTCCACTTGACAATCGATTTGTTTGGTTTGATTTTTAATTTTTTTTCAAATAAAAAGCTGACGTTCAGGGCACACGTATTTGTGGCTGTGCGATTCAGCTGTGTTTGTAACAGCAGCTGCTCGAGGTAAATACGTTTTATTCACACACAAAAAAGCTTTTTACTGTTCAATTTCTGCGCGTTTCAAATTGAAACTTCCAACATCGACGAAATCAAATCTGTTCTTTTCTCTACAGAATTTTGTGCTTTCTTATCCTCTCATTCTTCTTCTGATTCTTTTTTTTCGATGATCTGCTCTTCTATGGGAAATCCCCACACATCACTTCTTTGAATCAATTCGAATGAGACTTCTTTCTATCTTTACTTGAATTTGTTGTTGTGCCCTGAAGCACCGCCTAATTGAGACTCGATCGAGACATGCAGATCTGTATGCTTAATAATGCTTAAACTACTACAGTGAATACGAAGAAAAATAAAAACAAATCAAAATGAAGCAAATTAATTTACACACAAAACACATATACACACACATTGAATGATCCTAAATAGCTTTTTGGATAAGTTTAGATAAATCAAGGAACAAACAAAGTAAATAAACAGAAAGCGAAACGAATATTGGGATCCGAAAGGATAAAAATCTCAATCCGCACGACGAACAACAAATGAATTATTTCATTATGTTCAAATCGACAGACTAATTTAAATACCATGTACAGAGAGCATTTTGAATGTTTCTTCATTTCAAACAGTTATTATTATCATTAAAGAAATTGCATATTTCGCTCAGTCAGACACAATAAAATGAAGCAAATAGTAGGCATTAATTAGATAGTGTTGAGAGAATGACTTAACATTTAGTGGAGAGAGAAGAAGAAAAGAAAGAGATATGAAAATGAGGGTGTCAACGCTTAAAGTTCAATTTTGAAGCAATTGGGAGAGAGAGAGAGCTTTGAGTTTGAGAAGACTATATTTTTTTTTCTTTTGTCGTGCGCTAGAACTCAAATTTGGCATACAGACACACATACACACTCACATACGATACAGATTTTTTGCAAAAGAAAGTGTACAAGAATGAAATAATTATTTTTGACACTATTGAACACATATGAAGATGCCAGACAAACAAACAAAACATGGAATAAAACAAAAACAAAACAAAGAAGAAAAAATCATTAAGAATCTACTGAAATTATGAAATAGTTCAGTGGACTAAATAAAATACATTAATTTGAATTTATGGTATTTTTTTCTCTCGTGTTTTGATTTTATTGCAAAATATTTTACACATTTTTTTTCTTCAAATAGTTATAAATTAATATGCATTTGAAGTTGAAAATGTTCAACTTGATTTTTTTACATCGCCTGATTGCTGTCTACATTGATTGCTCCGACGTTTGTTGTGTGCTTTTGGTCTCTGCGTCGCCGCTATCAGTTTCCTTGTTATCTGTTTTCAATTTGTGAATGGAACGATTATTGAAGGATTTTCATCGGTAAAAAAGAGGGATAACGTCGATGACACCAACACTCAAAAACGACAGACTGAATTACCTGCAATATTGATTGAATTGTCCTGGGTAAAAGCTTCATCTTCAGGATGTTCCGAGTCAGAAATGCTATTGTCAGTAATATTGTTGTTTGCCTCGTTCTCTCGTTCTTGATTCAAGTCGGCATGGATTTGCTCCAATCGATCGTGTAACGTACGACGCATCTCTATTACCCGCAGAAAAGCTTCGGTCTATGAAAATAATAACATTGAAACTTTCTCAATTGTAAATATTGATACCAATAGCAATGGTTAGTTCGGTTATGATTTACAATACATTCTGACAATCTCTCTCCCAAAACGTTCAACTTTTCAATTCTAAACTTTTCAGATTTTCATCATAAATAGCACGGTGCAAAATTGTCACACTCTCATTTCCCATGGGAGTTCTTTGAATAATTCATATGAACGGGTAGGTGACTTTTCTCCCCCGATTTTGTCCGTCCGTCCGTCCGTCCGTCCAAATCAAACGGACATTTTGCAAACGGACAAACGGACGGACGGACCAAACTCAATCCTAAACGGACGGACAAACGGACGGACGGGCCAAACTCAATTTTAAACGGACATGTCACCATAACAAACGGACGGACGGACGGACGGAAATTTGTTCTTCAAATTTTTCTTCAGCTATCATAACTTCCAACCGCCTTGGCCGATTGCGTTCATATTTGGCCAGATGTTGTAAGTCTATGATCCCTCGGACCTGATAACTTTTTGACCGAATCAGACCAATCTGGATTTTTGAAATTACATTTTTGAAACAATTTTTGAATAATGTTCTTTGGGCCCAATATTGAAATTTTAAATATATTTTTCAATTTGAATTTCGTAAATTATCATTTCGAAATTCGAACCCATTTTCGAGAATTCATAGATCGATCTAGAATTCATTTTCGGGAAAGTACAGATAAATCCCGTGTATCATCCTCCACTTGTAAATATTGTTTTTACATTGAAGGGCGTTGCACGCAACTTAACATTCATAATACAAAGTTAATACGTGTGGAGACACCTTAAGAAAAATGACACAGTACTTTTGTTTTTGATATTCGAAATTTTTTCCAAAAATTCAATTTTTTGACTTGGAACTCCATTCTTGCGAAAATATTCATTTCGAAATTGCAACTCAGTTTCGAAAATAATCATTTGAAATTATGCAGGACATATTAGCGGTAACAGTAAGCGGAAAAGGATTAGATTTAGTGTGTAGTTATTAGTCCAGATAGTGATAATGCTGTAGTTACGAATCCACTAAAAAAAATACATGTTTGTTTGTTAACAAATGTAAAGAGTTGAAGTGAATTTCATTTACGCACCTTGACTGTAGTATTTTTCAACTCAAATCAAAAGAGAACATTCATAAAATATTCGAAAAAAAATGTGTTTTTCTGCATAAAATATTGCGAGTTGCTGGAACGTGTCCATTTTTCGACAACTTTTCTGAAAATTGTGGTGCATGGCAGTCGGAAAATCGAAGAAATACGAAAATCTGCTGGATGTCTAGTGTCTACACTCTTAGAGCTAACAAAAATATTTACGAAAAACCTTCAAAATATTTATTTAATATTTACGATAAAACCATGGAAATATTTACGTAAATATTTATGAAAAATGTCCGAAATATTTACAAAAGGGCTAAAAATCGCCAAAATATTTACGAAAATTTTTCAATAGGAAAAAAATTGAAAATAAAAAAAAAAAATTTATGGACCAAAAATTTGGAGTCAAAATTGTTTGTTCTTCCGGAAAATATATGAAAATTTTCACATTAAAATCGCAAAACCCTCAAAACAATGAAGAAAAATTCTAAAAATCCTGAATTATTTAAAAATAAATATAATATTTATTTAAAACGAAATCGCCTAAAATATTTAAATAAATAATTTATATTTAAATAAATATTTTTGTTAGCCTTATACACTCTAGCGTTTTTTTTTAAATATTCCTAACCTGGAATGACCCAACCTGGATTTTCGAAAGAACACCGAAAGTCGCTGCTGAAGGAATTGAAGTACGCATTTATTTATATTGTAAGGGAGAATCACTCATTGCGTCCTTCGAAAAAAAATAATTTTCGAACAATATTTTTTGAGTCTAATATTGAAAATCTAAGTTATTTCGAAATTCGAATTTATTCGAATTTATTTAATTTCGAAAATTTTGTTTTCGATTTTCGAAATTATTTTTGACTTAGATCTCATTTTCGAACAATTCTATTTTCGAAACTCGTCATTTCGAAATCGCAACTCATTTTCGAAAATTTATAGATCGATTTAGAATTCGTTTTCCGAAAAGTTCATTTTCGAAAAACGAAATTATTTTCGAAATTCGAAATTATTTTCGAAAATTCATTTCTTTGACTTGGAACTCATTTTCGAACAATTTTATTTTTGTTTGAGCGATACAAAGTTCGACAGCAAACAATTTGGTTTTGTCTAATGTTTTTGAAAGGTTTTAAAAGTAACTAAGAGTACACAGAGAAAACCAGAGCCATGAAACCGAACTGTCAAACTACAACGGGGACCGCGTAGTCGGTTGTCATTCGTTGCGGAACGCGCTAAAAGTATGCATAAGTACATGAGTACATATTTCAAGCATTCTGGTTAAAAAATATTTCAATTATTTATAAAAATATACCTAGTGTATTAATATGAAAACCCATTTTTAATAACATTTTAGAAACGTTTGAAAAAATACCGAAAAAGAATATGAACTTTCTTTTTTTTTGCTCAGAAATTCTTTGCTAACATTTTTCTTGTTTTTGATTGACAAAGTGAGGTTAAGTATCTACTGACATGTTCAATGTGTAGAACAAATTTGTGCACTCGGTGGAACAAAGCCATTGTGTGTTTAAGGAGCCACTTTATTCCCATGGCTCCTGAAACACATTTTCAAGCTCACTTTGTAGGAAGCGAACGTAAAAAATGAGAAAATTGAATTAATTGATTTCAAAATTCATTTGAACATCAGCAAATCTAAAGAAAACTTAGATAAATATGTTCATGTTGGAAACATTTTTCTAAATTTGATAATGTGGATGTGTCATCCAAATCATTCATTGCATTTAAATAGGAAATAAAGAAACAACATAATTTTACACAAATATTCATTTTCCACTTGATTTTATCATTTTTATTCACTCCATGAATAATATACGTTCACGAAAATACGTTGTCTTTTTCAATAGTTCAAATTCAACGAGTCGTTCTACGAAGGTGCACTTAAGACTGTCTGGCGTGTATTTAATTTGTACTTTATTCTGACAGCCGCGTTGTAATTGATGATGACAGTTCGGTTTCGCCCCTCTGGAGAAAACTGATTTGATTCTTACGTAGCAAAATCAACTCAGTTTTCTCTGTGTAGTTTTTCACTTCGGGGATTTTTATACATTTGATCAGACTTCAAGTCTTTTCTTTTGAACTTAATTTTTGTTTTGTCGAATTTTAACATTTTATAAAGATTCTCAAATAATTTTCAAACCCTGTCTAAAGGCAGTTTGAACGTTAAGTGAATCTTAGCCATCTATTGCAGACAACCGCCTTTAGACGGTAACAATTGAACGCCTGTATATTTATATTGTTTTTTATTTTGCATATTGCTTCAAACGGCATTTTTTATTCTTCAGATTGCCCTCTAAAATCTACATCAAGCGGTAGCGCAACAACAAAAATTTGGGAAAATTATTAATACAGTCCGACGCGTGTTTTTTTTCTTTTTTGGCTTAGCTCTTTGACCGGACTGGTAACACGCGATAGTTTTGGTTGTTCTGAGTTCAGAATGGCCTATAGTTTTGCATTCTGTGGTCATTGGGGAAAAGTATGGCCTTCGAAGTTTCTTCGTTCCAGAAGGAACGAACTTCATGTGTGACTCCATTTTGACAAAATTGATGAAAAACCGAAAAAAAAAAACAAAAATGTATGGAAATTGTTTATTATTGCCAACAAATACCATTTATCTTCCCGTTGTGATGATTTCATGGACTAGTAATAACTAGAATATTTTGCGGCTTGCATTTTTAGATAAGAGAACTAGTTCATAAAAATTAATGTTTGCTTCCATTTTTTAGAGAAAAAAATGGTCAATTACGTTGAAGAATCAGAACTCCCGTTTGTCTCATTTTTTTTCGGTTTTTCATCAAATTATTTTCAAAATATTGAAGCTAAAAATGATTTTGATGTCCCTAGTGTCCATCTAAAATCGACTGCTGCACATTTCTGAGCTAGTATAAAGTACATAAAGTACATGCTAGGTATTATATAAATGAGTTTTAATAGCCAGATGTAAGATTTCCATACAAATCGCAATTTTTTTTAATTTGGTCCAATTTTTCGAAGTCTTGAAGACAAAAGCTTGTTCTGGTTGGACTTTTTGTCTCTAAGATCGCAAGATAAATCATTTCTAAGTTGTCATAGACGCGAAAAAATTAGAAAAACATGATAAATGTGCGCATGAAGTTCGTTCCTTCTGGAACGAAGAAACGCCGAAGGCCATACTTTCCCCAATGACCACAGAATGCAAAAATATGGGCCATTCTGAACTCAGAACAACCTAAACTATCGCGTGTTACCAGTCCGGCCAAAGTGCCAAGCCAAAAAAGAAAAAAAAACACGCGTCGGACTGTATTAATAATTTTCTCAAATTTTTGTTTTTGCGCAAATTCTTGTTTATAAAACAACAACCGCTTGATGTAGATTTTAGAGGGCAATCTGAAGAATAAAAAATGCCGTTTGAAGCAATATGCAAAATAAAAAACAATATAAATATACAGGCGGTTCAATTGTTACCGTCTAAAGGCGGTTGTCTGCACTAGATGGCTAAGATTCACTTAACGTTCAAACTGCCTTCAGACAGGGTTCGAAAATTATTTGAGAATCTTTATAAAATGTTAAAATTCGACAAAACAAAAATTAAGTTCAAAAGAAAAGACTTGAAGTCTGATCAAATGTATAAAAATCCCCGAAGTGAAAAACTACACAGAGAAAACTGAGTTGATTTTGCTACGTAATGAAGTGTACTCTTAGTTACTTTTAAAACCTTTCAAAAACATTAGACAAAGCCAAATTGTTTGCTGTCGAACTTTGTATCGCTCAAACAAAAATAAAATTGTTCGAAAATGAGTTCCAAGTCAAAGAAATGAATTTTCGAAAATAATTTCGAATTTCGAAAATAATTTCGTTTTTCGAAAATGAACTTTTCGGAAAACGAATTCTAAATCGATCTATAAATTTTCGAAAATGAGTTGCGATTTCGAAATGACGAGTTTCGAAAATAGAATTGTTCGAAAATGAGATCTAAGTCAAAAATAATTTCGAAAATCGAAAACAAAATTTTCGAAATTAAATAAATTCGAATAAATTCGAATTTCGAAATAACTTAGAATTTCAATATTAGACTCAAAAAATATTGTTCGAAAATTGTTTTTCTTCGAAGGACGCAATGAGTGGTTCTCCCTTACAATATAAATAAATGCGTACTTCAATTCCTTCAGCAGCGACTTTCGGTGTTCTTTCGAAAATCCAGGTTGGGTCATTCCAGGCTGGGAATATTTAAAAAAAAAAACGCTAGAGTGTAGACACTAGACATCCAGCAGATTTTCGTATTTCTTCGATTTTCCGACTGCCATGCACCACAATTTTCAGAAAAGTTGTCGAAAAATGGACACGTTCCAGCAACTCGCAATATTTTATGCAGAAAAACACATTTTTTTTCGAATATTTTATGAATGTTCTCTTTTGATTTGAGTTGAAAAATACTACAGTCAAGGTGCGTAAATGAAATTCACTTCAACTCTTTACATTTGTTAACAAACAAACATGTATTTTTTTTAGTGGATTCGTAACTACAGCATTATCACTATCTAGACTAATAACTACACACTAAATCTAATCCTTTTCCGCTTACTGTTACCGCTAATATGTCCTGCATAATTTCAAATGATTATTTTCGAAACTGAGTTGCAATTTCGAAATGAATATTTTCGCAAGAATGGAGTTCCAAGTCAAAAAATTGAATTTTTGGAAAAAATTTCGAATATCAAAAACAAAAGTACAGATTAACCGTAGCACTAACAATCTGTGTCATTTTTCTTAAGGTGTCTCCACACGTATTAACTTTGTATTATGAATGTTAAGTTGCGTGCAACGCCCTTCAATGTAAAAACAATATTTACAAGTGGAGGATGATACACGGGATTTATCTGTACTTTCCCGAAAATGAATTCTAGATCGATCTATGAATTCTCGAAAATGGGTTCGAATTTCGAAATGATAATTTACGAAATTCAAATTGAAAAATATATTTAAAATTTCAATATTAGGCCCAAAGAACATTATTCAAAAATTGTTTCAAAAATTTAATTTCAAAAATCCAGATTGGTCCGATTCGGTCAAAAAGTTATCAGGTCCGAGGGATCATAGACTTACAACATCTGGCCAAATATGAACGCAATCGGCCAAGGCGGTTGGAAGTTATGATAGCTGAAGAAAAATTTGAAGAACAAATTTTGTCCGTCCGTTTGTTATGGTGACATGTCCGTTTAAAATTGAGTTTGGTCCGTCCGTCCGTTTGTCCGTCCGTTTAGGATTGAGTTTGGTCCGTCCGTCCGTTTGTCCGTTTGCAAAATGTCCGTTTGATTTGGACGGACGGACGGACGGACAAAATCGGGGGAGAAAAGTCACCTACCCATATGAACTTAAAGTGAGACTAATCCCAATGAAAAATCGCACCATACAATTTCTCATTTGAGTAGAAAACACGCTTGGGCTAGACATTTCGACCACATTTTTTCTTGCATTTACTTCACACATCACTCGAACGAAGCAATTATAGCAAACAAAACGTGAAACAATTACATTTATTGAAATACGTTAACTTACATGATCGGTCATGAAGAGTTTCCACATAATTCGAATTGTGAAAATGGCCACGAGAAGTGAGATAAAGGCCAGAAATGTAGATGACATCGTACCTACTGGACAAAATGGTAAGTGAAATATTAGAAAAATTCATCGGTATTATCGTCGTATTGCAGTTTGCAGGCATTCTAAATTGGAGAAAGGTTGGTAACCAACCGCTGATTCGCCGAAAAGTCCATTCAGTGCTGTGGAAATATTCGATGGATTTTTTTGGTCAGCAATTATTTTTGGAAACATAAATTCTTCCACAAAACAGATGCCAACATCTCGGCCTAGTCTATTGTATATATCCCACTGCACTGAAAAAACCCTTTTCGGTGAAACGAATCCGCATTTTCTCTGCTCCATATGAAGAAAGCTGTAAAAACTGCCAATTCGAATATGTCAATGAAAAACAAAAATGAAATAACTCAAACGATCAAAAGATTGCGTTGATCCCGTTTTAGTTTCCGGTAATCCCAAATTGAACAGAAAATCGTGATATTCCATGGTTGTGGCGGCGATTTTCGTTTTGTTGATGGTCTCCAGTTTAACAAAATCAACTGTTGTATCTGACGTGGTGTTTTTACAAATAAATTCGTCGTCGTTGTCCGATCGAATTTTACATTCATACTCTCCCACTGGATTGATATGTTTCGTACCCATCAATTTTTCATTGATTGGTTCGATAATTGTTTTCGCTCGTTCACATTGTTTAATATGCAGACTTGCGCCATTCTCGCCCACGTACTTCATCAGCGCATTCTCAACATTACGTGTTCTCTGCGAGCCATTTGTTTTTGTTGCGGCGGTGATAGCCGCCGCCACCGTCGTAGTCATCGTTTTAAAATTAATTGTATTTAAAGTGATTGCTGTGCTCCTTCTAATGCAACAGTTTGCCTGGCATTGTTTCCGTAGCCATGTATCAAATTTGTCAAAACAATTGTGTCGGCATAGAAAATCGGAGTCATGATTAGCACACACATTTCGACCAAATGGGTATCGTATGCAATAGCCAGTGAAATTACCATCGTTTGATACACAAATATTTTCCTCATCCATTTGTTTGATTTTCGAGCTGCCCGTGCCTACTTTACGTATTATTCTTGGTTTTATAATTTCACGGTTCCGTTTAATGGCCGTTCGATGAAAGTTAAGCACTGCCAATATTAATGCAACGGCCAAACATTGCAGTATCTGTTTTTGTCCGTACATTTTGATGGTTTCTTCTCTTTTTTTACTGTGTATTTGTTCCAAAATTTGGAATCTCCAAATTATCCAAACGAAATTGAGATGTCAAAGACACACTTGCTGGTTAAAAAATATTATTTAAGGATTAAAAAATAAATAAATATTGGATTTATCGAACCATGTATAAGGCACGACCAATGGTTTTTTTTTTTATCGACGAACTCGTTCAAATATCGAATTCCAAATATGACTAACAGTATTCGTGCGCTATGAAGTGCCATTAAGGTGAGTTTTCCAAGTGTATCGTATCTTTGAGCATTGTGGGAATTTAAACAGATGCTCAATTAAAGTGTCTTTGTATTTAATATGAAAATTATAGAAGCCAATCAGATTCAATCACTTGATGGAAACGCAAAGCATTGCATTATCCAGAGTATAGGTAATATTTTGACGAGTTTGTTTTGAAAACTCACTGATGAAGGGAGCATTGCTCCAGAAAAAAGATAAGAAATAAACCTCCATACATATATAAGAAATAAACTCAACAAAAGTATGAAAAACGATAACACAACTCGATAATAAATTCGATAATTAAAAATAATAATAAATCGAGTTAATGTCTCCCAGAAAATCAATCGAACAACATACACACTAGGAAAAATGAACTTTTGAACTTTTGAAAATACCAAACAGACACTCGGTCATATCTATTGGTCATATCTATTGGTGGGATTGAAAGTCGAGGGGCAAATGATTTCCCCCTTGTTGAAAGTAGTGTACGTTTTTACAACGATTTATATTTCGATAAAGTAGAGCATGTAACATGTTGCTTGTTTCACTCATGGTTTTTGCTCCGACTGACCTCATCAGGCTTTCATGGATGCCTACACGCGCTCATCTATGCTTTGAGCTGATCTCCGTATAATTCAAATGCACGTGCTCAATTTCATTCTCGCCACTTCTTAATTCGTTCGAATGTAGAAGAAGTGAGAATTGAAACGTCGTGAACTGCTTGTTACACACTAAATTCAACGAACCACGACGCTTGATAGGTTGATTTTGATCCGAAAAACATAATCATTTGATCAATTTTCCGGGCCGGTTATTATGCGCTGAATTCAAGCACCGAACAGATCAGGGTCAAATACAATTTAATGAATATTAACCAAATTATCAAATTCGATACATCCTCCATGCTCGCTTTTCAAATTAAAACAGAATGATTGCTATTGAAATAAATGCCATGCCCAACGGCCTACTGCAGCTGAACTCAAGTCATACATTTAAAAAGAAACTAAAAGAACATATTCACACAACGCAATTGCAATCTTTCATACGCATAAAATACCGAGCCATAACTTTGATTTGACCTGTTCAGGAACATTGTCTACTTAATTCTTCTAGAAGATTTGTCTCTATGGAGCGATTTGACTTACCAATCTATCAAGGGTTTGATCTGATATGAAAAATGGAAGGTATGATAAATTCTAGTCTAGCAAAATACGTTCAAATGTTTCAAGTTAGATGAATTGTGTAAATATTGTTTGATTCTTCTTATACAGAATTTAACGTATAAACTCCTTGTTATATTTCATTCACACTTCGGCATGCTTAATTTCAAAGACTTGACATCTGGAATATGTTGAGTATAACTGAATTTGTCTACTTTTTAATGAATAATTTGATCATGATTCGCATGCATTTGATAATAGATTAGTAAATAATTTTTTATAATATAACGTTTCATTTAATGAAGGTCATTAATATTGATTGTCGTCTCAAACTCTCCCACATCAGTCAGTTGTTGTTATCTCGTAACGGATTCAACCGGCTATTGAAAAAAAAAACATGTCTCAATGAGAGAGTATTATGTGGTATATTGATGTCAATAAGAACAAGAGATGAGAAAATAAAAGGGATGTAGAATTAGTAATGATATACACACAGGCTGACGTTTAAGTTGATATGTCCCTATGTGTGATCTATGTATTATCTATTTAGTCTATAAATATGCACCAGACCAATATAAATAGCAAATCATGTGATTTTTATTGATCGTTTTAGTGGGTTCAAAGCATTTTCGTTCATTGAGTCGCTCTGCTGCGCCGGACGTCATATACATCCATACAATAAAAAGGCCCACACATTATGACGCAAACACCCAATCCGAGACGCAAATGGCAACGAAACATAGCACATGATATGGAAAAAATGAACGGAACGGGAATGAAATGAAGCACACATCCACCAGCAGCCAACACATAAAACTACAAGCTATCGGTGAAACGCGGTACGGAGGGGTTGCTACTGTGCATCTGTGTGTATGTGAGTCAACAATGTAGGTTTGTTGGTTACTCTAACATTTCCATGGTATAGGTTGCGGCTATGAGTACGTACAACAGTCAAAATTGAACAAGAGAGAAATTTGGTCTCGGTTGTATGGTGGCAAATGTGCATAACATTTTTCGAGTGAATAAATCATTCACTCGATTTGTGAATAACATTTTTATACCAAAAAAAAGGAAAATAAATTAAATCAATCTGCTGTGCATTTTTTCTACCAAACCGAATTCAGTCGAAAGCAAAAGTGTTTAGAGGTTCGTGTTTTTGATACGTCTCCATGTGAATAATAAGTGGAAAATCGTTGAATAATCACTCAATAATCGACAAAAAAAAAATCTTGAAAAGTCCGACAGAAAAGATCTCTAATCGATGACTTCAGTAATACTTTACATTCGAAACGAATTTTAACTAAAACTAACTAGGAAAATAAACACTATAGTGTGTTAGCTGTGTTAAAAAAAAGGTGGAGAATAATTTTTTAAGTGTGTATATCGTAAAATAAATCGTTGTTGAATATTTCAAACAAGCAAAACAAAGTACACGAACCAATTTCGTAGTTGATTTAATGTATTTCGTTCAGTTGCAATAAAATAAAAAATAATAGAAAAAAAATGGATGAAAAACCAGCAAAAGTGCATCATAAATCAAAGCATCGAAGAGGTGCTTCATCGCGTAGAGATTTAGCTGAACCAACAACGTCACCCACGAAAACAGCAACAACGCCACCACCACCAACGGTACCAACAACAACATCCATTGTGATTGTGCAATCACAATCAAATGATGACGAAAGACCTGAATCGCCTGCGTCATCAATATATGTAAATAGCAAAAATCTACAGTCGACTGGATTAGCAGACACAGGTACGACAAATCCATTATTTTCTGTCTTGTTTTTTTATTGTTTGCAATCAACTCTCGTCCTATATATATTTTTTTAAATTAATATTATATAAAAGCTTGCAGCAAAATGTCGATTTGAATTGTTTGTGTGTATATCCTTGCTTACAGAATTGGGCGAAGCGCACTCGTCACGAGACACGGTTGAAAATGTCACTCAAAATGAAAATGCCGATGAGAAATCGATGTTATTTCTCAAATCGACAATGGCAAATGGTGGAAAAAATTCACCAAAATCACCAGCCCTAAAATTTCCATCTCTATCGGATCCGACTGCAAGTCCGGCACAGCGTTCAATTCGTAGCCGTTCAAGCAATGAAAAAAGTCCACGGCAAAAGCGTAGTAAATCCGAATCGCGGCGTCGACGTGAGCGTAAGCTTATTGCCGCTGGTGAACTGGAAGTGAGACAGGCCAACGAAACCCTTATGCGATACTTGAAACAATGCTCCGAAGTGAACGATGGATCGTTATCAGGTGAACTGGAAATCGATAAAAATCTCGACGATCGTTACCATCGAAAAACTCGGTCGCAACGGGAACGAAACAGTGGACATCGTTCAAGTAACAGTAGCATTGGAGCTGCGGGTAAACTAAAGTTTGATTTCTTTTTCCTGTATTTACGTTACATTTCATTATTATTATTATTTTATTGAAGAAAAACGAATGTACAAATTGATTTTTTTTTTTCGAATCCCAATTAGGCGAAGGTAAATCGACTAGAACCAAAAGCATGAGTGCATTTTCCATGATTGGTAATCGAGCCGCATCGTTTGCACGTGAACGAATGCCTTCCAGCGGACTCTCGAATATTTTACAAGAACTGACTGCAGACATCATCCCAACTAACGATGAAATCTACAATCCATTCACGCCAGTCGTTTCGCCAACAGAGGGACCACGCACCGACAAAATGTTCATTCAAACACCGCGCGGATTTCGATCCGTTTCAGATAACCACTTTCTTAAATCAGCCACACATGACGATCCGGATTGTGGCCGGTAAATATTTTTTTTTATTCTACACTTTGTTCTAAGCTAACATTCTTTTCTTCAGATCGATGTTTGGAAGCTTTATTTTCTCTTTTTATGTTCTTTGATATTTTTTTTTCTTTTGTTCCTCTGATTCTTTTTCTGACCGTTCATCTTATTTCTTCTTTTTTCTCGATTTCATCATGTTTTCCGTCTTTCTTTTTTTTAAATGTTCCAACAAGTGGAACTTTTTCCAATTAAATTCCATACCATTTTTCAATGGAATTCTCTTAATTTCAGACCTGGAGTAGCAAATAATGCTGCTAGTTTATCCTGTTTTGTGCAGCGAGTTTGGATTCTACTAGCAAATATGTGCCATGGTTTGCTGGCGGGCTTGGCACTAGCTCATATTCTATTTATTGGGACAACAACTCCGAAAGATTTGCTTAGCGGCTCTCTAAAGTCGTATATATCGTCGACTGAAATATACACTAATACATTCTATTGCTTGGCAATTCTCTGTTTAGTATCAATATTGGATCGGTAAGCCCCTGACTATTTATCATAAAACTACGAAATATATTCGAAACATTTTCAAAGAAAAAGAATCTAAAATAAACCATAAAAGATCACAATCATGAAATCAATTTTTTCTTCTCGATATCACAGAATGGATATTTGTCGCTGCACTGTACTAAACGCAAACGAATCAATATCATTCCGATGGATTATTGTTGTGATGATTTACATGGCAACAATTATATTATGTTTATCATCCGAATCATTTGATGAACGATTTTATATACTATCAAACAATGTAAACAACACATCGACCTCTACAATGGAAATGGTAAGAATGACATCAAATATGATCGGTTGATTTATGTTTTTTTTTTTAAACTTTGCAACGTTTTTTTTCTTTATCAGCAGGAGCATAGCAGAGTGGTGAACATATGGAGTTCGTTGTCGTTGGCGAGAAGTATTGGCGCAATAGTTGGTTGGATTCTGATTGGTTTGCGACCATCAGACGATCATCTTTATGATCAATTAGTCGAAATGGAAAAATACAAAGTGGGCAATAATTAAATTAGTCAATAATCGAATAGACTTATCTACCTACCGAAAAGAGAAATCAAATTCACTGTATAGCCAATAAAAACAAAACTAATATCATTTAAATAAAATATTTAGAGAGTTGCAATAATAAAATTATCAATGCCTAAGTATCAACAAATATTCTTATCTCCAAAAAGATAGATTGTGATATTCTTATCTCTTAATGTGTCATTAAATTGGGTTTTTCATCATTCAATCATTCAAGGGGGTTCCCTTTTGGTGAATCAGAAAACATTCGCAACAAAAAAACATGAAATAACAAGTATATTCGAAACGGATGCATACACAAAATGCAAAATACAAAGTGTCTATGAATAGAGATAAAAAGGCGTAAATTTGCTCAGACGAATCAGTTCAACGCTTGATTCCAACTGGTGAAGTTCAATTTCATCGAGGTAAGCTGATTCCATTAAAACAAAGTGAAGATCTGTTGATAAGTTCTCAATTCAAACGTTTCGAACCAACTAATTTGTCTACTTCGCTCATTGAAAGTGTTATTCCAACAATTATTTTTCATCGGTTCAATGAAAAATGGGGCAATGAATACATTTGATTCAAGTTTAATTCAAGTTGTTACTGGCCATATTTGAATGTTTGCGAGATTTTCATTTGATTTGTCTTCTTTGGACACATTAATTTCGATTTCATAACACACTTATTAAAGTCTTAATATGATTCTGTTCAATTTAATAGTAAAATAATGCCGCTAGACAAGGATAATGCAGGCCATCGTGATTTTTCTAATCGGCTTGATGCGAAATTTACCGGAAATAGTTTTTATGACAAAGCTGCTCGGCCCATCATCCATGGCGCATATCACGGTAGAGAAATTAATGATAATCCATCAAAAACTTGAGCATTAGGATTTATTTATTTTATTCACAGCTGGCCGTTACGTA